>NC_062289.1:40640327-40972827 GCF_902655055.1 Lutra lutra
GGAACAATAAAACATTTCTCAATAAATCGAAAGAAGGCAGTGTTTGATTAAAGTTCAAAGCAATTATAAAATTATGCATATGCAATTATGCATTGTGCTTCTCATTAAATGTGTCTTGAGTTTTTCCGTCCTGTTGTTCTATTATCCATATAACTTTCTTTTACTATGACTTAGAGCGAAAACTCAAAATAGACTCACCAAAGTTGTCTTGAGTTGGCTGAGAAACAAACACATAAAAAAAGGCATTATTATGACACCCATGACATAAATTACCTTCTTCCAATTTATATCTAGAAATTTGTGGAGGTTTTTTTCATTAATATTATGGATTTCTTTCTGGCTTATATCCAAGATAGTTAATTTGGAGTCTAAAATAACTTTTTGAGGAAAGGGTCTTCTTATTTCATATAAAAAAATGAAACTGCCTGTGATATTAATTTGAAGGTGAAAGAGACAAGAAACCAACTTCACAGATTAAATAGAAGGCAGAACATAAGACTCTGTCCCTCAGATAAGCTTTCACCTTAAACATGATTCTCTAGAGGATTCATGGAGCAATGTTTGAAAAACTTAATAATTTATCCCCATCATTGAAATATTATTGTAATTTATAACAATCCCTTCTAAAGAAATCTTATAGAAGACTTCATTAATCATGTTTTACTTTCACATTTTTCTCAAGACTCTGCTTTCAAAAACAATACCAAATGTTTAAGGAAAAAAATCAATGGCTATACTTTGCAATTAAAAAAAAAAACTTAAAAAAAACTTCTGAAAATTAGTTCTACAAGTGAGCACATGAAAACCCAGAATACATGCCTAGTAGAAGAACTTATGTAAACCTGAGAAATGTCTTAGTGGAGTCTAGTGAAAAGTTCATGGCACTGGAAGGCAGTAGGTTTGGGTTATATTCCGGGTTCTGCCAACTCAGAGCAAGTCAGTTCACCTTCCCGAAACTCAGACTCTCTATAAAACAGGTTAATATGGCTTACATATTCTAATACCAGAATCCTATGGACTGTTTCGCAAGCAGTGGGAATGAACTGATTGGATAGTTTACCCTTCTTTTTGATATTAAGAAGTGCCTTATTTGTCTCACATGTTAGTCACACATAGGCACACTCACAGAGAAATACCAATACACCTACTCAAAAAGTGTGCATAAGTGAAATTTTAATGTGTCTTAAATGGTATCTCTTGTTCTCGATGCTGTAGATGCCATTTACAGAATGTCAACTCAATATAATCACTTATTTGTAAATCACAACTAAAGCTTTTCCCCTAGGCATTTGAAACTTTATTTAAAACCCTGAGTTGGTCTATACAAACTACCTGTCACTGTAGCAAGATGGGTTGAAACTGACAAAGAAACAGATGAGAAACCCCATGCTACAAAACCAAGCGTTTGCTTTGCCGGTGACATTCGTCATTCACTCCGTTCGAGTCTCACGTCACCATAACAGCAATATGCATTTCACTCAGCAGTAAAATCGGAATGGCTGTCACATTTCGCATTTTCCACATAATCAAAAGAAAATTTGTTACACAAAAATGAAACTGAAAGAAATGTGTAACTTTATGTCAATATCTCTGACTCTTTCTCTCTGGGGGGGCTTTTCACTCCCTATGAACCTGCTTGCCCCTGCTGGCCCCAGAGAAACACTCATTTCATTACCGTTTTGAAATTCTTAAAAAACAAGAAACGAACAAGCAGGCCATTGGCCCCCAATTTTTCTAATCGTTTTCCAAACATCATTTCCTTACCAAGCCAGGAACCATGAGCAGAACAGCAGAGAACAGAAAGCAAGGCAGGTACCATGAATCCATGTTATCACCTCCAGTTGAAGCCGCAAACTAGGAAAGTCAGAATATCATTTACTTTTTAAAAGGCAAACATCATAACTTCTAGCCTTTGATCTCAATGATCCATCTTGCAGGTCAGCTTACCGTGGTAGGAGTACCTACAATCAAAGTGTTAAAGTCCAGTATCCTGAATACAACCCTGAGAGGAGTTGGTTGGCCTTTTTTTTTTTTTTTTCAGGTCAACATTCAGTATCCAAGTGCCTGGCGGACACCTGATATTGAAGTAAGTTCTCTAATATATACAGACTTGCCCCCAGGATTATTAACGGCCACTCAGGCAAAAGAAAATACCAAATTAATTTTTAATCTCAATCTTTCAAACAGTAACATTTTTTTTAAAAGATTGCATTTATTTATTTGAGAGTGAGAAACAGACGCAAGCAAGCAGGGAGGGGCAGGTGGCAAGGGCAGAAGGTCTTGATCCCAGGACTCGGATCACAACCTGAGCCAAGCCGTTGCCCCTCAAACAGTAACATTTGTGAAACTCCTCCTGTTCATCGAACCCTGTGCTGCCTCCATATACCCAGTCGTGACCATGGCTCTTCTTCATTCGTTCATTTAATCAAAAATTCATTGAGTTACAAAATCCACTTATGTGCTAGAAATCCGACATATTTGATAATTATTTATAAAGTAGCAAAACAGCATGCCTCACTCCTGAAAATTCCCAACAAGCAAATTCAAGGGGTAGGGTAAAAGGCTAGGAATGGCGGTCACCTGTTTCCTGATAAACGAATGTTCCCAACCCATCCCTCGATTCTGTCTCTTTTTCCTTCTTTTCTTTGGATAACTTCTCTTTAGAGACAACTTACTCTCCATGTTCCTATGATTCCCCTCTCAACTTAAGGGCGATGCAGTATTATGGTTTGGGGACACCAGTTTTTCCCTCAGCATTTCCTTCCCCACTCAGGACTGGTCTTCGCCCCACTCTGCGCTAATAGAAAGGGTATGGAGGGATGTGCGGTATAGACCAAGGACTTGAAAGGATGCTCTTTGTGAATTCAAGCAAGTCATTCCGCCCTCCGGGGGTAGAACAAGTGTTCAAAGGGAAAGTTAAAAATGGCAGGTAGGATCAATTCCTCACTCATTCCCTGGGATCCCGCAGATAGTTCTCTGGAATTCAAAATCAAATGTTCCTGGCTAGAGCTACAAGGAGACAAGAACAAAGAACTCTACAAGGAAAGCAAGAACTCCACAAAGGAAAGCATGCCTTCCGAGGAAGAGAACAACTCCTTTGAGACAAGAGTAGCATGGAAGTATCAGAGAAGCCACCAGGTTTAAAAGGCCGTGTGGATAAGAATAAGAATGTCTCCAAAGTGGGCTGCATAGAAGGACAACCAGGCACTGGACAGACTGATGGATGTTTCAGAGGAAGTCTGTGAGGACAGGTGCCATCAGGACCGGATGGCGGCCTTGGCCTACTTAGCTTAGGCACAAACTCAAGGGTAAAAGATAGGAATCTTCAGTGGGCTGCAACTAAATTTCTCCCATTTATATGGATGGGGATTCAAACTAATAATTACAGTTACAGAAAAATAAAGAGATTTATTATGCACATCTGCTTTTGTGAGCTGTGTGTCACGGAGACATCTGACCGCAAGCTGTGTGTTGGAATAGATAGCTCACATTTGAAGTTAGGGAATTGAAAGCAGGGAAGTAGGAAGCAATCGTTCCCAGGACTGCTGTAGTCTGTCTTGAACTCTCCCTAGTACAGCATACGGACAGCCTCACCAGGATTCTCATGGACAGGCACGGGGGCGTGGCTGAAATCCAACTCCAGAAATGTGTTTTGACTACAATTAATGGGTGTCTTTTACATTTCATTCTTTCTGGAATTTTCAGTAAAGCTCTTTAATGCAGAATCTACATATGGTTGGTCTAACATACCTCCAGCTCCCCTCACTAGTATCCCAGGAAACTGTTTCTGCCTCTGGTTGTTGGTCCTCTTCAGGTCTTCATTTCTCCCAAGGAGTATCATGAACGGTGCTTGAGATTCTGGCCTCATGGATTGCTCTGGAACCACCAGGAAAGTACATTTCTCTCAGGAAATCGATTCTCAAAATCCCCATGGAATACAAGAAAGTTCTAGACCTGAGGGTAGCAGATCCTGAACGTAAAAAGCTTTCTGACAGGAAAAGTACAGAAGCTAAAAGACAAGATCCAAAAGACTTCCTATCTCTTCTCTTATAATGTTCATTTCCTTCACTAGTTCTTTATCCAGAAATAACAAAAGATTTTTGTAAGTTATTTCACGTGTTCCCCAAGGGCAGCCCTTTACGAAATCTTATCAACACATCTATAACCTATGAGGGAGGTGCATATACTTGAATTTTTTTTTTTAAAGATTTTATTTATTTATTTGACAGAAATCACAAGTAGGCAGAGAGGCAGGCAGAGAGAGAGGAGGAAGCAAGCTCCCTGCTGAGCAGAAAGCCCGATGTGGGGCTCGAACCCAGGACCTGGGATCATGACCTGAGCCGAAGGCAGCGGCTTAACCCACTGAGCCACCCAGGCGCCCCGCATATACTTGAATTTAAAGGAAATTAAATGGATCTAGTAAAAAAAAAAGAGAATGGGGAGTGTGGTGACCAAAGGAGTCCCCAGGCAGCTGGAAGAACACAAATTCATTAGGGGTCCAGCTAATTAAAGAGCAAAAGAGCTCATAAGACATCTGTACCCCCTGTGATTGAGCAGAAAAAAATCACATCCTTCTAAGTCCCTCCCCAACTACCATCTCTTACCCCATTTTTCCAAACTGTGGTATGTTACTGCATTAGCCAGAGTTCTCCAGAGAAGCAGAACAAATAGCATCTGTATATAGACAGAGAAATTCATTTAAGGAATTGGCTCACATAATTTTGAAAGCTGGCAAGTCCGAGATCTGCAGGGCAGGCTGGCGGGCTGGAGACACAGAGCAAAGGTGATGTTGCAGCTTGAGTCCAAAGGCAGTCTGCTGGCAGAATTGTGTCTTCTTCTGGAGACCTTGGTCTTTTGTCTCTTAAGGCCTTAAACTTATTAGATGAGGCCCACCCACATAAATAAAGGAAATCTGCTTTATTCAAAGTCTGCTGACTTAAATGCTAGCATCATCTAGAAAAGATCTTAACAGTAACACTTAGACTAGCATTTGACCAAATCTCTGGATACGGTAGCCTCTCCAAGTTGATACAGAAAAAGGAACCATCAGTTCCCTTTATGCTTCTCTTTTATTTGCCAGACTCTTCACCATCACCTGTTTATGGGACAGCTATTGGTTACACTAAAGGTCGCTGTTATTGTCACTGAATACAGTTGGCTCAACTGTCAGCCACACCCTGGGCTAAAGACAAAGATGCTATGTCTTACAAGTTCATGGTGAGCGTGAGTAACAATACAGTAACAATACAGTCATGTCTGTGATACTCGGAAGTCATCAGAGGACCAGGAATGACCCTTCTGATTTCACAAAGCCACTTAACGGAGGCAGGGAGGAGCAAACAATTTTGTTCCTACACAACATGATCTTACTTTAGACCCCTGGACTGCGTAGGGGTTTTTGGTTTGTTTTAAGTAATTTGCATACCCATTGTGGGGCTTGAACTCACAACCCTAAGATCAAGAGTTACACGCTCTACTGACTGAGCTGGCCAGGCTCCCCCCTGGACAGGCTTTATCCAGGGAGCTCTGAGGCTGAGAGCTAGGGGGAGGGGGCGGGAATTGCAGCAGGATGATGAGCTAACAGCTTCCTCCCACCACCACTAAAGGATCACCAGGTGGCCTGAAAAGTTGGGCAACCTCTAGCTCAGATGGCTTGGGGTCATGAAAATTCATCCCAAGCTCCAACAGGTCTCAAATGGGCATCCACGGGCTCTGCGATGGATAAGCAACATGTGAGGCTGCTCCTGAAGTCATACCTGTGTGCCTGCTTCCCTGGACTGCTCAAGAATTTTAACTCCCTCAAACTCAAGTCTAGGTTTCTGCCCATAGCTCAGGACTGAAAAGGGATTCCTCACTTTTTTTATCCTCTGGTTGCACTTAAATATGGCACTCATTGCCCAGGATTATAGTTCTTTCCTTAGAAATCTGTTTCTCCTCTAAGGAGCCACCTAGATGTGGTTATCACTGAACTGTGTAGTCCTCACACTTAATAGGCACTTGGTACACGTTCATGGAAAGAAACAGACGGGACTGTTGAAAATCAGTGTCTACCTATGAATTGTTTTTATAGCCTACCTCATCACCTCTAGGCACGTAGAATTTTTTTATTGGCAGAGAGGCCGATGAAATCACCCCATGTTTTCATCCTGCATATTTTTGTCCAAGAAGAGTACAGGTATCCCCCACTTTTTGAAAGTTCCCTTTACACCACTTCATTTACACAAAAGACCGACATGAGTACCTGTTTTCGCTAAACCAAAGAAATCCGAAGGGGTCTTGGCTTTTATGAAAAGTGGTGAAAAGCAAAAATAGCATTTAGTGCTGGTGGTGCAGCAAGACTTACAAGGCAGCAGGCCCCCCCAAGCTCCTTCAGGTGAGGGCCCCCCCCCCAAGCTCCTTCCCCAGGAACTGACCTCGCTTCTCTGCATCCAGCTGCCCGAGCTCTGAATTGTTGCCTGTGAGCGTCTGTGCTTTATCCCCACTTATTTTGTGCATCCCTTAATCAGATATGTACTAAGCATCCAGAAAAACCAAAGAGAGAAATGCCTGGGTGACTTACCAGGAAAGCCGAAGAGAGGGATGCCTGGGTGGCTCAGTCAGTTAAGCGTCTGCTTTCAGCTCAGGTCATGATCCCAGGGTCATGGGATGGAGTCCTGACCTCCGGCTCCCTGCTCAGCCTGGAGCCTGCTTCTCCCTCTACCTGCTACTCCCCTTGCTTGTGCGCACGCCCTATCTCTGATAAATAAGTAAGTAAAATCTTAAAACACAATTAAAAGAAAAGCTGAAGAGAGGTTATTGTTTTGGGCCTGGGAATGCTTAAAACCTTTTCCATCTAAACGAACAGTAATTACTTCTTCGCTTTACATCATTTTGGTTTATGAGAGATTTCGTAGGAATGCTCTGTTTGGGTAGTGGGGACACCTGCATCTCCCCCAGGAAGTCATGCAAGGCTTTGTCGTGATACATTATTAGGAGTTTCCCCATGTACACATCACAGCTTCACGATTTGGTTGGGCCAAGTCATACCGATATACAAAGAAGTACTCCAGAGGGTCACTTAAGGGGATTCTGTGACAGGCCTCCTATACATAATCACCAAGATTCAATCCATCTGCTTTAACAACTCAGCGGTGGTACCTTCTTTGTGCGTAAAACGACACAACATCTAGCTGGTTTCCCACTGCAACGGCTCTGAGTTTTGTTGCGAATGCCAGCAGAGAAAAGCTACCTAGACATGTGCTAAAATGACAGATACTTTCCAAGGACTGTGTAAGTGACACTACCTCCAGGGCAACAGAAAACGCAAAGGGTACACAGGGTCCCGCAGAGAGCACAGGCTGGGGCTTTGGGGGATGAACCCACAGGGGTTCCTATGGCCTGGGGGGGGGGGGGTCAGCAGGGAAACATTCGCTGCATGTGGTAGGAGGAGATTTGTTGGACAGAAGAAAAAAAAAAAAATTTTTTTTTTTTTTTTTTTTTTTTTTTTTTGAGAGAAAGAGCCTTCTTTCTTCTTTCTGTGTTTTGGGTCTAAGCTTTTAACCCACCATAACAGTCAGCCCAGGCCACTTTAACCACAAAACTTACTGAGAAAGAAAAGATGGAATGTGTGATCGATTTCACCTCGGTCTCCTGTGAATGGGAAAGACCTCCATGCATCCTGCCAGACATATTTCTCTCCTCTCCCTTCTTGTCATGTGTACATTCCTCCAGGCATCACCAAACCGTTTGCCTTGAAATCCCTGTTAACAGCGAAAAGTGATTGAGGACCCACAAAGAAATTTTACTATTTTATCTATCAATATGGACCTTATTAGAAATTAACACTGGAAAAATTTTGAGATATTTATTAATTCATTAAACAATGTTAACCCTACTATACATTTATGTAAATAATATATTTTAATGGAAGGTAAGAACATATTTTTAAAAATAGGGGAAGAGTGGCGTTGCTTTACATTTTTACAGATCTCTTAATGTCTGGCTTCTCAGATGGATTCTCAGATCTTCTGCATTCAACCCATTGCGATATGTTGCCACGATTAAAGCATATGAAGAAAATTCAGCTTCAAACAGAAACGTAATAGAAAAGAAGGGGATTTTAATAGTGTTTTTAGATCATCGTGGCTGTTCTTAAATCCTGCACCCAAATTTTACAAGCTGCAGTTTCTTAAATTGCATCAGTGAGGGCGCCTGGGTGGCTCAGGCGGCTGGGTGTCCAACTCTTGATTTCAGTTCAGGTCGTGATCTTGGGGTCATGAGATCAATCCCCATGTCAAGCTCAGCACTCAACTTGGAGTCTGCTGGAGATGCCCCTCCCCCTGCTTGTGCTAAATAAATAAATAAATAAATAAATAAATAAAACCTTTTTAAAAAAATCATATTGGTGAACTTTTCATACTCTGTTATATTAAAATCCATTGGTCTGGACTTGCTTTTTTTTTTTTAAGATTTTATTTATTTATTTGAGTGAGAAAGAGAGAGAGAGAGAAAGTGAGAGAGATCACAGAAATAGCAGAGAGGGTCAGAGAGAGAAGCAGACTACATGCTGAGCCGGGACCCTGGCATGGGACTCAATCCCAGGACCCCAGCATGATGACCTGAGACAAAGACAGAAGCTCAACCAACTGAGCCACCCAGGTGCCCTAGTCTTGCTCTTTGAGTGGATCCTTTACCTATGCATGATTTGTAACAGTGTTCGTCCTTTTGAAAATCTAGATCTTGCAAGTGTTAACACATTTCATATCCCTTATCAGATAAATCTTCTGGTTAATATCACCACCAATCTCATCAGAGAAGTTAAGTTTGTAAGTGTTTAGGAAATTATCAAAGACACAAGAGCAGACATAGGTTTTCCAAAATTCTTTCTCTTGAAATCTCTGGTTTTATCATTGGCAATAAATACTGTCAGTTGGTTTCCTTGATAGTTTCAGCTCACTCCATTCATTTTCAAGAAAATTTCTGTGAAATACCGAATAACCATAGTTTGTCTATCAGTTGTTCCTCAAGTGAATATGGTGTTCTGTGAAAAGGCAGCCGGTGCAGGTCACACCTCAAGTAATCACACAAATGCTTTCCTCAAGACAAAGACCATATTTTGGAATGCAGCAGAAGCGCTCTGTGCGTATTTCCCATTTTGTCATGCAGAATATTAAAACGATGTGCACTCGAGGGCCTAGATTTAATAAAATTAATTTTTATAGCTTCATTGGGACATTTTAAAGTGAACCCATGGTTGTTTTTCCTGCAAAGGCATGACACTGAACAATACAGTGGCTGTTCCTGCCCTTGCTTCTACATCAAGGTGCAATTGTCAACAGAGGGGGAAAAAAAAGGCCCAAATGTCAGTATTATTATGAAAATAGTTTTGGCCTGTGGATCCCTACAAGAGTCTCAGGGACATTTCAGAATCCTGTGGACCACACTTGGAAAACTGCTGCCTTGGAGGGGAAGGTAGAACAAGACCCAGAAAGACTGGTGTTTGAGCCCTTAGATAAGAAGTTCAGCACTGAGGAGCACCTGGCTGGCTGAACGAGAAGAACATGTGACTCTTGACGCCAAGGTCATGAGTTTGAGCCTCAGGTTGGGTGGAGAGATTACTAAAAATAATAATAATAATAATAATAATAATATTAAAAAAATAAGTGCAGCAATTTAACAGCTACCTGAACATGAGTAAGTTAAACTCCCTGGGTCTTAACTTTCTTATGTATAACAGAATTTTTTTTAAGAGGGCATGATCAGCACTTTAAGAATTATATATGTAAAGTGAGTGCCTAGAATACAGACCAAAGTAGAAGATGGACCAGAGATGTGTGGGTAAGGGAGTTCATGAACAAAGGACATCATTGGAGAAGACTCAAGTATACCTTAATTAACATATGAATTCCAAAACATTTACAGAGAGCCACAAGCAGCCGCCATGCTCTGTGGACACACAGAAACGAGTGCCATGATCCCGGCTCCTAAATAGTTTATAGGGGCATTTACATCAACTTGGTATTAAATCAACTGTAAGGACTCAACCTGATCAGTGTTATAAGAAAGGTATGTGCCAAGTACCAAGGTCAAGCAGTGAAATACTTGCTCATAGTCTACATATGGATACAGGAAGCCAATTGAAACAGGAAGATGGACTCTAGGGCAAGTCCATGTGGTGAAGATGACAGACAGCCCGGTTTTGGGCAGGTTTACTGGTCACCAAGCCACCTGATAAGCTAACAGGGAGAGGGGGAGCCCCATCGCTCTGAACTACAGACTATACTCTTGGAATGGGGAAGACAGTCTTAGCAATAGTGTCTCACAAGCACGGGATTTCCAGATCCCCGCCATGGTGGTGAGATTCCTCACACATACATGGTGGGAACCTTTGGAGATAGATAAACAGTGCTCAGCACAGCTGTGACCAGGGCCTTGTGCTTTGACAGGTGCTGGTGTGAGTTCTGGGCCCTGAAGCTGTTGACTTTGCTCTCTGCGGCCAGAAGGGCAAGGTGTGTATGGAGTAGGCGATACATGATTCATTGCCATTTGGGTAAGAATAAAAGGGAAAGAAAAACATTGTTTCAAGAGTCATAATTCAAGTATCATAATTGAAGCCACTTGTCAGTGTTTCCATGGAGTTGGCTATCCAGATGAGAGTTCTGAGGGGTTAAGCCTCAGCCTAGAACATGAAAGAACAAAGCCTCACAGACACAGCAGATTAAGTCATTGCTGTTTTCTGACAAAGCAAACAGGAAGTACACGCGGCTGTTCCATCTTCATCTGAGAGCGGAGAGAGGAAAAAGAGAGATAATGAGCAATCATGGAAACGAGTGTCATCTTACGTGTGGGCTGGGGGATTTCACTGCCAAGCATTAGACATTTCAGGACTGAGGACCAGGAGCCAAAAATAGCCTGCATTTTTCACAAGTTAGGCCTAAAAACCAGTCCTGCATAGCGGAGTGACTTGATTTGCTTTAATAATTCTAGAGGATGTTTCTATCATAGATAATACTTTGTACTAATGTAGATATTTCCCTGTTTGAAGTTATGAACAAGGGAGATAAGTTACACATTCTTATCTTTACTTCATGATATCATTACTAATTGTATGGTTAAAAATGTATGGTTAGGGGCGCCTGGGTGGCTCAGTTGGTTAAGCAACTGCCTTCGGCTCAGGTCATGATCCTGGAGTCCTCGGATCGAGTCCCACATCGGGCTCCCAGCTCCATGGGGAGTCTGCTTCTCCCTCTGACTTCCCCTCTCATGCTCTCTCTCTGTCTCTCAAATAAATAAATTTAAAAAAAAAATGTATGGTTAAATGTTTCGATGGATGGATGGATGGGTGGGAGGGAAGGTGCGTTAGTGGTGGTTTGGTGTGAAATGTGAACTTTAGAGCTAAAGATGAAATAAATTCTAGGAAGAAATTAAAAACTTCTAAGGTAGGATACCTAAGGACAGCTGTCTGGGGATCATTTACCCAAAGAAGAGAGAGTACAATTTGGAGTCCTAGCTCTGGCCTTGAACTAGAGATTAGAAATCACTTTGAACATTTCAAATACTCAAAGATATTTACTCTTTGTCTAACTCATACTACATCAAGAGAGTTAGAGACTCAGCCCCAGAATCTGTCAGGCTTGAGAGTCATTTGGTGTCTATAATCCTCCCACATAATAATTCGTGTTGGTAGAGAAGCCTTTACCCTCCATTGACCCTAACTTGATGTCCACAGTCATGGGTAGAATTCAGGAGTTCTGTGAATCTGATGTGGAAATTAATGACATAAAACAATTACATCTCAATCTCATTAAACTTTAATTAAAATGTAACATTTCCCTTCATTGCAAAATAAGCAACAAACTCAAGTAGTAGTATTAGTACCTGATTGTCACCAAAAAAATTAAACAAATATTTTTATATCAGATCATAATAAGTGCTGATATCTCCGAATGTTGTGTGTAACTCATTGCTGCTCTGAAGGATGGTAGTTATTCGTCCCACAGCTAGGTCTTGTCATTTACTACATTAATAAACACATATATTATCATATCACAAACATTCTTTTTGGTAACTATATTTCAATATAATGTGGGTTTTTTGGTAATCTTAAGTAATTTATTTTATGCATTTAAAACATTATCCTGAGAAGGGATCCTTGAGCTTCATCAGACTAAGAAAGGCATGCGTGGCCCAAAAATGTCAGGATGACAACAACATGGATGGCTCTAGAGGGTGTAATGCTCAGTGAAATCGATCAGTGAGAGAAAGACAAATACCATATGATTTCAGTCATATGTGGAATTTAAGAAATAAAACCAATGAAGAAAGGAGAAAAAAGAAACAAAGACAAACCAAGAAGCACACTCTCAACTTCAGAGAACTGCTGGTTACCAGAGGGGAGGCGGGGGTGGGGGGAGAAACAGGTGATGGGAATTAGGGAGGGCACTTGTTGCCATGAGTACCGGGCGATACATGGAATTTTGAATCACTATATTGTATACCTAAAACAAATACAGCACTGTATGTTAATAATGTTGGAGTTAACTGCCTATTTGTGATCTCTGTCAAATAAATAAATAAAATCTTAAAAAAAAATAATGTTGGAGTTAAAATTAAAAACAATAAAAATGCAAAAAAAAAAAAAAAAGCTAAGGTGAGAGCTGCCTCTTTCCATTGTACCTTTTCTTCCCTGGATGGACATCACACTGAATTCTCACAAAGGGATAGGCAGTGTTTTTATGACATTTCCAGGAAGCAGCTCAAACCCTCAAGCCTGAGGACTGTAAGCAAGCTGTTTTATCCATTAGGCACCATAGAAACAGGGCCTAGGGCCAATGAGCTTGAACAATGCCGTCTACAAAACCGCTTAAGACAGACCTAGGGGGAACATTTTTTGCTCTAAACTAAAAATAAAGCTACAGATGTGAAATTAATAAATGCCTAATTAAATGTACCAAGTCGCGTATGTGAAATTCATCTGTCATTGCATTTAATATGCATAAATATTTTTGCATTTAAAAAAAATTTGCAGATCAGATTTTCTCACTTTGTAAGAAATCGCAAGTAAACATGATTAGGAAGAAAAGCAATCAAAAACTGAAGTTATATAAATATTTTCAGAAGTAGAATTTTATAAATACACCCACTATTTTATAGGGGAAAAAAACGATACTTGGGTAATGGAGAACGTCGGTACATTCAGTACATTTTAGTTTGTTTGAAAGAATGTGTGGTGAGGCTTCAAAGAAGAGAATGGACCCAGGCCTTCAAAGGTCTCAAAATTGCGCTGGCTTGAAATGGTCAACTTGTCTTCTTGGCCCTCAAGAAGAGCATATAGTCTCAGAACCTGGGCGTCTGGAGGACTCCGACCCTTGCCATCTCCCAGACACAAAATTACAAGGCTTCCCAATCCTCCCGGCACTCTTCCATGCCCCTCACTGTTGGCCCCACTCCCTTTCCATGGCATTTCACCTTCTCAGAAAAGTAAGAGAGTTCTGGCCATTTGTATTTGTTTTGGTGGAGATGCCTAGGAATCCGACACAGGGCCGGCCTCATGTAAATGAGCCCCAGCACTCACGAACTCCTTCAGGGTTTTGCAAATGGCATTTCAGGTGCACTGGGACCTCAGCTGGGCTCTCCTCTGCGCAGCTCTCTGACCCTCTAACAGGGAGGGCCTGGCCCTCCACTAGTCAGAATTCTCTTGGGTCACGTATCTTGGCTTTTCCTCTTTCCATCAGAAATGCTCTGTCTGGTTTCCTGCAAAAGCACTGGACAAGCCCTTTGTCACCCTGAGTAGTAACAAGTCATGAGGAGAAACTGTCCTCCATCTGGATGTCATTATGCACCCAGCTGTGGTAGGCGGTCGGGCTGGATGGGCCATCTCTAGAGATGAAAAGGAGAAAGATAATCGAGGTTGTAGACATGTCTGCTTGTCCATGCCCAGGACGTCTGTAAGAAACACAAGAGAAGATGCCAGTAAGATTCAGCTCTGAAGAAAGGAATCGAAACCTGGGGGCAATAAAAGGGCCTTTTGTGTTTAACTGTGGACCTTGTAGTCAGCTGGACTAAGCATTTGCTCAGGGCCATAAAAAAGAAGAAAAACATTTGAAAAGGACTTTTGAAAATTTGCTATGTTTATTTGAAAGCACTAAAGAAGTCAAGGCAAATTCAGAACATTAGTGTACTTTCTTATGCTTCATTGTAAGGTGAGTGTAAACAAAAAATTGTCCCAAACCAGGACTTGGGAAAAACTTCCTCCTGGGAAGAAGTTAGCATGCTGATAAAATGCAGAGGCCATTTGCCGATGAAGGTTAGTGGGATCAAGATCTGTCCAGAGAATCCAGGGTTCTCCACCCACCCACTGGAAAATCAGGGGTTTTTTGTTTGTTTTTAAAAGATTTTATTTATTTATTTGACAGACAGAGATCACAAGCAGGCAGAAAGAGAGGAGGAAACAGACTCCCCGCAGAGCAGAGAGCCCGATGTGGGCCTCGATCCCAGAACCCTGGGATCATGACCTGAGCCGAAGGCAGAGGCTTTAACCCACTGAGCCACCCAGGTGCCCCATCAGCTGTCTTTTTACCAAACTTTTTTTATTGATGTATCTGATCTTATGATGGTGATAAAAATGTTCTCTTCTTCTATAAAATACCCCTACTGAGAATAAATCTTTGAATTAGCCTCCTAAACACCCCTTGCTTTGACTGCAAGAATGCCATAAAACTTTGATTTTCTGCTCATGACTAAATTGTCTAAAAAATCTGTCTTCAACGGTATTGTTTTTATTTTAAGATAAAGGGGCAGGCATTATGATCTTTCCCAGGTTTAAGATATTTAAGATTGCTGGCTTCTGCCGAGTTGAATTGTTTTATAGTCACAAATGACCTATGTAGATTAATTCTTCTAAAGATTGCAGGCAAAAGAATTCTGTCTTAATTACATTTCCACATAGTCTGTTAAGGCACAATACTGCTAAAGTATAATTTTCAAGAAAGTAAAATTATGACTGCCATGCGAATATAAATGTGCAAATGTCTGAGATTTTATTCACTTAATTACTAAAGTACCAGTACAATTAATTACTAAGAACCAGTTTCAAGAAGAATTTGAGGGACAGTCATTTATAGAGGCAATCAGGAATGTTGAAACAAATATTGTTAATAGTTGGGAAGCTGGTTAATCTTACATAGGAAAGTGATGTATAGTACTAGGGTTATCTTTTTTTTTTTTTAAGATTTTATTTATTTATTTGTCAGAGAGAGAGAGAGAGAGAACAACCAGGGGGAGCTGCAGGGAGAGGGAGAAGCAGGATCCCCACTGAGCAGGGAGCCAGATGCGGAACTCAATCCCAGAACCCTGGGATCATGACCCAAGCCCAAGGCAGATGCTTAACCAACTGAGCCATGCAGGCATCCCTGGGGTTCTCTTTCTACAGGGCAGAAGTCTGTTGTAACTCTCCTGGACAGAAGCATTTGCACATCTATTGACAACAATCATTTGCATGACTCCCGGTTTTCTGTCACTTGAATTTTGCCTTGGTTAACAGGAGACAATCAAAGGTATACACACCCTACAAAATCAGTTAATGTTCTCTCTTTTTTTTTTTTTAAGATTTTATTTATTTATTTGAGAGAGAGACAGTGAGAGGGAGCATGAGCGAGGAGAAGATCAGAGGGAGAAGCAGACTCCCCATGGAGCTGGGAGCCCGATGCGGGACTCCATCCTGGGACTCCGGGATCATGACCTGAGCCGAAGGCAGTCGTCCAACCAACTGAGCCACCCAGGCATCCCAGTTAATGTTCTCTTGACTGTGCCCAGCACTCTGACAAAAGATAACGCCATAGTTTTTTGTTGTTTTTTTTTTTTTAGCCAAGCCCCAAGTCTCAAATCACTTTCCCTGCCAAGAAACCATTTTATCAACAATCGCACCCTATCAAAAACTAAAGTATAGAACAAATTAGTGATGGGTGGGGACTATGAGAATTATAGCTGAACAATTGCTGGCTCCTCTGCTTTTCCCTCGTCCTGACTTTATAACAACAACCAAAAAATGCTTTCTAAAATGATTGATAGTTACACTACAATTTCACTCTAAATCCTGTTTTTCAAAGAGGGAGAAACTGAAAAAAAAAAAAAAGATTCTTAAGCTCAACTTGGAAAATAAATATCTGGAAATAATCAAGAAAAAATGTTTTAAAGATTTTATTTATTATTTGAGAGAGAAAAAACACAAAAGGGGGGAGAGCAAAGGGACACACATGCTCCCCACTTAGCAGGGAACCAGAGGGGCTTGATTGCAGGACCCCGGGATCATGACCTGAGCTGAAGGCAGACACTTAAGTGACTGATCCACTCAGGTGCCCCAAGAAAATTTTGAAAATTAATAAGGAGAAAAGGATGGGTGTCAGCGGTGATGCAGGAAAAAAAATAGAAAGACTTGCTTTCCCTAATTTTAGATATTAAAAGTAATTTGAAATTTATAGTAACAAAAACAGGAATAGATTAATAAAAAATTTAAATCCCCAAGCCAGACCCAAGTTTAAGAATATGCTGGATGTTGGGGCGCCTGGTTGGCTCAGTGGGTTAAGCCTTTGCCTTCGTCTCAGGTCTTGATCTCGGGGTCCTGGGATCGAGCCCTGCATCGGGCTCTCTGCTCAGCAGGAGCCTGTTTCCCCCTCTCTCTCTGCCTGTCTCTCTGCCTACTTGTGATCTTTCTCTGTAAGAAAAAAAAATAAGAATATGCTGGATGTGACATTTAAAATCAGTGCACAAATGATGGTTATCAATAGATGATATTGAGACAAATTGATAAACAGTTGCTCAAAAATTTATTTTTATTTTTATTTTTATTTTTTTAAGATTGAATTTTTAAGTTCTCTCTATACCTGATATGGGGCTCGAACCCACAACTCCCAGATGAAGAGTCACACTCTCTATTGACTGAAAAAGAATTTTTTTTAATTACTGAAGCATCAGCCAGAATTAGCTCATTAGGGATAGGGGAGAGAGCTCTGATATTTTAGACAGAAGGCAACCAAAGCAAAGGAATTACAGTACAAGCAAAGATAAAAAAGATAAAAGATAAAACAGTCCAGATGGAAAGCTTAATGCCCAACAGAGAGTGGTGAGCTGAGCAGAGCAGAGTGGTAGGAACCAGCCACGTCCGCGTGGAGGTTCCGTGAAAAACAGGCTTGAACTTGGTCTTCAAGTGGGTGCAAAGCCTGGACATCTTCTAAGCAGGAAATTGTCATGATCAGGCTTTCATTTTGGATAGATTACTTTGCTCTCTATTCAGAGGATAGGTTCAAAAAGGTTAAGAAAAACCATTTTGGATATAGTTGCGTATGGAGAAGTTTCCAGAAATATCTAGGAGTGGGAGCCAGATCATAAATGTTTAAGGGAGGAATAGATGGAAAAGAAATGGAAGTCGTCAGCACAATTTTCAAGTTTGAGAATTTGGAATGTGAGAAAAAGCAGAAAGGTAGGGAGTGACTTACAGGAGCAGCAGGTTCTAACAAAGGTTTTAAGGAGAGAGAAAGACCATGCACGTTGGCAGCAAGTCTGGCGTAATGGTGGGAAGAAAGGCAAACCGGAAAGAGCTGGGAGAGAAGGGTCAGGGGAGCTGTGGGAGAGCCATCTGTCCACTATGTAGAAAAGGATGAAGCTGTTGTGCCATGTGCCACACTGTCCTAGTATCAGCTCTCATGTTCTCAACTTTATCCGTTTCTGGAAATTCTTTCTTAAAAAAAAAAAAAAGCCCATAAAAAGGGCAAATCCTGGGGCGCCTGGGTGGTTCAGTGGGTTAAGCCTCTGCCTTCCGCTCAGGTCATGATCTCAGGGTCCTGGGATCAAGCCCTGCATCAGGCTCTCTGCTCAGCAGGGAGCCTGCTTCCTCCTCCTCTCTCTCTCTCTGCCTGCCTCTCTGCCTACTTGTGATCTCTCTCTGTCAAATAAATAAATAAAATCTTAAAAAAAAAAAAAAGGGCAAATCCGCTTGCTGCTCCAGAAGGCTCATAACTATCCAGTCCACAGATTTCTTGTCCCTATTTTACACCAGTGTTATCATCAGTGCTGGGGATCAAGCAGTGAACTAAACAGATAAAGTCCTGCCCTCATAGCACTCGTGTCCTCATAGGAGACAAGACAAGCGTCAGACATGTTGCTCTAGAACGCCATGTGAGGAAGTGGTACGTGCCCTTGGGAAGCACAGAACTGAAGGGAAGGAGGTCTAGAGCAACAAAAGGTTACCATTCTCGTGAGCTGGTCAAGGGAGGAATCTCTGGCCAGATCATATTTTTCTGAAACCAGCAGGACGGAATTTAGTGAGAGATGGATAGGAAGTCAAAATTCAAGATCCTATAAAACAACACCTTTTAGGAACATGACGAAAGGAAAGTAGCCTGGCCCAGTTATCAGTCACATTGACAGTGGTATTTCCTGACTAAAAAATTGTGCTGCAAATCCACTTGCTATGAATCCCAAATGTGACCTGTCTCATTATAAAATACCACTTAATATTTCTTTCTGATCCCCAAAGCAGCTCTCCATTTTAGAGAACCGAAGGACAAAATGGGTATTATAACAGCCCGATTTCAGTTACGTTTCCACAGAAAATGCTAAGAGAAAATAACTCTTAGAAAAGCTGAAATAAATAGCTGGGATTTAAAATGTTAAAATCTCCTTGTAATTTCATTTTTCATCAAATGCATGCTGTGTCCCTTACACATGCTAAGCACTGACCCGAGCCCCAGGGGTGCAGATTTGAACAAGAGTCCCTTCTTCGAAGAGTGGCTGGCTGGAAACGCTAATTCTATCATGTAACTGCAGCAGATCATGGCCAAAGAGCTTTGGGACTGTCACCTCCAGAGAGAGGAGATACTGGTTGCGGTGGGGGGGGGGGGGGGAGGCGTGTGCTTCTCAAAGAAAAGTCCTCTACCTTTCCTAATTGCCCCATTCAGAGGGTACTTTACAATCACTCTCTTCCTGGTCCATTGTGCTGCCTTGGGCCTTGTGGACTATTTTCTCATTTGTAAAATCCCCAACGTCCCTGGTTCCCCTGACACTGGTTTTCTCCCTTTTTTCCAACTGCTCTAAATTCCCCCAGATTGGCAACCAGGCCTTACTCTCCGTCCGTGCCCCAAGAGCAAGATATCGGGCAGATGGCAGGTACCCACAAGTGTTTGTTGAACTGAATCAAGCCAGGTGACACCTTGACAATGTTCTCACTCAGGTTCTTCATCTACCACACATCCGGCTCTCTTATTGTCCCATTCGTCCTCCCACACTACATTCCTTCATCTGTTCCCTTCTCCCTCCAGTAAATACATATGCCCAGTGATCATCGAGCGCAGCACCTGTTCTGAGAGCCAAAGAGACAGCAGGGAACAAAAACCGGCAAAACCCCCTGCCCGGAAAGAGTTTACATTCCAAAGTAGGAGACGGATGACTAAAATATGTAGCAGGGTGCTGGGAGCTCCGGAAAAAAATTTAAATAGGTCTGTTCGACAAGGTGCAGTCAGAGAAGCAAAACCACTGGGACATCCTCCCAGTAGCACGCAGGACCTGCTTAGCACTGGCCTGAGAGAGCTCACTGCCAGCCTTTCTTCCCCAGTCCCCTCTTACTGCTATCCCATCAGTAGCTTAAAATCGTCAGAGTGGGAATATTTATACCAAGGAAATTGGCAGATGCTAGATTGCAGCTTTTTTTTTTTTCATAGAAGCTAGTTGTTCAACATTTCCCAGCATAAAACATCCACATACGCACACACACGCACGCATACAGGCACGCACGCACACGGGTTTATTATAGGAATTTGACTTTATGCAATCGTGGGAACTTTTGTGGCTTCCGTGTCTGGAACTGGTCCCTGAGGTCAGCAGGGAAGGCAGGCAGAAAGGGAAGATGAATGTGCAGTAAGGGAAGTGAGGTGAAACTAGGAGGATGGACTAGAGTTCTCATCACTCTCTCTTCATCTCCGAGCCTCTGTTTTCAGGGATACAGGGGAAGTCCTACAGGAGAAGCCAGCAGCCTTCATCATGAAGCTAAACACATCCTTGACCCAGGAGTCTGAGACACTACAGGAGGCTCCAAGTGAGTGCTATAAGAATTGTGCCAACCAGGTGAGCCAGCGGGCAAGCCACACTGGAGCCCGCAGCACCAGCATTTTGCACACCAGAGTGCTCCTCTAAGTGCAAAAACGGTATGGCCGTTTCTTCACTTCTGCCTTCCAAATGTCACGCAGGATGTTTCTGTGGCCATCAGCCTGAGAACTCTGTAGGGAAGACAATCGGGGAACAGTTCCAGCCCAGCCCAACTGACAATACAAACCCACCACGCTTAAGAAAGAGAATAAAGACTGTTGGTGGCAATTTTCAATAGGATTTTCATGGCAGGACCTACTGAGAAGGTGATATTTACATAGTGATCTGAAAGAAGTGAGGGAGCAAGATTGCGGGATTATTATGGGAAGAGAGTTCCAGGCAGAGGGGACAGCAAATGGAAGACCCTGAGTTGAAGCCACAGCTGATATGTTCAAAACACAGCAGGGATGTCAGTGTGGTGGGCGTGAGTGAGGGAGACAATGGAAAGAGGAGAGGTCAAGAAGGGAGTTGTGTGTGTGTGTGTGTGTGTGTGTGTGTGTGTGTGTGTGCATGTGTGTGGTGAGGAGAGGGCTTGTAAGACTTTGCCAAGAGCTCGGCTTATACTCTCTGTGGTATAAACATCTACTGCATTGCTTTTTTGAGCAAGGGAATAATAACAAGATCAATTCAATCTTAGGAGGATCATTGGGGCTGCCATATTGGGAATAGCCTGAAAGGTCAGCGAATACAGATTATTAAAAGATTATTGCAAAAATCAACACGGAACCAATGACAGCTTTAATCAGGGAAGTACCAGTGGGGATGGAACAAAGAGGTGGGATCCTGGTCATCTTTTGAAGGTTGAGTGAACAGAATTTGGAGTGGATATGGGATATGGGAGAAAAGGAAGAATCAAGGATGAGTCTAGGTTCTTGGGCTGAGCAACCAGAACACTAGCGATGTATTAAATAAAATTGCAAAAACTGAAAGACACCCAAGCTTGGATGAGAAGAGGGAGATCAAGAGCTCAGTTTGGACAAGTTGAGTTTGTTTTCCTTTAGACATCAAATTGAAGATGACAGTTGGATCTATGAATATAGAATTTAGGAAACAGGTATAGGCTAAATGTAAAAACCTGAGATTAGCAACATACAGAGAGTGTTTAACACCAGGAGTCTGGATGAGACCACCAAGGTGTAAAGTAGAAGAGAAAAGAGTTGCAAGGACTGTGTGCAGAGACCCTACATACTAAATGCTCAGAGAGGTGAGGAGGTGAGTGAGAAAGAGATGCTAAGAAGGAGGGACCAGAGAGGTAAGAGAAGATCCAAGAGACTGTGGTAGCCTCTAAAGCAAGTAACAAGAAGAGGAGGGAGTGGTGAGTTGAAGCAGACACTGCAGATAGGTCACGAAAGATAAGAATTGAGAGCTGATTCTTAGATTTAGTCAAATGAAGGTCTTTGGACAGTTGCTAAGAACAATTTCGGCAGACTAGAAGCAATAAAGCTACACAGAATGAGTTCAAATAAGGATGGAATGAGAAGTTAGAGAATGCATAGAGGCAACTCTTCTGAGATATAAAAGGAAGAATAAGAATGGAACATGGGCAAGGAAGCAGAATGGGGGTCAAGAGAGTCTTGGTCTTTCTTTGAACTGGGAGAAAGCATTGTATGTTTGTCGGCAGGCAAGAATGATCTAGTGGACAGGGAATTTTTTGTAATGGATGGAGAGAGGGGGAAATTATTGAAACAGTGTTTACAGTGAGCAAGGATGAGATCTAGTACTTAAGTAGAGGGATTGCACTCTGGGAAGTGACTTGGTCCACGGTAGACCAAATACTTGAGGCCAGCAGACCAAGGACATGAGGCAGGTAAGTAGATTCAGGGGGAGGTTATAAAAGTCCTCATTATTACTCCCAATCTTTCATTTCTACATAAACGGGGTAAAAGTATCAATTGAATGGATTGTTGGGAGAATTAAATGAGTTAATACATATGAACTCCCAGAAAGTGAGTAATGAATGTAACAGCTGTTAAATATCATTACACATCAGCCTGGGTGATCTAATCTGTTCCCACGGTTTCAATGACCTCCTCTCTACAAGCTTCAAATTCAAGATCCAACTCCTGCTGGACAGCTCTCAAAACCAACAGGCCTAGAATTCAACTCACTTTGGTCTTCTCTGGGCAACTCCATCTTCTGCAAGCTTGTCACAGTTAAGGGATCCTTCCACGGGGGCACATCAAGCAGAATGCTGGTTTTCTGAGTTTCTTCCTCTTCCTCATGGGCCCTCCTCAACATTTTGGAAACCCTTTCACTCCTCCCTTCTCTTCTCTATCATCTTTCCTACTGAAACCTCTCAGACATCTCTTTCTTCTGGACTTTGACCTCCTAACTGATCCTTCCTGTCAACATGGCCCCTGTGAATCTCTCTTCCACATGTACAGAAATGCAAATACTATGTCACTTTCTGGAGTAAACATTTCTGTGGTCCAGTCTTACAGCATAGGCTCAAGGCCTTCCATGCTATGTTTACATCTTTAGCTACATCTTCTGCCCTTTCCAACCTGGTACTTTATATACCAGCTATACCAAGCGTTTATGGCTTCCCTGCACAATGCTCCCCCAAACTACCCCCCCCCAAAACTGTTGAGTACAGCCATGCTGATGTCTGATTATCCTTCATCTCTCAGTTTTGGCACCATCTCCTCCAGGGAACTCTCTCTGATCCAGCTTGAGCCAAGGGCCATTCCTCAGAACTTTCATAATATCAAATCCAAACAGCTAGCATATTATAGATGCTCAATGAATTGGTTGACACTATATTAGATGAACTACATCTAATTGATTAAAACTTATTAGATGAGGGTGCCTGGGCGGCTCAGTGGGTTAAGCCTCTGCCTTCGGCTCAGGTCATGGTCTCAGGGTCCTGGGATCAAGCCCTGCATCAGGCTCTCTGCTCGTCAGGGAGCCTGCTTCCCCCTGCCTCTCTACCTGCATCTGTGCCTACTTGTGATCTCTCTCTCTGTCAAATAAATAAATAAAATCTTTTAAAAATGTTTAAAAAATAAAACATACTACATGATATCTTGAAATCCTTCCCAGTATTATGACACTATATTCTTTTGGATATATATATACATACATACATATATATACATATACATACATATATATATATATATATATATATATATTATTCATTTATTTGAGAGAGAGAGAGAGAGCACATACCAGCCAAGAGAGGTGCACAGGGAGAGGGAGAGGGAGGGGGAAGAATCTCAAGCAGACTCCACGCTGGACACAGAACCCAATGTGGGGATCAATCTCACCACCCTGAGATCATGACCTGAGTCAAAACCAAGAGTGTGACGCTTAACCAACTGAGCCACCCAGACACCCCATTTGGTCATTCTTTTTTTTAATATCAGTATAATTAACATAAATGTTATTTCACTTCAACCATTTTATACATTACCCAGTGATCATCACAATAAGTGTACTCTTAATCCCCTTCCCCTCTTTCACCCATCCCCCATCCACCTCCCCTCTGTTAACCATCAGTGTCGTTCTCTATAGTTAAGAATCTATTTCTCGATTTGTCTCTACTTTGTGTGTTTGTTTTGTTTCTTAAATTCCACATATGAGTGAATTCATATGGTATTTTCTTTCTCTGATTTTTTTCACTTAGCAATGTACTCTCTAGATCCATTCATGTTGTCACAAATGGCAAGAATTCATTCCTTTTTATGGCTGAACGGTATTCCGTTGGATCTATATACCTCATTTTCTTTATCCATTCACTATTTTTTTTTTAAGATTTTATTTATTTTTTTGACAGACAGAGATCACAAGTAGGCAGAGAGGCAGGCAGAGAGAGAGGGGGAAGCAGGCTCCCTGCTGAGCAGAGAGCCCAATTCGGGGCTCGATCCCAGGACCCTGAGATCATGACCTGAGCCGAAGGCAGAGGCTTTAACCCACTGAGCCACCCAGGTGCCCCTATCCATTCACTATTGATGGACACTTGGGTTACTTCCTTATCTTGACTATTGTAAATAATGCTGCAATAAACATAGGGGTGCATATATCTTTTCAAATCAATGTTTTTGTATTCTTTGGGTACACACCCAGCAGTGGAATTACTGGATCATATGGTAGGTCTATTTTAAATTTGAGGAACCTGCAGCAATGGCTGCCGGGGTTTGCATTCCCACCTACCGAGCACCTACTGCTGGCCACAAAAGCCCGAAACTAAGATTCTACTCTCCACGCTCTAGGTGGGGTTTGGATTGTGGCTTCCAGATAAAGCCCCAGCCATTGTTCCTCTTAATTCATTATCCATTCCTCAGTAACTTCTGAATTTAAAATACTGTGTTTAAAGTAGCATGCGATTCTTGTTATTTACTTTGTGATCTTGTTATAATTGTGTGATAAATCTATTGGCTTTAATACATTGGAATATTTACATACATACAGTAGCCACTGATTATTCAGATAATTTTTTAAAAATAAAATAAGGGGGCCTGAGCGGCCTCGTTGGTTAAGCATCTGACTCTTGGTTTTGGCTCAGGTCATGATCTCAGGGTCCTGGGGTTGAGCCCCGATTCAGGCTGCACACTCAGGGCAGAGCCTGCTTGAGATTCTTCCCTCCCTCTCTCGCTTGGGCGCATGCTGCTCTCTCTCTCAAATAATAAATAAATCTTTAACAGACAAACAAAAAAAAAAGAAAAACAAAAGAAAACACCACCTAAATCTCTCATCATACCCAAACCAGCATACACTGTATAATCTCAGAAGTTCAGCCTCCACCAAGTCACTGCCCTCTTCAACGACCTTTAGTGCCTCCAGGTTAAAGGACAGACGTTTGGCTTGGCTCCTAGGGAGTCCTCTGCTCTTCACATCTCCTTGTCTGCCTTATCTCCTGCCACACCCTCCATGACCTTTGTTCCATCCACTCTTCTCTTTTTACCGTCTCCTGAGCACACCTTCCGGAGCCTGTTCCTGGCCCTCTGCTCTAAGAACGGCCCCCTTCCCTGCCCCTTATTATCTAGACGTGATTCACGTTCCAAAGTCCAGGTCAATGGCACTCTCCTCTGTGAATGTTTCAACATCAAAGAAGTGATCTCTCCCTGATCTGGGATTCTACAGCATTTATTTTTGCCATTGTTCATTCAGTATGGTTTTATGGACATGTCGTCTTTTCCCACTAAGTTACAAGTTTCTTGAAAGCAAGATGATACAGTAACATTTGCCCTATCTAAAGGCATTGTTTTTAGCCTAGTGTGTGTGTCTGGGGAAACTGATTTTGCTAAAATTTAATTTTGATTTGTTAGGTACTGAACAAAAGCTATGTTTTAAGTAGTATACAAATGGTTTACTATAACATTTCCTTTTAATTACTCCAGTAATTCCCTATATTCATGTGGTTCACTGCTTAGCTTTTGAATTCTTTTTGGGTAGGTTGGGTTTGTAATGAGTCTTTATTAAGTACCTACTCTGTGCACTGTACTGGAAATAGGAGTTCAGACGGCATGTTTGCCCTCCAAAACTTCGCCTTCTGGTCATCAGCTTCATGGTATTCTTATTTTTACTAAAGTTTTGCATTCCTCTTAGAAGAACTGGTGTTCAAATCACTAGAAGGCCATGTGGACATGGTGTCAGTTTGGATCAAAACTGAGGAAGATGGGATGCCTGGGTGGCTCAGTCAGTTAAGCCTCTGCCTTCAGCTCAGGTCATGATCCCAGGGTTTTGGAATCGAGTCCCACATCAGGCTCCTTGCTCGGCAGGGAGCCTGCTTCTCTGCCTCTGCCTGCTTGTACTCTCTCTCTCGCTTTCTGACAAATAAATAATAATAAATAAAATCTTTTTAAAAATGTGCATTTCTTTAGTCAACCTAAAAAAAAAAAAAAAAACAAAAAAAAACCTTGAGGAAGAGACCCTGAATCTCCTGGACCCTTGGATGCGGTAGGTTTGCTCTGAGAAGAGACAGAAAAGTGGGCATTCTCTTTTCTCTTGTTGCTTTTTACCCATCTACACTATGTTGACTAGTGTGTGATCCTCTGCACAATGACCCTCTCTGACCTCTACACTGTGCTGAATTTTTGCCCTGCTGCTAAGTCTGCACCTTCCTTTCCCTGGACGCTTTAGCTATATTTTCCTTCAGTTCAGTAAACATACATTAAGCACCTACTGCATGCAAGGAAGGATGGAAAGCACTGGTTCCCTGATTTATCAGTGTATGTTATATATTTTTATAACACATGAGACATATTTATATATAACTATATGCACATTTATAAAAGTGTATTTTCATAAGCAGGTTAGATTAACATAATATGAGAGGGTTAAGTTCAAAAGTAAATACATTCGGTGAAAATCCAATAAAAGCACAATTACCCTCAGGAAGTCCTTAAATAGTCTGTGAAAGCGTGTGGTACATGGTAGAAAGGAAGTGAGGGCCCCCTGAAGACCGCCAAGTCGGGCATGAAACATCCCAGACTCACTAAGGGGCTTCTTGAGAGTGAGGCGGACTCAGTGTGCATTTGTGAGACTGTCTGCGTCTGGGTTTGTACGTGTGTGACGGGCCGTGATTCCAGGGGAGACAAAATTATAAAGATGTGTGCAGTAAGTACTACAATCTCTTTCTCTCTTCTGATTTTGAATTGCTCCACTCTACCTCCCTTCTCCACTCCAGGGTGCTCCGAGGTGTTCGGTCTGCGAGTTTGATCCGGAATGTCCTGGTTCTAAGCTGCCACCTTGTGGCTGTTCTGTGTCTGTGTATCCGCTGGCCTTCACCTGCGCTCGCAATTGGATGCCACGCCTCCTACCTCCTGCCTTTTGTCACTACAGCGAAATCCACCTGGCGTTTAGGAGCAGTGTGTTACTTATGTGACAGATAAAAAGTAGAAATATGTGCTTCCTCCCCCTAGAGCTGCCAGTTTTCCTGTCACAGAATCATGAACATGTGTTACAATACTTTTATATCCTTCAGGACCACAGCTTGCCCATGACTTAGGAGTCTACACACAAGTATCGTTGTCTTTATCCCCAGCTGTCATGTCACCCTTCTTTTACAATAGCGGCATCCCACAAGCAATGACGACTTCCTTTCCCAGGCGTTTGCTGAGCACCTCTGAGCTGCTGCCTTGCGCTCCCAGCTTTGTGAAGAGACACTGGGCAGGGGGGCAGTCGCGGGAATGCAATCCCCTACACGGGGAGCTGGGGAAGAGTCCTGGACTCTCTAAAGGGGTCAGTGATGTCTTCATAGAAGAATCTAGGCTGAGGGTAAGCCAGGAGGTCACAGAGGTGGGGAGAGGTTAGGCAGTCCAGGCCGAGGGAAGGAAGAGCTCCCACAGCCCATGTCTGGGACTTCAGTCGCAGAGTTTTGACTCTGAGTACACGAGTAGAGCTCCAGAATCTTGCCTGTCACAGGCTGGTTTAAACATTCTTAGGGGAACTGTCCCTCCTGCCTATTTTCTAACGAAATCTTACACTGAACCATAGCGGATCCTGAGATACATACAGTTTGACCAACCACTGCATTACCCAATGTTTGTTTTCTCTTTCCTTAATATAATTTTCCCGTTGCAAAATGACTGGGTGTCAAGCAACAACCACCCACCCCCTGAAACTGGACTGGAAACCGGCTGAGACTAATGTCTGCAGGAAGTCGCTGCAAAATGCGCTTCTGGTACTTAGTAGGGGAGGGTAAAAGAGAGAAGAGAAAGGTCTTGCTCTCTCTTTGACTGTCGTAGATGCCCACAAATTGGCTCAGGGAAGGAGCACCCATGGGCACCAACCCAGAAAGCCTTGGAGACTACAAGGTGGCCGCACATTGTAGCAAGTATTGCCTATATAGTCAGGAATTAATATCCCACGGAAATAAGAAATACGGTTCAACTGTATGTAAGTGTTGAGAGATTCGTGCATTATAAATCCATGCAGTATCGTTGCCGGATTAGCTGCAGTGGGTATTTCATCGGTCATAAAAATCTGCCATCGTCATGTGGGGAGGTCTGAGAAACCTTCTGAAGTTTGCAAAGAGTTTGCAATGCTGGAAAGGACTGGAAGAACTAGTGTAGATCTTTACCCCATTTTCTTCCCCCTCCCCCAAATATTTATTTATTTGAGAGAGAGTGAGAGAGAGCATGATAGTGGGGAGAAGGTCAGAGGGAGAAGCAGACTCCCCAAGGAGCTGGGAGTTTGATGGGGACTCAATCCCAGGACTCCAGGATCATGACCTGAGCCAAGGGCAGTCACTTAACCAACTGAGCCACCCTGTTTTTATCTTGTAATACCCACTTCTCCACAACTGGTTTCAACTGAATCTCTTCTCTGGGACATAATCAAACCCTGAGAGTTTGCGCCTCTTCCCCGAAGAGCTTATCACAGTTGCAGTGTGGGATTTGTGTCAGTATTTAATGTCTGTCTCTCACCTGCTGCTCTAAAATGTCAGAGGGGCAGGACTGTGTCTTTCTGCTCCCAACTGTCTGCCAGCGTGCAGGACACATCCTGGCCTATACGAGTCACTCATTAGATATAAATTGTTCACTAGACAAGTAAGTACAATAAGTTTTAAAGTCCTGAGTCTTGGTCCTGGGAGATAATAACAGAGAAGGTATGTAAAAATATATCATTTAGGGCCTTGGTGATTGCTAAGTCCTTGGAGGGGAGACCCAGACACGTAGAAGAAAGGGAATATGGACTAAACGGAATAAGTGAAAATGGAATAAGTGTCTTCCCCTAGACAATGAAACTCAAGGGACATTAATCTTTTGTGGACAGCCAGTGTGTTGGAAAGAGCATTGGATTAAGAACTAGGGGCGAGGTTCTAGTCCTTGCTCTACCTACCGTCAAGCTGGAATATAATCCTGGACTATCACCCAAACTCATCTACCATGACTCAGATTCCTCATCTGTGAAGTGGGAATGATATTTGCCCTATCTATACCATCGTTGTGAACTTCAAGCAAGACAGTGGGCCCCAAAGTACATTAAAATTGTAAATATTTAATAAGCATAGGGGTGGTATTTTTAAACTATTTTCTTTTTTTCCATTTTATTTCTTTTATTTTTTTATTTCATTTTTTAATTTATTTATTTTCAGTGTTCCAAAATTCATTGTTTATGCACCACACCCAGTGTTCCATGCAATACATGCCTTCCATAATGCCTACCACCAGGCTCACCCAACCCCCCACCCACCTCCCCTCCAAAACCCTCAGTTTGTTTCTGAGACCACAGTCTCTCGTGGTTTGTCTCCCCCTCCGATTTTTTTAAAACTGCTTTTCTTTCATGATTCTCCTCTTCACCATCTCCTAATACATAATTTATTCCTTATTTTTCCTTTTCCAAGGTTTAACTTCAGGGTCTTTCTCAAGTCTCTTCATAAAATGCTTTCTATAGTTTTTCTGGATATCATCTTTTTTTAAAAATCTTATTTGCATTTATTTTATGCAAGATTTATTCCCAGGCTGGAAGTTTTTGGTTCTTCAGTTTCTTCTGGGATAACTTTTTTCTTCTGTGCATCCTCCTCTTCTGGCTTAGGAACAATCCGCTCTTTTCAGGAAGGAGCAACTCAGTGTGGCAGGGAGGGCTCATGTGTGGGTTCATCCGGCCACAAGCCCTGTAAGTTCAACACCACACCTTGGGGGCTTTGTTTACCTGAATGTGCTCAATGACCAGAGAATCTTCATCTAACCCTTTAAGTGCAGCATTAGTCTCTGCATTTTTAAGTCTGTGCAGTAACAATTCAGCCCTCTTGTGGGGCCCCCGACCCTGTCTGTGTCCTGCCCCACTGTTTGGCCTGGGGCGCACCTGTTCAGCTCCACCACTACAGCAATGGCGAGGCACGCATTGTTTCTACTAAGTGACCTCCTTCAGATACTTGGTGGCTTTTCAGATATGCATACCCTGGATGGCCTGGGCAGCTTTACGTGTGTTCTTAGAGTGGCCCTGAAGATTTGAACCTCTCACTTGCATGATTTCGCAGGGTTTTCTGGGTCAAGTGAATTAGCAGACCATTTTCAGAGATTACCTCAGGGAAGAGCTGGATATTGTCTATTACATTTTTATTGATCATGCATCTTAATCATTATCTAAAATGAATGCAAGGGGTGCCTGGGTGGCTCAGTGGGTTGAAGCCTCTGCCTTCGGCTCAGGTCATGATCCCAGGGTCCTGGGACCGTGCCCCACATGGGGCTCTCTGCTCAGCAGGGAGCCTGCTTCCCCCCTCTCTCTGCCTGGCTCTCTGCCTACTTGTGATCTGTCAAATGAATAAATAAAATCTTTAAAAAAATAAATAAAATAAAATGAATCCAATTTCTTAAAATCTCCATCCATCTCAACATCTTAGTCCCTCAGCGAAGGGAGAGCCCATGCCATTTCTCTTTACTGTCACAAAAGAGTTCAACAAACACGTATTCACTGCCCACCATGTGTTAGGTGTTGGCAATGCCACATGAGGATCATAATAAAAAATTTCAGTCTAGTCTGGTGCAGTGTTTTTTTTTTTTTAAAGATGTATTTATTTGAGAGAGAGAGAGAGAGCAAGCACGAGCACGTGCACATGAGTTGCGGGGACAGGCAGAAAATTTTAAGCAGACTCCACATGGAGCCTGACACGGGGCTCAATCTTACAACCCTGAGATCAGGGCCTGAGCTGAAACCAGGAGTCAGATGCTTAACCGACTGCACCACCCAACCGTCCCCAGTGCAGTGATTCTTAACCCTGGCAGTGTATTAGAATCATGTGGGCCTTCCCCCAAACCAAATAATATCAGAATCTCTGGAGATGGAAACTGGTATGCTGCTCATGCAAAGTTTTCCAGGTGATCTTATGGAGCAGGCAGTGTTAAAAACAACTGGTCTGGTTGGGAAAGAGACTTAATACAAATTAATTGTGTTTTGTTAGGGGTACAAACAGATTACAAATTAATTCCTAATCCAGATCTCTGATACAGTAACTTCGAAGTTGGGGTCAGCGATCTGTGTTTTAACAAGACATCTAGGTGATTCCTATGCACCCCAAATTTTTTTTTTTTTTTTTTGACGGAGAGAGAGATCACAAGTAGGCAGAGAGGCAGGCAGAGAGAGAGGAAGGGAAGCAGGCTCCCTGCTGAGCAGATAGCCCCATGCGGGGCTCGATCCCAGGACTCGGGGATCATGACCTGAGCTGAAGGCAGAGGCTTTAACCCACTGAGCCACCCAGGCGCCCCTGCACCCCAAATTTTAAGAACCACTGGAGTAAACCTGGCCTGGGCAGGCCCATGAGGAGGAGAGAGCTAGCATGAGCTCAAGGTGCCTGCAAGAAAACCAGAAACGCTGAGCAGGTATCAGAGACATGGGTCTGGTGCTCAGAGGAGAGGGGTGGATGAAAATTTGAGATTGGTTAACAAAGATGGTACCTGAAACCTGTACAAATGTGATCACTGATGTACAAAAATGAGATGCTTGATTAGGGATTAAGTCTGTAGTGAGAGAAGAGGAGGGACAGGACTGAGCCTTTCCTGAATAAAATAAGTACTATCTCTGAGACTGCCGTCCAGGAAATAAGGGACATTTCAACACGAAGGTTCTCGGGATACAAATCCAACTTCCATCTTTTCTGCTAAGGAAAATATTTACCATAAACATAGTTAAGAGAGAATGGAAGCTCGAGATACCAGAGTACAAGTAAACAGCTACTTCGTGTGAATTCCTCTCTCTAGTTCCAGATAAACTGCACCTCGGTTTAAGAGTGACAATCCCAGGGTGCCTGCGTGGCTCAGGGGGTTAAAATCTCTGCCTTCGGCTCGTCATGATCCCAGGGTCCTGGGATCGAGCCCCGCATCGGGCTCTCTGCTTGGCAGGGAGCTTGCTTCCCCTCTTCTCTGGGTCTGCCTCTCTGCCTACTTGTGATCGCTGTCTGTTGAATAAGTAAATAAATAAATCTTAAAAAAAAAAAGAGTGACAATCCCATGATAATGGTTGAGAGCCTCCCACATGAAAGCTTCACGTCCAGACTCAACAAGAATGAAGGGAGTGCCTGTGCTTAGAGGATCTCCGGCTGCTAAGGTTTACCTGAACCTAACTCACACCACAGCAGACTCATGCTTCATCACTTCTTTTCTTGCTCTGGGTCTGCTTCTGTGACTAGAAGCATCTCCATCCCCCAACCAGTTCATTTTAGTTTATCTCTTCCCTCTTGGCTCAGTGCTTTTGACCTGGTCACCCACGAGCTGACCTCTGGCTTCACCTCAAGATTTTGATTTTTGGACCTGGCTCCACAGATAACCTAAGACACACACACAACCCAGGGGGAGCAGGTGGGCTGAATTATCAGTCTATGATGGTTATGACACTAACCACTTTTAAATTTGTGATGTTATGATAGATCTGCCGCAAATAATCCTTGAGCGATGATAAAGGCAAAATAAGAGATAAGTAAACCAGTAATTTCCAGGTTTATTTTCTTTTTTAAAAGCAGTATCTATGCACAACCTGGGGCTCGAACTCACTACCTCCAGATGAAGTCACATGCTTCACTGAGTAGGACAAGTGCCCCCAGTAAGTCCCAGGTTTAGAATAACAAAGATTTCATGTGCACATTTCCACCCCTGGATTAAATGATGTGGTATCTTAAACCCAATTCAAACTGCTATAAAATAAATATAACTTTTGCTGTATTATAGCTTTAACAAACCCCAGATCAACTTGCCTCCTTAACATATTCGGCCACACCACATAACCACCAGCAGGGTCATTTATCAGGAATATGAAAGCAGTAAGCCTGCAGATAGAATCTTCTCTTCTACTTAGACATGCTTCCACTGAGAAGTGTTATATTCATGATATCATAAGCCCTCAATAAGCTCCACTCAGGACCTAAGAAACCCTATCTGGATCAAACTGATCCCAAATTTTGTGCAAGAAATACTTCTTCAGAATCAGAATGCCCTCCCTAATATTCAAGTCCTAAGTAACAAATGGAAGAAACAAAAACTTCCAGCTCTATTGAAATAATACACCTATGACGACTGAAGACCATACAACATTCCACAAGTAGTCCCCTTTAAGCATTCCTGATAGAATTTTCCAAAGACAGAGAAATTGCCAGTGAGAGTTAAGTTGCTTGACAAAATTCTAGAGCAGCTAGCTTGTAAGCAATTAGAAAAGAAAATAGTAATTAAAGGACCCACTGTATATTCACTAAGTCAAATTGAACTAAATACATTTCATATTTTAGCACATTTAATGGACCGGTAGATGAAGAATTGTTACTCTTGTGAACAATATGCAAGAGCTGGAGACTAGAATGTTTAAGCGTATTCATAAGTGGTTTGATAACTGTACTCAATTAGTAATAGATGAAATCTGACTAAAGCAGTCTTTAATGATTTGCTCCTGGGCTGCTTTGGTTGTGTGCAGTAAGGTCAAGGCCTTGTTTATCCAATTTGCAAATGAGTCTTGGAGTGATAGCTAATGTGTTGAATGCCAAAATTAAAATTCAAAATACTAATGTAGCAATGAGCCAAAACTACAAAAAGAAAAAGGAAAATTTACTAGTCATAAACGGACAGTACTAAATTATGAAAAACATTTTAGAGGTTATAACTGATACAAATTGCTATCAATGCTCATATACTCTTGAACAGTTTTGGTGAAAATATGGTTTCTAATACAATGCATATAACAGGGGTGCCTGCGTGGCGCAGTCCATTTAGTGTCTGCCTTCAGCTAGGATCATGATCCCGGTGTCCTGGGATCAGTCCTGCATCAGCCTCCCTGCTCAGCAGGAAGTCTGCTTCTCCCTCTGACCCTCCCTCTGACCCTCCCCCTTTTCACGCTCTTTCTCTCTCACTCTCTCTCAAATAAATAAAAGGTTTTTTGTTGTTTTTTTTTTTTTTTAATTAAAGACAAGTTTTGGCGAGGATATGGAGAAAAGGATGCCTTTGTGCACTGTTAGTGGGAATTGCTAAAGCAGTAGAGTCACTATGAAAAACATTATGGAGTTTTCTCAAAAAATTAAAAATATAACTGTCATATGATCCAGCAATTCCATTTCTGGGTATATATCAGAGGAAATAAAATCAGGATCTCAAAAATATATCTGCACTCCCATTTCACTGCAGCATTTCTAATAGCCAAGACATGGAACAACCTAAGTGTGGAAACACACACACACACACACACACACACACACACACAGTTACTCAGCCACAAAAAAAGGAAATCTTGCCATTTCCAACAACATGTATAGATGTTGAGGGCTTTATGGTAAGTGAAATAGGTCAGAGAACGGCATATACTGTATGACCTTACTTCTACGTGGAATCTAACAAACAAAAACCAAACTCAAAAATTGAGAACAGATTGGTGGTTGCGAAGAGATGAGGGAGATGGGCAAAAATGGGTGAAAGTGATCAAACAGTACAAACTTCCAGTTTTTAAACGAGTAAGCCATGGTGATGTAATGTACAGTATGGTGACTATAGTTAATAATAATACTGTGCTGTATATATGAAAGTTGCTAAAAGAGTAAATCTTAAGTTCTTATCACAAGAAAAAAAATTTGCAACTATGTGATGGACGTTAACCAGACTTATTGTGGTGAACATTTCACAATATAAATATTTAATGACTATGTTGCACACTTAAACTAATGTTATGTCAATTTTATCTCAATTAAAAAGACACAAAATCAGAAGTAGTAATTTTGTTATTTTTGATCAGATTAAAATGTAGAATTATGAAGTTATTTTGTGGAGATCCCTTAGATGGGATGTCATCAAGCCATAGCCTGAAAACATTCTGGAAAATCTCAGTAGCTCAGAAAGTGCTCCTCTTAGCTCCACAGCACTAACTTCACAGACTTAATCAATTATTATTATTTTTTTTTTTTGCTAAGCCATCCTTTCTGTTCAGCTTAATCTTCCCCATAAATTGCCAGAGTTCTGCAGCTTGCCAACGAAAGCTTAAATTTCAAAAGTCAGGGTGCAAAAAAGCAAAAAAAAAAAAAAAAGAAGCTTTCTTGGGAACTTTAATCTGCCTAATCTGGTATAAACTACTTGTTTTTCTGTAGTATCCCTAAAGCACCTTCTTGAAGTATCCAAACTGCAAAAAGCGCCAGCTAGTACACAAGAATGAACTTTCCCACAACAAACAGGTAGACAATGGAAGCATGCTTGGATTAAAAGATTTTTACTTTACGAATAGTTTTAAAAAGAAACAATACAATTTGCTTAAGGATGTTACTTTAGTAAGATGTTTGTTAGAAGGGCTTTTTGGTTTTTGTTTTTTTTTTTTTTTTTTAAGATTTTATTTATTTATTTGACAGAGAGAGATCACAAGTAGACAGAGAGGCAGGCAGAGAGAGAGAGAGAGGAGGAAGCAGGCACCCTGCTGAGCAGAGAGCCCGACTCGGGCCTCGATCCCAGGACCCTGAGATCATGACCTGAGCCGAAGGCAGCGGCTTAACCCATTGAGCCACCCAGGCGCCCTCTTTTTTGTTTTTAAGGAATAAATTTATATTAGTAAACATCTTGATTAGATTCCAGGTGAAGGAATAGCCAGTCATAGGTGGGAAGTATGTCAGTTCTACAAGAGCATTTTCTACGACTATTTTTGTTGATACAGCCCAACTACATAAATGTTTAGAAGATTACTGTTTTCATGTATTTAGGATCATATGCTATGGCAGAATTTTTTTTACACCAAAAATTGGAGTGTCATGGGGACCTGAGACCAAGAAGGTTGAGAATTGTTGGTCTAATGGACCTAAAATTACTTTATAAACATAAAAAATGCTCTTAAGGTGCAATATATCAATTCTATCTAGAAACAGAATAACAAAGTTAGCATAAAGTAATGTCAACACTCCGTGAATATTTCAAAAAGTTCAGAAAAACTAAACACTTTAAGACTACTGAATAACCTATATAAACAAACATATATAAGCTATTAAAGTGATTTAATAATATTACAAAATAAATTTTCTTCTAGACAATGGTTTCTTCATGTTAATTATTGGCTAAAAACTAGGCATGTTAAAAATAAAGTGGGTCATAATGCTCAAAGTGAGGACTATAAACACCTGCACGACGTCTGAAAGTTAAGAGAGTAAATCACAAGAGTTCTCATTACAAGGGGGGAAAACCCCCCATTTTTCTGTACGTATAGGTAGGTGTTAACTAAACTTACTGTGGTAATCACTTCATAATATTGGCCAATCAGTAATTATGCTATACACCTTAACCTTCTACAGTGCTGTACGTCAATTTTATCTCAATAAAGTGGGGGGGCTGAATAAATTTCTCATCAATAAATCCTGGGCATACATTACTTAGTATGATTATCAGCTGATTATTCTTCATAATGATTATTCTAAAAGACAGTGTTTTTATTCTAAAAATTTATTCTAAAATTATTTATTTTATTTGTTTTATTTGTTTTTATTCTAAAAATTTATTCTAAAAACAGTGTTTTTATTTAGAAAGCCTCATTATCTATTGAGCGTTTGTACTTCTTGGAGACAAACACAATGTGTCAAATCTTCCTGCAAAAGTTGAGGATAACAAAAACTAATAACCCTTTAGGATCTATATTGGGAAAGGAGGAAAACATTACTCGACTTTCCCGGCAGGATTGATTGAGACCGGACAGATATAAACATAATTGGTAGATCTGGACTGAATACACAGGAACAGTAAAGATAACAAGCATTTTGTGTGTTAGCACCCTGAATCCTCACAACCCAGAGAAGTGAGAGGCTAAGTAATTTGTCCAAAACCATGTTAAGTGTCAACCTGCAGGATCATCAAAAACATTCTAACCCAAGAAACTAGGCTTCTTTTGTATCCTCTGTAACCCCCCTTTAGTTTCTGTTGGTGCATTACTCAATTCCCAGGAAATAGAATGCTTTGTAAAATCCGCTGCCTACAAAATGCTCTGCAAAGAGAACATCCTCCATGCAGTTTAGGAAAAAGGTCAAACAAGAGCTGTGGAAGGCCACTGCCTCCTCTCTTTACCTGTCTTTCCCCAGTTATAGTGGGACAGGGTGGGGCGGTGCGGGGGGGGGGGGGGGGAGCCAGTTTTCAGTTTTTACCTAGATTGACTCCTGTGAGTGCCAACATTCATGAAAAGAACCATTTGCAATGTATCTAACAATTCACAAAAGCTACCATTCAGCTTTTTTGTTCTGGACAAAAGAAAAGTTACTGTAGGTAGCGGTTGACAAAATTAAGACGTACATATAAAAACCTCAAAACAAGGTTAAGCAAAAATAGCCAGATATAATTTTTACTGTCCTTCCTTTTCTGTAAAGTATAAAAGCAGGCAAAACAACCTGTGGTATTAAAAGTTTGTGATGGTAACGAGTTATGACTGCAAGTAGAAATAAGGGGATTTACAGGATTCTAGTGATGTTTTTCTAGTTCTGATTACTAAGGCTACTGTTTACTTTGTGCACATTATCATGCATTATTTTGCCACACTGACAGGTAATTTCTTTCACTCGCCTTTCCTTTGTTTCTTCTCCTTCTCCATAGAACAGCTATAATTCAACTGATTGGGTCTAATCCATATCCACTCCCAGGCCCTGCTCATTTTGAATTCTGTAATCATATGTCCTTGACCATTATACTCTCAAGAATTCCTATTAACATAGGAAACTGTACGGTATAGTGAATGCAAGTTTGCCAGGTAAGTACATAATGGAATACACACATTTATCTTTCTCATTTCAAGGGTGGGAGTGTGGCAACGGTCACCTCTCTCAGCCCCAGCATTGGACAACTGCTGTCAGATTAGAGGGGGAATGCAGGTGGTAATACGCATTTTTGGAGGCTCCTGAATTAATTTCTTAACATTAACTCCTTCCCATTCCACGCTTTTTTCAAAATTGTACTGCATAATCAGAAAATTATATTGACACTAAGTGGTATCATGGAATGAGTACTTTATTCATGTTTCTATCATCAGTTTTATACTACATGTATTTACATGTTTTCTGGGTCACAAAGGCTAAAATGTCATCAGCTCCTCAAAAGGTTTATTCTTTTGAGCAGCAGCCATAACAGATTTCCATAAAAGTTATGATTCAATGAAGATTATAGTTAATACTTCTTAAGCAACCCAAAAGGTATATGACATTGTATTTGGCAAGATGTTCTTACAACCCTAATATCTTACTTAAGGGTAACTTCTCCATCTAAAAGTGTTTATTAACCAGTTAACTAGCTTTCTGCCTGGTTGCTAACAGGATTTGAAAATCTTGCAGCATAAACACTTGACAAATAGCCTTACAAATTGATTAACATTTGAAATAAAGATAGAATAGGTTTATAAAGTTAAATGCAACATATAGCATCAGCATGTGGTAGCTTTCTCCTATCCACTTTTTCAAGAGCAAAATAATGAGTTATCTCCTACATGTCTTCCAGGGTGAGTTATGAGAATTAAATGCTATCATGTTTGCCTCTAGACAAAATTTTAATTAGACACACAAGTAGGAGAAAACCACTTTTAATTGAAAAATAAAGCAATACATCTCAAATAAGACTCTGTTTAACAACATAAACTGTAACTTGCTGGGGGAAATCGCTTTCCTAGAAGTGGTATTGTGAAATTTGGGTATCAGCAATCAATAGTTTCCCTCCTTTATTTTGACTCAGCTATAAGCATATTAAAAATAAGGACTTTCTCATTAATTTAAACTGCAAATCTGTAAAGCTTGTCCCCATTCCTAACCCACTGACAAAAGGTGAGATTAAACAAACATTTCCATACTGAGGAGTTCCCAGGTAATAGCAAATAGGCAATATTTTCCTTAAGAAAAGTTTATAGGAAAGACACACAAGACTGTTATTGATATTTAACTAATCCACAAACTTCCAAGCACAATTTCATCAAGATGATCTCTACTACAATTTTCCTTTAAAGAAGTTCTCAAATCTCAGAATGGTTTAAAACTTGATATACTAGAAGTATTAACTTTGAAAGAAAGTAATAAAGTTATTGCTTTAAACTGGAAAAACCTATGGTCAAAAATCTTTTTAAAAAGAGTTCATTAAACAGCTATCCTTACAATTACACTCATGTAACTGCAGAGAAAATGTTCAAGCACATAGTAAACATCACTCTTTCGAATGACAGAACAAAGGCATATGCTCATCAAGATGTATGGCTTTTTTGGTGATTGTTATTACTACCATAGTCATTGTTTGACTGAAAAAGGTTTTTACAAAACTCCACTTTCAAAATTAACATTTTTATTAAATCAAGTTAAAAAAAATGTTCACTGTAGAAAAGTCAACAAGGGTTTTAACAAAACCAAAATATACCCTTTCATACAATATATGTATATATTAGCAGCAAACTATTTCTGAGATTTTATGTTCTTTTAGTTATTTTAAAGAAAGCATAAACAATGCATATTAGTATGGAATGTCAGCTAATACACACTTCCTCTTTCATTCTGTGATTTAGGCCTTCTAGTACAAGTTATTTTATGATTCTTATTAATAAATACTAAGAACAAACCCAGTGTTGACTAAGAAGTAGTGAAACACAGTGGCTGGTAGCATCAATCTCATTACTTCATAGTCATGCATTATCTTTGAGAATAACAAATGAGCACCATATAAACAAGGTAATTATGTGTGTAAATTCAACTTTAAGGTGTAACAGTAGCCAACTAAACCACTTAGCATTTGGCCGTTACTTTTTAAAAATTTGGTGATATAAAAAATTTTAATCAAATCAGATATTCAATCCCATATTGCTTGTCCATTTTTTAAAATCTTAATAGAAATTCTGTATATAACCTGACAAATTGCATGCATATGTGTGTGTAAATACATAAAAAAGTGTATGTATATATACATACACATCTTTAGCTTTGAATGAGTTTCTAAACTGAAATGAAACCAAACCTCTCATTTAAACATACCTGTAGAATATGATATCACCAACTGGGAGTTTCTAGTCAAAGTTTCATCTTAGCTAAAGAGAAATACCGGCTAGAAAATTTTGAGGACAAAGAGCTATAATTTTGCTTAATATACTTTAGGCTTACAAATTAGTCGGCCAAACAAACAAGATTTGAAATTACCAACCTCCCACCTAAGAAATAAATTTTTCTCTTAGTATTTCCTTCTAAGGCAAAGAGGAAATACCTTTACAATGAACTTTCACTTTTTAAAGAGTTATAATTATTAAAGAAATCTCACTAGTCTTCAAAAATACGAAACATTATATAAATACAATTTTCTTATAGTTGGATTCTTCAGCTAGAATCTGTATTAAAAAAGTTTCCTTTGGATTGTTTCACTTAGCACTTCAAGTCTCCATTCTGCAACTCTGGTAACTGGCTCAGATTTAGTAGTTTTCTATCAATCACATCTTTCAGAGTGTGCTACTGTGTGTTACCTGTGTACAAGAACATCCATGGGAGGAACTGCACCAAATTCCAAAAGCAACATAAGGAAAAATTTAAGACTGTGTAATATAAAAAAAGAGAAGTACAACATGGAATCCCTTTTGTCCATTTCAATATTTTTAAAGATAATGTCCTAACTTTCATTTTTAACTTATCAAAAAGATGAAGTTTTCAGATAGCCCACCTTTATTTTTTAATTAAAAAACTAAATCAATAGACTGAATTACTTTTATTAATATACACGTCAAGTTACTGAAACGGTGACTTCATGTAGTTTTCCCCTTAAAGATGGCACTTGCAGGTACAAAGATGCAGAGATGTCTATAGCCTTCAGATGTTTACTTGAAAAGATTCTTCAACAGCAGTTTGATACTGGGTTTCCTCATCTAGCTGAAGATTCTAAAAACAATGACATTAACATATCAATAGGAAAGACATACTCCACTACTCAATACTTTGCCCAATATATTAACACACTTAAAATGGTTTATGTTACAATATATGCTATCCTTTAAAACATAAGATTTAAATGTCTGAACTTTAGTAATTAAGTTCAGTTGTAATTATTTAAATATAATTGATAAACAAATTAGGATCAGCAGAAAATGAAATTTGAAAGTTATAGTGCTTTAAGATGAGGTAGTTAATTAAAAGTACAGTTAAAGGTAACCCAAAATTTTAAGTGATAATAAATGTGTCATCTCTAGAAAACAATGTCAAATTATCTAAAAAATTTAATTTTAAAGAAAATAAGCATTTATTGAATTAAGAGAACTAAATAGCAGCTTCTTAATCCTAACATGAAGCTAAAAACTATAGCTTCCTCAATCTTAGTTACACCACCCTCCCTCACTTAATTCTACTTGCTGCTATCAGTTATGTTCTATGGGTTTGCTTTAAAATGGGCTTCCACTTGACAATCTCGAATAATTAAAATTACATACTCTTCTGTGGCAAAATAAAACTGGACAATAGATCAAAATAGATTACAATATCACAATAGATCAAAAGCGGTTTATAAAATATATTTTCATTTTTGCAAATCAGATTGTCCACAGTAAACTTTCTTAAAATGAGAATTTAAGAATCTGTATTTCATAAAAATGCTAAAATCATAAAAGTACACATGAATTTTACACATTTGAGGTGTTATTTTAAAACAATATAACTAAAAATGCAAATTCCACAAAATAAAAAAAAAACTTATCAATAATGATATAATTTCAGCACTGGAGAACAGAGAAAAAAATAAATTCTGTTCATGTCATTGTCAGAATTGCACATGCCTGTGCTTACGTCAACTGGAAAATAAGTATCAGCCATTCTTTATCAGGATTAATATTGAATTAGATATGGTTTTAATTCACTGTAGTTGAATAAAATGTAATTTCACAATAAAACAAAAGTCATCTAATTTCTTTAAAAAATTATAATGACACATTTGGGAGGTAGAAAGTAACCCCATTTTTGTTTTAGGGATCTTTTTTATATCTTCTCTCATGCCTGTTAAAGTGATCGTCTAAAACCAGAATCTACTCAATCTGGCTTTATTTAATAACTACGCTCCCTCTTTTTTAACAAGGATGTGGACACCTGGCTGGCTCAGTTGGTTGGGTGTCTGCATTCGACTCTGGTAAAGATCCCATGGTCCCAGAGTCCTGGGATAGAGCCCCCGTAAGGCTCCCTGTTCAGCGGGGAGTCTGCTCCTCCCTCTCCTCCTGTCCCTCCCCCACCTTGTGATCTCTCCTGCTCTCTCATTCACTCAATCTCTCAAATAAAATCTTTAAAAAAAATAATGTGTCTCATATGTAGATATAAGAAATCTATTATAATAAGCAACTTATACTACATGAGAACAACATTCTCCTCCATCTGTTGCACCAGTTTTACTTCTCTAAGCAGGTATAATTATCCCTTAAATCTAGACAGTTTTCACATAAATAGTCATTTTGTTCAATCTGGGGGTTTACTTGTCTTACATTAATTATCTCCCTAGTACAGGAGGTAAACAGTAAATTTAACTTGTACCACTTCCACAAATATAGAACCAAAGTTCACCAATATTATTATATAAACAACCCTGGGGTGCCTGCATGGTTCAGTCATTAGGCATCTGCCTTTGGCTCAGGTCATGATCCCAGCATCTTGGGATCGAGCCCCCATATGGGGTTCCCTGCTCAACAGGGAGCCTGCTTCTCCCCCTCTAGCTCCCCTATGCTTGTGTTCCCTCTCTCAATATCACTCTCTGTAATAAAATCTTTTAAAATAATAATAATAAATAAATAATAAAAGCAATAGCTTGTCTCAAAACTCAAGTCTAGACTGAAAAAAAAAAGTTTAATTAAACTTGAATATTTATTTACAGGGTATTTTCTTAAGCTTAAAGAATTTCACTTACCACAAATTCTCCATAATCAAACTGATGTCTTTGATTTAGATGACTAACGAAATTTCTAGTAATCTGGCTAGGATCTCCCCAAGGAAGAGACACACAAATAGGACATGTCTAAGAGAAACAGAATGTTTTAAATATAATGAAAATATCCAAACATACTAATTATTGGAAGTATTAAAACAACACAAACTTATGTTACTGAAAATGTCTATATAAAAATCATTTCTGGGGTGCCTAGGTGGTTCAGTGGGTTAAGCTTCTGCCTTCAGATCAGGTCATGATCTCAGGGTCCTGGGATCAAGCCCTGAATCAGGTTCTCTGCTCAGTGGGGAGCCTGCTTCCCCCTCTCTCTCTGCCTGTCTGCCTACCTGCGATCTCTGTCAAATAAATAAATAAAATCTTTAAAAAAAAAAAATCACTTCTAAGGTCCAAATTTCAAGAGATCATTTCCTGACCAAAGTACCTCAGATAAAGTATAGTAATCTAACACAATAAAAAAGAGATATACATTCTATTATTTATATCTCTGACCACAGAGCTTTGTTTGAACAGAAACATCACAGCCAGCCTTTAATAATGCCACAGTTGCTATCATTAGTCAGTATGTAATCTCATTTGAACCACAAATAACTATAATCACTATTAGCTTAATTTTATTTATAAGTAAAATGAAAGTGAAGTAAACTTCAAATCATATCCTTAAGGTTTTAAATGAAGGACATGCTAAAAAGTGAATGGATGATACATTCAAATCAAGTTAAGAAGAAACTTTTGGTAATTGGACTCTAACCAAAGTTTGTGCTGTTTTGAAAATAATGCAGAACAAAAATTGGCCAATGCAATATAAAACAAATCAAATATCTTAAATGTGAGATTTTTTCCTGGAGAGATCTTTGGCAATTGTATTTGTTTATTAACTGACCATCCCCTAATGAACAGAGAAGGTGGTGTATCTCCCTTAGTGCTATGTAAGAGTTTAAATGTAGTCTCAGTAGTTACTGAGGCATATCTTTCACAACTTTTCTAGCACAACCAACTAAATCTGCTTAGAAATACCTATAATCCTTATTTTATTTATGAAATGTTCTTTCTACTCTTATTTCTGAAGAAAATACATATCAAAATGTACAGCTGAAAAGGAAGTATCTCTTCCAGCTCAGTTTCTCCTGTACCATCCACAGCTGAAATCACTTACCTGTGTAACTCATGTTCCAAAAGAGTACTTGTAGGACCATTAACACAATGCTGGAATCCTGCAGTCCACTGTCTCCCTCATTTATCAAAAAGGTCTCCCCCTTGCTTACACAGCCTCAAAATGGCATCAAAAAGATATGTATGCATCAAAAAGAAAGAATGTTTCTTTTCCTTCTGTGCTTTATGCATTCATATACTAGATTCTGCAAGGATACAATTAAAAACACCTACTGACTTCATTCTTATTTATAAAAGCTTTCACCTGCAACAGGTCCACCAGGCCAGATCCAGTTGCCTGAATCCTACAGATTAAGAAATTGAGAGGTCCCAGTAGAGGTTGGTTCTGCCATTCCTCAAATGAAAATCCCCAGTTCACCTTTCATGATTTCACTCTCCTCCAGCCTATTCTCTTACATCACCCTTGTAATAACCATCTCCCTTTCTATAAGTGAGTTAGTGGAATTATAAATATCTTATTTTGCTTCTGGTCATCAATTTTTTGTTGACAAAAGTCTACCTTATTGATAATGCCCCATCCAAGTTTAAATCAACTACTTTCCCTTATACACATGAAGTAAAATAAATGGAAGAGCATATTTAAACAGAAGACTGTCTTTAACATAGGTACTTACCACAGGAACTATCTGAAATAGGTGATTACTGTTACAATGATCCAGTAAACGCTGTCTGGTAAAATTTGATTCTTGACACAAGGGACACTTAAAGGTAGGATGCCCAGAAGAACTATAAAATAATTTTAAATGAAATGTACTTAAGGTGAAATCGTAACAAAAATGATGCTTTCCTATTCTTTGACCAATTATTTTAAGTTTCTTTTTTTAAAAGTATACTTATTATTCAAAGATTTCCTCATTTTGCAAAAACTATTTTCCGTAAATGATCTACAACGGATGTTCCCAAACAATCTCAGTTTACAGTACCCTTAAAATGTTTCAGTACATTTTTTTTGGTGCCTTTGTCCTAAACAAAAACAAACCTAGCTGCCCCATATGTTAAGCAGTTACATCCAAACAACTTTAAATTTAGTCATGTGTGTAAGGCCAACAGGTGTCTCTGTAACTCTCCTGAAAGTTGTAAAGCCCTGTGGTGTCCCATATCTAGGACCTCAAAACTTTTTATTAAAAAGATTCCCATCAAGGTCAGATCCTTAGTCTATCCCAGTCTCTAGGAATCTAACATCCAAAATTCATAGGAAAAGTGAAAAACAATAGTGTCAATTATCAGAACGATCAACATTTCAAAACATTTTGAAGGATTTTTTGAGGACCATGCATCACTGAAGTTTAATACCTCAGAATTTCAGCAAGGGACAGTTTAATACTGACATCTCTACCTAAATAATGCATGGAAGAAACCGGACCACAGTAAAAGAGGAGATCTACACTATTCTAATTTAATGTGATCTGTAAAAGCATCTGTAGCATTTATTTAATTGCTAGTCTAGCATTATGTCTGATGATTTCATTTTATAAAAAAATTCTAGGGGCGCCTGGGTGGCTCAGTGGGTTAAAGCCTCTGCCTTTGGCTCAGGTCATGATCTCAGGGTCCTGGGATTGAGCCCCACATCGGTCTCTCTGCTCAGCAGGGATCCTGCTTCCTCCTCTCGCTCTGCCTGCCTCTCTGTCTACTTGTGATCTCTGTCAAGTAAATAAATAAAAAAAAAAATCTTTAAAAAAAATCTTTAATTAAAAAATCTATTATAAAGTGACAGAAATTATATACTAAAGTAGTAAAATTTTCAAAAGCTTACCTTGTATTCTCTTGATAAGTTTCTGTGTTATCAGATGTAGATGTTTCACTCCTATTACTTAAGAAGAATAGAGGGGGGAAAAGTTAATACCTCAAGTAAAAAAGCACATTACAGATTCATTAACTTGAATTACTAATGAAATGACTAGTCTGAATTTTTTTAAAAGCCTGAACTTCAGGATGCCTGGGTGGCTCAGCCAGTTAAGCATCTAACTCTTGATTTTGGCTCAGGTCATGATCTCAGCGTTATGAGATTGCGCCCCATGTAGGTTCTGTGCTGGGCACGGACCTTGCTTGAGATTCTCTCTCTCCCCCTATTCCCTCCCCCACTTGCACATGCACGCCCTCTCTCTTTAAAAAAAAAAAAAGAAAGAAAGAAAAAAAAAGCCTGAACTTCAAATAGTTCTGAACTATGAAATAATTATAGCATTACTTTTTAAATAAATTCTGGTAAGAAAACTGCTTATTAAATCTTTATTTACATCCTTTTCAAATTAGGTTATGCAAGTACAAATATATAGAGAATATAGAATTTTGCAGAATTATCTTAAATCCCTAGCATGATAGTATTTCCCCAGGTTCTTCAGACCTTCAAAGAGACTCTTCTACCTAGACTACCTAGTTTTTGAAAGCTGAGGTAGAAGCAAGAATCTGTGAACTTTCTGACTTGTAACGAATGTGGTTTAAAGATGCAGCCTCCAAAACAGAGTAGTTTTAAGATTTAAATGTTCATTATGTTCATATTTTCCAAAAAAGGAACTAGACTTTCCAACATTGAATATACAGAACAATTTGACATCTTCAGAAGGACCCTGTCCTGGAGCCATATGTCATATGCAGTATTAGAGAAATCCAGAGGGAAGAGTGGGTATGTTCCAAATGGGGACTGTCACTTATGCATTACAGAATATCATCAGAGTTGTCAATTTTATAGAAACAAAGCCTTTTAATAGCAGAAACATTAACAAAATGAGACAGGTAGTGGGCAAAGAACTGTACCATGCAGAAGTCTGCTTTTATATCTCAATACCAGAATTAAAAGAGTTGTTAAACATAGAAAAATGCTTATTTACTTTTTTTATAAAAAACAAAACCGTTACTATGCTAGCTGCCTAACAAATGTTTTCTTTTTGAATTTTCCTTTTTTGATTTGTTTTTCATAATAAAGTTACATACAACAAGGTTTATTTAGTGTATACACCCTCCCAAAGACCGTCCCTTCTATGAAAATAACCATGTTCTCTCTCCACACACATCTATCCAATGCTGAGCCAGCAAGCGAGCTTCCCAGTTTTCACACCCAAAGAGGAAACTAGTAAACCATTATTTTCTGTACCTTTCCAGCAGATACTAATCTGTCTCTTCAGCTAAAAGTGGCATTTTAACAATGTGAAGACTAAACACCTTTTTAAAATAAACTCAAATTATGGAGACTGCATTTATTAAAGAAATGTTCTGAATTTGTCACTGAAAACAGTATGTGTCACCTATTTTTTAAAAATCTCATATCTGTATTTTTAAACTTGGTAACAGATTTTTCTAATTGTTTTTTTAAATCTTTTAAAAAAAATCTTTCAAATAGGGGTGCCTGACTCGCTCAGTCGGTACAGCATCTGACTCTTAATCTCAGGGTTCTGAGTTCAAGACCCAAACTGGGCACTGAGCTTACTTAAAAAAATAAAAAATAAAAAACAAATAAAATCTTCCAAATAAATATAATCACTGGGTTTTAAATGTGTCCTTTAAAAACACTGTAACGACTTCTGGTTGGTTTATAAGAACAACTGTAACATCATTAGGGAAGATGAAAATTTCAACAAAGCTCTTTTGACATTTAATGAATGGAACTGAAAATTTTAGTAAGCTCAACCTGTAACATACTTCTTCTATTTGGATCTATAAGCTTTTGTATGGTAAATATCTTTTTCAGCCATGACAGTCAGCAAAATCTGTATCACTGTAAAAAGAACTTAGTTTCAAATCTTTGATTATGTCATAGTGTTAAACTAAGATTTAAAAAATTTTAGGGGGCACCTGGGTGGCTTAGTCAGTTAAGCATCCAACTCTTGATTTCGGCTCAGGTCATGACCTTGGGGTAGTGAGACTGAGCCCTGTGACAGGCTCCACGCTCAGCAGGGAGTCTGCTTGAGATTCTCTCCTTTCCCCTCTCCGTCTACCCCCCAACTCATGCACGTGTGAGTGTGCTCTAAGTGTGTGCTCTAAGTAAATCTTTAAAAAAAATTTCTAGAAAGTACAGTCAATACTAGTGTTAGTACAAGAATAAAACATTAATAAAATATCTCATACCATTAAGCAAAACTTATTTTTAAAGTAACGATTTCATCTTTAGCTCACTTAAATTTTGCCTGCTTTAAATGTACATAAAGTATTAGAAAAGTAAAATACACGCATGTTTTTTATTATTTTATTTTAACTTTAAGATTTGTGTATTTATTTTAGAAAGAAAGAGAGAGGGTGAGTGAGAGCACAGGGGAGGCAAGGGGAAAGAAGCAGTTTCCTGCTGAGCTAGGAACCTGATGCAGAGCTGGATCTCACAACCTGGAGACTATGACCTAAGCCAAAACCAAGAGTCAGACACTTAACCAGCTGAGCCACCCAGGTGCCCCACCATGCATAGTTTTAAAATAAACATACATGTACTAGGAATGCATTCTTTATTTTTTTCACTGATGGGAGTATACAACCACAAAAGTGATTTAAAACATTTTAATATCAAATTTAACACCCTTTTCAAATGCTTTCTCCCTTCCCTCTCCCATTACAGTTCTCTATTTTCCATTATAACTGTCATTATCATCACTCTAGCCCTTCCTAATCATCCTGTACCATGTCTGGGCTACTACTGGTAGCCTATTCATTTACTCCAGAAATGCATGAATGGGTTCAACAACAGAAAATCTATTACTGGCACCATATTATCAATTAAAATTTTTAAAAGATCATTTCATCTGATGCAGAATAACTATTCAATAAGATGCAACCTCCATAATGGAAACAAAAACAAAAAAAATCCTGATCATTCACAATGCTTTTAAAAATACAAATGCCGGGCGCCTGGGTGGCTCAGTGGGTTAAGCCGCTGCCTTCGGCTCAGATCATGATCTCAGGGTCCTGGGATCGAGGCCCGCATTGGGCTCTCTGCTCAGCAGGGAGCCTGCTTCCCTCTCTGCCTGCCTCTCTGTCTACTTGTGATCTCTGTCAAATAAATAAATAAAATCTTAAAAAAAAAAAAATACAAATGCCTACACCTTAAGTACCAGAATACCTGGGAATGGTGTCAAATGTATATAAGTTTTAATTCCATAAAAGATTCCTTTTTTTTTTAAAGATTTTATTTATTTATTTGACAGACAGAGATCACAAGTAGGCAGAGAGGCAGGCAGAGAGAGAGAGAGAGAGGAGGAAGCAGGCTCCCCGCTGAGCAGAGAGCCCGATGCAGGGCTCGATCCCAGGACCCTGAGATCATGACCTGAGCGGAAGGTAGAGGTTTCAACCCACTGAGCCACCCAGGCGCCCCAAAAGATTCCATTTTGAACAGAACCATTTAATGGGGAAATCTTAAATTCAGAGTGATATCATTATGACACAGATAAAAAAATACCTATGTTAAAAAACTACAGTAAACATAATACTTAATAATAAAATTTTAGATGCATTCCCACTTAAAATCAAGAACAAGAAAAAGGTGCCTGCTATTTACTATTGGATAGAGATCTTAGTTAATGCAATAAATTATGACATGAAGCACTAAGACATAAAATTACATTAAAAAAAAAAAACAAAATTTTCCACATAGTAAGTCCAAGAGAATCTACAGGTAAATTATTTGGAACTATGAAAACTAATAAGTCAACAGTTGCTAATACAACCTTAATGTAAAAATCTGGACTATTCCTACTCGCTAGTAATAATCATTTAGATTACAAAACAGGAAAAAAGATCCATCTGTATACAACAGAAGTTTTACTAGGAAAAGACACAACAAAACATATTTACACATGCTCTAAATGGAATTCTTTCAGCACATTTTTAAAAAAATGCTCTTTTAAAAAAAGAGATGGGGCACCTGGGCGGCTCAGTCAGTTAAGGGTCTGCCTTCAGCTCAGGTCATGATCTCAGGGTCCTGGGATGGAGCTCCATGGCGGGCTCCCTGCTTCTCCCTCTCCCTCTGTGCCACCTCCGCCCCTCCCACTCCTGCCCTGTCTTTCTCAAATGAATAAAAAAAAAACCTTTTTAAAAAAAAGGGGAGAGGGGCGCCTGGGTGGCTCAGTGGGTTAAAGTCTCTGCCTTCAGCCCAGGTCATGGTCTCAGGTTCCTGGGATCCACCCCCCACCCAGTCGGGCTCTCTCTCTCTGCCTCCTCTCTGCCTACTTGTGATCTCTCTTTCTGTGTCAAATAAAAAAATAAAATCTGTAAAAAAAAAAGGGGGGGGGGAGGGGCGCCTGGGTGGCTCAGTCACTAAGCATCTGCCTTCAGCTCAGGTCATGATCCCAGTGTCTGTGGATCGAGCCCCTCATGGGGCTGCCTGCTCAGTGGGGAGCTTGCTTCTCCTTCTCGAGCTCCCCCATGCTTGTGTTCTTTCTCTTGCTATCTCTGTCAAATAAATAAACAAAAATCTTTTTTAAAAAATCACATTAAAAAAACTGGGGAAGACAAGCTATATTTCTAGCAGGGAAAATCAGGAATGTCAGTTCCCTACAAATCTAGGATTTCAATGAATTCAACCTCTATAATGCTTCTGATCAAAATCTCTACAGAGATTTTCAGGAGACTCAAAAGTCTGATCCTAAAATTTATATGGAATATCAAGGGGACAAGAACAGTAGAAACAATTTTATAAGTAAACCAAGGAAGGAAATTTTCCTTACCTGATATTAAAACTTCTTGTTGAATCAATAGTAATTAAGATAGCCTGATATCAGAGAAATAAGCAAATGAACAGGACAGAACAGAACACGAGATGTGCAGGACTGAAATGGCACTGTAAATCCGTGAGAAAAAATTGACCCAATGAATGGTACTGGGACAAATGGCTAATCACATTGGGAAATTTTTCCTACCTCACATTATACATTCAAAATAAATGTGAAAAGCAGATCTTTAAAATGTTCAAAGAAGAAAATATCTTACAACCTTGACATAGGAAAAAAATTTCTCAAGCATGACACAAAATACAAAAATCATTTAAAAATTATATATATGTATATACAAATAAAAATATCACATTTTTGTCAAAAGATACTATAACAAGACTAGCCAAAAACTGAGCAAAGACATTTGCAATCAGGAAATAAAAGCAAAAATAGACAAGTAGGACTACCTAACTTAAAAAGCTTCATCACAGCAAAGGAAACAACCAAAAGAGTGAAAAGATGACCTATGGAATGAGAGAATATATTTATAAACCATGCATCTGATAAAGGGTTAATCTGATAAAATATATAAGGAACTCCTACAACTTAACAGCAAAGAAACTACCAACCCAATTACAAATTGGGCTAAAGACTTGAATAATTCTCCAAAGATGAGATAGAAATGGCCAACAGGTATACAGAAAGATGCTCAAGGTCACTAATGAACAGGGAAATGCAAATCAAAACCACAATGAGCTGTCATCTCATACCTGTTATGACAGCTATTATCAAAAAAGCATATAAGACAAGTATTAGTGAGGGTGTGGGAAAAAACTGGAACCTATGTACACTGTAGGTGGGAACGAAAAATGTTACAAACACTTTGGAAAAGAGTAGGAAGGTTCCCCCTCAAAAAACAAACAAAACTACCATATGATTCAGGATTCTTGTGGGTATTTACCCAAACAACTGAAATCAAGTTCATGAAGAAATATAAGCATTCCCATGTTCACTGTGGGGCTATTCATAAAAGCCAAGAGGCAGAAACAATCTTGTAAATGTATAAAGACACAAGATACGAATAGATAAAGAAAATGAAGAAAATGTGGTATATACATACAACTGATTATTCAACCTTAAAAGGAAATCCTGTAAATGAATGAATCCTGAAAATGACAACATGAATGAACCTTGAGAATGTTCTAAGTTAAATAAGCCAGTCACAGCACAAATATTCCATGATTTCACTTATATGAACTATGCAAACTAGTCAAACTCATAGAAGCAAAGAACAGAATTGTGGTTGCCAAAGACTAAGAGACAATGAAATGGGGAGTTACTAATCAGTATGTATAAAACATTAATTATGCAAGATAGGTTCTAGAGATTTGTTGTACAACACTGTGACAATAGATAAGAACACTATATTATATACTTATAAATCTGTTAAGAGGATAGCTAGCTAGCTCATGTTAAGCATCCTTTCCAAAATTTAAAAAAAAAAAAAAAAAAAAAAAAAAAAAAGGAAAGGGGCCCCTGGCTGGCTGGCTCAGTTGGAAGAGTGTACAAATTTTGATCTTGGGTTTGTGAGCCCCAAGTAAATAGAGATTACTTAAATAAATAAAACATTTTTAAAAAGGAAGAAAAAGAATTAAAATTATGTATGACTATGCCATTTAATGCTAAATTAAGTTGCAATATTCCTTAAAGCAAAATTTTCAAAATACTGAAGTATCTCATTTCTAGTCTTTTAAAAATATGAAGAAAAATCCCAACGTCTATGTTTATGTGTTTTACAAAATGGCAAAAAAAAAAAAATACAAATTTTTTTGAGTAAAAAAAAAATTAAAAAATATATATATACTTGTAATGCATGGAATAAAGGATTGGCATCTACAATATATAAAGAATGTTTATAGGGGCGCCTGGGTGGCTCAGTGGGTTGGGCCGCTGCCTTCAGCTCAGGTCATGATCCCAGGTCCTGGGTTCGAGCCCCGCATCGGGCTTTCTGCTCAGCGAGGAGCCTGCTTCCTCCTCTCTCTCTGCCTGCCTCTCTGCCTACTTGTGATTTCTCTCTGTCAAATAAATAAATAAAATCTTTAAAAAAAAAAAAAAGAATGTTTATAAATAAGGAAAAGTCATTTTATCTAATACTTATACCAGATTCCTTAATAAAGAGTTATTTAGCAGGGCGTCTCGGAGGCTCAGTTGGTTAAGCGTAGGAGTCTTGATTTTGGCTCAGGTTATGATCTCAGAGTCACGAGATTGAGGCCTGCATTGGGCTCTTCACTTGACATGGAGCCTGCTTAAGATTCTTTCTCTCTCTCCCTTTCACTCTGCCCCCCTCCATGTCCCATATACACATCCTCTCTCAAGAAAAAACAAAAACAAAACAAAACAAAAGAAAGTTATTTAGCCACTTAAAGTGTTCAACATCTTGAAATCTGTTAGGAACAACCTAAGACTGCTTGTAACTTTCAGTCTTTCAGTCTCTGTGAAGAGCTGTATTTGGACAAAACTATATGCACCTACTGATATCTACTGATTAATATTTTCAAAGAGTCAAAATTAGTAAGAAAAACCTACAACCAGACCAAACAATTTCCAAGGAAGATAAAATGTGTCTGGTATCAATGATTATATGCATCTTTCCTCCCTATCCTCCTCTTCCTCACTTCTAGTGGCTAAAGAAAACAGCATACACTCTTACATGTTAAAACCAGAATTTTATTAGTATCAACTAGAGAGGGCCTTAAACAACTAGGACTGCTATATAATTATCATGACAAACTACCCCATACTAATGCAATAATTTTATTAAACATCCTCTAACATTTATTACTTTATAGTAAATAGTTATACCCTGAATGATCTGACTGAAACTAGTGGACTAGTTTACCTTGGATTATTCAACTGGAAGTTAAACTGTTTATATATATAGAAAAGGGGACTGTGTCTGTTTTACTCATTCCTTGTGTATTCTAGAACATGTAGAGTGTGCCCAGTAGTTTAAAAGTACAATAAATCTATGTTGAATTAATAAAATGATCGACAGATTTATTTTGAAAAAAAAAAATTTTTTTAAACTGCTGAGATAGGTACATGCAGACACCACTTTAAGAACTTCCACAGCCGGGCGCCTGGGTGGCTCAGTGGGTTAAGCCTCTGCCTTCGGCTCAGGTCATGATCCCAGGGTTCTGGGATCGAGGCCAGCATCGGGCTCTCTGCTCAGTGGGGAGCCTGCTTCCCCCCACCTGCCGCCTGCCTCTCTGCCTACTTGTGATCTCTGTCAAATAAATAAATAAAATCTTAAAAAAAAAAAAAATTCCACAGCCATGAAATTCAGAGTTTAAATCATCCATTTGTACTTACGAGGGAATACTGAAAACTGTATTCTGAGAAAACACCTGCTCTACTCTTAGGTAGTCCTTTGACTCTGCCACAAAGAGGTCTTAAATTATTGTAACAAATTTTCATAAAAATGCCACCAAATCCTGCTTAGCTGTTAATTACATGGTTCTGTTCTTAATCAGCAATATAAAATGTATCTGTTCTCCAGTAACTTGACAAAGAGTAAGACCTTAAATTCTCCAAACTGAGCTGTTTAAAAAAGCTTAGCTGCTAGCAATGATCTTCATGGAGAACTGCATGAATATACAGATCCTCTCCATTCTACCAACACACCTAGATTAATTAAGCCAGAATATCAGAGAAAAGACCCTGGAAGAAAAGTTTTAACAACAATAAGGCATTATTATATGCTACCTTTAAGGTGGCCTTTAAATTACAGCCCTATGTACCTTGTTTTGTATTTACCACAGGAAAGATGACGTTTAATCGCACAGTTTTCTTTAAGGGTGCTATGGGCAAAATCATTTCAGTATCATTTTTTTTAGTATCAGGAATAGCTGTGTTTTTCATTAGAAACATTTTGTTTACAATATCACAGACAATGTTAATATTAATAACATAATAGATGTTTTCTTCTTTGTACTAGCTACTTGGAGGCTATGAAACATAGTTGATAGGATATTACAATATATTTGGCTACTAACTGAAATCTTTATATGCTGGGTATCTTCTGTCCCTCCAGATCTTCTCTCCTCCATTTTTCACCATGCTTTGTGTACTGAGAGACTGACCTGCATCAATAGGCTCCCCTCTCTGCTTTCCAGTTGGGTTCAGCCCAGCAGGCAATTGGGAGGGTAAAACAAGAGGAGAGTTAGGATATTTATTTCCCAGACTCCTTCCTACCAACACTGCCTCAGCTGACTGCATTCCTCCCAGCTGCCCTCTCTATGCAGCTCACTTTCTCCACGTTCTGGTATCTACTTCCTCCCCTCCCCTGCTTTCAGCAGACCCAGAGTACATCGATAACTACTTGTGATTTTCAGCTGCTCACATAGTGTACCCAACACCTTATGCTTTGAAAATAGTCTCTTTACTAAATTCTCCTCAAAATACCTAATTTGAGCATATTATCTCCCTCCTCCCAAGACCTTGACTATACTCTGGCTTCATATCTTCCTACTTCCTACATTAAAAAACAAAAACAAAAACAAACAACCTTCTTTTCCTTCCTTCACCAATTTCCTTACTAATAATTCATACACAAACCCAATTTTTCCATTACAATTAGAATTTTGCACAGGACATAAAAATGAGTAAGACCAAGAAGCCCATTCTAGATTTTAAAAAGAAAGGCAGTAAACAAATAAATATAATAAAGTCTTAGAGGACCTAGTTGGAGAATAAAGAAAGGGCGTACCAAAAGGAAGAAATTCTAGAGGTCAGGGAAGATTTTACGGAGTGATTAACACTTGGTCTAAATCTTCAAAGAAAAGAAAAAGTCCACTGACTGGCAAAGTGTGGGTTAGGGTGGTGGGAAAAGGGACTACTACTTGTAAAAGTATGGAGGTGAGGGAATGATGAGAGTGATAATTAAAAACTACCATTTTGGAGCACCTGAGTGGCTCAGTTGGTTGGGCGACTGCCTTCAGCTCAAGTCATGATCCCGGAGTCCCAGGACTGAATCCCACATTGGGATCCCAGCTCCACGGGGAGTCTGCTTCTCCCTCTGACCTTCTCCCCTCTCATGCTCTCATGCTCATTCTCTCTCTCTCTCTCAAATGGATAAATAAAATCTTTAAAAAATAAAAAAATAAAAACTACCATTTACCAAGCAAGGTACGATTCAATATGCGTTGCCTTTATTAACCTATTTAATGGCTCCCAACCCAATAAGGTACTAATAGTATTATTACCATCCCCCCTTTTAAAACAGAGGAGAAAACTGAGATACAGTTTCTTGCCAAGATCATACAATTAGTAGACCCAGGTAGTCTGACTCCAAGGGTTCATTTTTTAAAACTGCTAACTTATACTGCTTCTTAAGGATGGCAAGGAAATGGTACAAATAATTCAATATAGCTAAGACATATAAGATAATGATGGTTAGCCAAGAAAGAGAAAGGCTAAAAAATGCAAGGCAAGTGCCAGATCAGAAAGGGCTTTAGAATAAAGAATTCTGTCTGATAAAACAGTTGTTGGATTTTAGATCATGGAACCTCTTGAGAATCTCAACATTCTTTCCCCAGAAAAACACACATACACAAAATATTTGGCAGTTTAGGTAGTTCACAGAGTCCTTACTGGCCCATGCAATTCAGAATGAGAAACACTGCTATGGAGTCACGGTAAGTCATGGACAAGGTACAAGGAGGAAGGTATAAGGACAGGGAGAAAGAGATCAGAACTGCACTTGTGAAATACCACTTTGGCAACAGCATATAGGACAGGTTAGAGGAGGACCACCAATAAAAAGACTACATAATAGTTCAAGTGAGAGATGATGAAGGCTCGAGCTAGGGAAGGACAATAGTGTTAGAAGAAAAGCACAAATGAGGAATACTGCTATCAGTAATCAAATTGGATCTGAGAGGTAAAGGAGAAGGCAACAAGACTTCTGGGGAGAAACTCTGGTCCTTTAACAAGCAGTGATTACACAAATCATACATACTGGCAACTTTGCCAAGAACTGGAAATACAATGTTAAATAAGACAAACACCACCTCACACTTAAGAATAATCTATTCGGTTAATAACAAATTGCTGAGTAACTGCAATACAGCAGAAGTACAATAATAAAGAAAGCACAGGGATGAAGGTACCTGAAGAGACTTTTTTTTAAATTACAAAACAAGAGTGACCCACTTCATCCAATGATGCTAAGTCAAGTAAAATGAGAATCTAAAAGAATTTTGCAGACTGGGCAATCAGAAAATTACTAAAGACTAGAACAGTTTCATATGAGTAGAGAAGCCTACAGTACATAAGCCTAAGTACTTAAGAGCAGTTAATTACTGAAAATTAGCAACACATGAAATGAAATGCTACTGAAATAAAATCTTAAGAGACTCTGCTTAATCCAGTCTCCTGGGAGCCTTTCCACACTACTGCCAATACTGCCTTTCCATACACAACAACTATGTGTGTACTTGCTATTATTGAGTGTTTAAAAACTACGTTAAAAACTAAGCACTTTACGTCTAGGGATACATGCACAGATGGTAATATTACAAAGAAAATCAAGGGAATGAATAACCTAAAAAGGAGGAGAGTGGCTACCTCTGGGAGTATGTGGTTCAAAAGGATATGGGCTCACAAGGAGATTCTAAGACCCTAAAGAATGTTCTATTTTTTAATCTGGGTTATAGTGGGTAACTGGGTATTTGTTTTATCACTATTTTAAAAATCATACATGTACATTTTGGTCACTACTCTGTGTAAAGTACATTTCATAGAAATGTTTAATGCGGGCGCCTGGGTGGCTCAGTGGGTTAAGCCGCTGCCTTCGGCTCAGGTCATGATCTCAGGGTCCTGGGATCGAGTCCCGCATCGGGCTCTCTGCTCAGCAGGGAGCCTGCTTCCCTTCCTCTCTCTCTGCCTGCCTCTCTGCCTACTTGTGATCTCTGTCTGTCAAATAAATAAATAAAATCTTTAAAAAAAAAAAAAGAAAAAAGAAATGTTTAATGCATATACATCAGAGACAATAAGATAAAGCAAACCAAGATCTAGTTTAAAAAGGGGAGGGGACTAAAATAGAACTAAGAATTTATTAGTACCACATCTTACTTTTACATGACATCTTATTATGAGAATTAAAATTTTTAACAACTCTATTTCTCAGATAGCAAATAAAGATTTTAGTTGAAAGGGATTTTCTTTAGTTTTCAAGTAATTTCAGTTGCAAAAGAAAACAGCCTTCAACTCTGTTTTTTATTTAAAGAAATGTAGATTTTTTTCTTAGAATTATTTTTAAATAACATAAGCTTAAGTACATTATAAAGATGCTCTCCCAGATGCAATCTTACAGGAGTTAAACAAGCTTGAAGACAAATGTTATAAATCTGTTACTTGGCAAAATACTTTAAACACACTTATATACCCCCAAACAAAAAACACTTTATCATATAATTCTCCAAACAATTCTACTTGAACTATAAAAATTCTCTTTTTATAAATAAATATTGCTTACCTGTTCCCTACTGAATCTTGAGAGATCTGAAAGTTTGGAATGATAGAAGAAACACCATATTCATCTTGATACTTCTTACAAGATTTGTAATGATGTCTCATGCGATAGAATTTAATCTGTAAATTATTGATCAAAATGTAATGTGACTTTTAATTTCAAACAGAAGTTGTAAGATTTGAGATATTGTCAACAGAAGAAAAGCAAGATAAACATAACTAACCAAATATTCCATTTAATTTAAGTAAATGATTTAATTCTTAAGAAGCTAAAAATAAGTAATAAGTTTCTGTCCATTACATGCAGATATGAACTCACTGCAAAAAAATATTAACAATAATTTTGTACTTGAAACTATGCTGCTAATAATAGACCAAAAACAAGTAAATTAAAAGCAGTAATGGGTTTGCCTTATGGTACTGGGCATTTCTTTATTCTTTATTGCAAACTGACAGAGTTAGAAAGTGCTTTTAAAAAAAAATTAGGTTCCCAGGTTAACACCTGGAACATTTTTCAGTTTCTCACAGAGAAGCAGAGACTGAATCTCTCAAGTGTATTTTCTGGCTTCACTTCATTGCCCTGTCAGTTAACACCTCCCTCAAAGAGATGGAAAAGCAGATCTGACTTGTGTGAATGCATGAAAAAGCAACTTGTTTTGCTCGCTGACTTTATTAGCTATTTGAAAAAGTGGCAGCAATAAATCCATAAATACATGGATATACTCAAAGCCTAACCTCCCCTCACTACTTCACTCCCTCTTCAAATGAAGAGAATAAAATCCAGACTGGAGAATTAATGCCAGTTATTTGCCAACACCTGATTTTCTCACCTGTTCCTTAAAAATTAATTAGTTTTCCGCAAAATATTCTGTGATTTTTTTTTTTTAAACACATAAATAAACACAAGTAAAGTGGGCAGCTAGAGAGCTCCTTGACTACATAAATCCATCTGGCCCATTTCTATGTACAAAATTGCATTAATGATGCTGTTACTATCACAATTTGTACCAGAATGGGGTTTAAATGAGTTAAATGCCAGTTTGTTCATTTAGTAGGTAATCAATGAGCAATTACTTTGAGAAAAATACCATGCTAAAAATTATGACAAATTCACAGACTGTATCTTTCAGTCTGTTTTCAATAAGTTTATGATCTATCAAGTTCTGTCATCGGATTTTTTGGCCTTTCTACCCAATTTAAGTAACTTCTTTCTCTTCAAACCAGCACCTACCAAGAAAATTCAAATAGGAATTTGATTTTCAAAGTAGAGTAGAACCTTCATTTTCAAAGAAGAGCTATGTTGCATTTACTCTACCTGTTTTGCACAGCATCTGCAGCTACCAGAAAACTTCCTCATGATATTTTCAAGGTCTAAGGCCCGTTCAGGACATGCTCTCTCTCTTCTAGTCACATTTCCACGACAGAGGGGACAATGTATTCCGCTTTCTCTCATTGCAGTCAGGAAACATTTTCTACAGAAACTAAACCAAACATTTGTGACATGTTAACTACAGAAAAAAGACTTCATTTCTATGATTAAACACACTCAAACAGTTATAGATATATATTCAAGCTAAATGAGTTAGGCTATTCATATATACGTAACCTGCAGAATTTTAAAAACTATACATGTATTTCTCAGAGTCTAAGGCTAATATTTGGGCTAAATAGGAATATAAAAGAAACTACACTCAATTATGCTTTAAACTTTTTTTTTTTAAGATTTTATTTATTTGAAACAGAGAGAGAGATCACAAGTATGCAGAGAGGCAGGCATAGAGAGAGAGAGGAGAAAGCAGGCTCCCCGCTGAGCAGAGAGCCTGATGCGGGCCTCGATCCCAGGACCCTGAGATCATGACCTGAGCCGAAGGCAGAGGCTTAACCCACTGAGCCACCCAGGCGCCCTGCTTTAAACTTTTTAACATAATATATGAAAAGTAAGTATTAACACTACGTAACATTATCAGAGGAAGCGTGGACAAAGGAAGGACTGGCTTATCCTGTGTCATTTATTAGCAGTGTGATCTTAGGTAACACACTGAACAAAACTGGATCTCTATTTCCTCCCCTTATGAAATGAAAGAATAGGTCACATCAGTTTTTATCTCAAACTCATGTACTTTGAGATATTCCACAAGATATGAATAGGTCTACCACCAAACAGTGCACAAAATGATTTGGGAAATTCTAGGATAAACAAGTTAAAGGTTTCTCCGCTAATAAAAACATTAAGTAGTACCCAAACTTATGTTGCCAGGAAATGTGAAAATTTCCCAAAACAGTGTGCAATGGAATAGAATCTGAGAAATATTTAAGGATCCTTCCAGCTCTAAATTTATGTCTAAACATTCTAATTAGAACCAAACTCACTAAAATCTTTATTTCCTCTCTCCTAACCCAATCAAATACCAAACTTGATCATTCTGCTGTTAAAAAAAAAAAAAATTAGATAAATCATAGCCATCTGCATTTGGGGTCCAGAGTACATATAAATTTAATCCAATCCCCTATAAATGCAAATATTCAATCTTCCTCCTCTAACAAAAAGCAAAAGCTTATAGTATAGTAACAAATCATAGAAAATGAGTTTCCTAACTATGTAGCATTGAACAAGTCACTTTTCCCCTCTACAATCAGCTTCCTCATCCATAATATACCTACAGTTGAAACAGTTGTTCAAAGGATTAAAATGGGTAATAAGTAAAATGCTTATCACAATACTTTTGAGTTACAAAGTGCTCCATAAATAGTAGCTAATATCAAACATGGCATTTGATATGATTACCAATTAAGACCACAAGTTAAAATATTAAAAATATTCATCACAGTAAAAAAAAAATAATTCATCAAGAAAATGCAAAGTAAACATGGCTGAGATACCATCTTTCAACTGTCAAACTAAAAACTAGCTTTAAAGGGGCGCCTGGGTGGCTCAGTGGGTTAAGCCGCTGCCTTCGGCTCGGGTCATGATCCCGGGTCCTGGGTTCGAGCCCCGCATCGGGCTTTCTGCTCAGCAGGGAGCCTGCTTCCTCCTCTCTCTCTACCTGCCTCTCTGCTTACTTGTGATTTCTCTCTGTCAAATAAATAAATAAAATCTTAAAAAATAAAAACTAGCTTTAAAAATAATAACCACTGTTAGAAGATATATAAAGAAATAAGTACTGTGTTTCTGGGTAACAACTTGTCAGTACTTATCAAAATCCTTAAAGAGAGGACATCCCGAAAGTCTGAGTGCCACTTTCAGCTTTAATAATTTCGGAAAGTATGAAAATTACAAAGTTACAAAACTATCATTTGTAAGTTCAATTACTAAAAACTGAAATTTAATTGTCTATATATTTTGTAAATTTTGAATAATAAATGTTTAACTTAAATTCTTTGTTTTAGTCAGTGTTTGCATTCCATAATCAAAGGGACCGTAAAAGAGAAAAAAAAGGATGAGTCAGAAAAAACAAAAACAAAAAAAGCAAGACCAACTGGAGCAATAGCCTCAACCATGAAAAGGTCTACAGTAAGGCAGGGGTAGGAGAAACAGAGGATCTCTATTTCAGAGACACAGTTCTCAGTTTGACTGTGTATAGAGGGAGCTTCCTATGTTAACAAAACCAACAAAATGTTATGACAATTGTGGCAAGATAAGAAAGATAAGCATTTCTAACCTAGAAGACTGAATAAAAGGTGACTGGATTAATCAAGTTAAGAAACATTGGAAGAGTTGGTTTGACAGAGGAAAGATGGGTGCAAGTTCAAAGCACCTACAAAAATCTCAACGCGTGATATCCAGTAAACAACTGCAAATACGGATCTTGAAATTAGGGAGAAAAATATGGAGAGCTGTTCAAGTGTCAAGAGCACTACAGAAACAATCTAGAGAAATATAAACACTTACAGGAGTGTTCAGAGAGGAAGAGCCAAAGAAAAAGAAAGACTAAGAATATTAGAGAAGCCAAGTCTAATAAGCTATCAAAGAGAAATAATAAAAAGATGAAAGTAAAACTGTCACCAAACTATTAAGCTAAACTTTCTTCTTTAAATAAGGAATCAAAACCCATCAACAAAACTCACAGCAGTAAAATTCATTACAAAGAAATAATCATGCATAAAAATGATAATACTTGAGTGAAAGAAATGAAGTAGAACACTATTGGAAGGTAAATTAGTCAAATATGCTGGCTAATTTAACAATTAATTATAAATAAAACATAAACATAGAATATTAAAAGATCTTGAGCAATCAAGATGCACAAATGAACGCTGTATTTAGACGGAAGAGATAAAATAAAGCAAAATTTCAAAGCCCACTTGCTGATTAAAAAACTAAAATAGTAAAAATGTGGTAACACCACATACCAACCAGAGCTACTAAAATGAAAAAGGTAGAAAATACAAGTATTGAGGAGGATGTGAACCAACCTAAATTCCCATTTGATCTATGATAATGCAAACTGATACAAAACCATTTGGAAAACTGATATTATCTACTATAAACCAGTAATTTCATTCTCAGTTTATACCCAACAGAACTGCATATATAATCAGAAGAAATTTCTATGAAGTTCACAGCCACAATACCGGTAACAGCCAAAAGCTGAAAATTATACAAATGTCCATCAAAAAAAGAATAAATTGTAGCATATTCATAAAATGAAAACTGTAAGATATTGTAATGAGAATGAATATGGATGAATGTAATGTTGAGTTAAAGAAGCCAGATGTAAGAGTACAACTACATGCTTCTATTTTTATGAAGTATAAAACATGCTTAAATGTTGAATGGATTTTTACTAAAAAGTAGAAACAAATAGAGTTTCACCACTTTCATAATATTGGCAGTGGCTATAAAAATAACACTTAAAGGCATAAAATATAGAAAAGCAAGAAATAAAAATCACTTTAGAAGACAAACTGTTTTGTTAGAAAATACTCAAATAGCCCCCAAAATAATAACACATAACAACTGTACAATACAAACTCTCCAAATAATACATTACTAAAGATTATTGATAGTGTCAAAAAATGAAAAATATTCATATAAAAAACTAAAAAAAGTATGCACTTAAAATTACCTTTATTTTTAAATTTTTTTTAATTTTATTTTAGGATTTTATTCAAAATATAGACATAAATGAAGAAACAAAAATTTCTAGTGGAAACAAACATAATAAAGTAATAAAGGCAAAACAGGGTTTTATTAAAAAGATACTGAAACATCTTACACACTGGCAAGAATATATCTTAAAAAGCAAAAATGGGGGCACCTGGGTGGCTCAGGGGGTTAAAGCCTCTGCCTTCGGCTCAGGTCATGATCTCAGGGTCCTGGGATAGAGTCCCACATCATGCTCCTCACTCAGCCGGGAGCCTGCTTCTACCCCTGCTTAACGCTTCCCCTTTGTACTCTCCCCTCTCTCTGGCAACTAAATAAATAAAATCTTTATATATATAAAAAAAAAAAAAACGAAGAAGAGAAAGTTCTGTTGTTATAAGCCACCAAGGTTGTGTTAATTTGTTACAGCAGCCCTAGGAAACTAATACACAGAATTAAATGTAAAACATTAAACTACAAAACTTTTAGGAAAAAAAAATAGAAAATATTCACAATCACAAAGTCAGATTTTCTGTTTAGAATAGAAAATAGATTCTAAATAGAGAAAAAGGATAAAGTGGACTTCATAAAAACTGAGAACATTTGCTAAGCAAAAGACTACTAAAGATCACTAAAAGGATAAAAAGACAAAATATAGACTGGAAACATTTTGAACTCACTTACCTAACAAAAGTACAGTTAACTAGAATACATAAGGAAGTCTCAAAGCTCAACAGTGAAAAAGGAAACAATCTAGGGGTGCCTGGGTGGCTCAGTCAACTGAGTTTCCTACTCTTGATTTTGGCTCAGGTCGTGTATCTCAGGGTCCTGATATCAACCACCACAGGATGGGCTCCATGCTCAGTGGTGAGTCTGCCAGAGATTCTTTCTCCCTCCCTCTAGGCCCCTCCCCCCACTCACTGTCACTCACTCTCTCAAATGAATAAATCTTTTTTTTTTTTAAAGGCAATCTATGGGATGCCTGGGTGGCTCAGTCAGTTAATTATCTGTGTTTGGCCTGGGTCATGATCTCAGGGTCCTGGGTCCAAGTCCCACATCAGGCTCCCTGCTCAGTGGGGAGTCTACTTCTCCCTCTGCCTGCCACTCCCCCTGCTTGTGCGCTCTCACTCTCTCTGGCAAATAAATAAGCAAAATCTTTTAAAGAAATAAAAAATAAAAAGGCAAACTAATTAAAACATGGGCAAAAGATATGAGGAGACAAGATTTTACATTAAGACACTACAGATGATAAGTACACGAAAAGATGTTCAACATCATTAGCCTTTAGGGAAATACAAATTAAAATCATGAGTTATCACTATATACCTACTGAAATGGCTAAAATTTTAAAATACAACACGAAATGCTGGTGAGGATATAAAGAAACTGGATCACTCACACAATGCTGGTGGGAATGTAAAATGGTTCAGACACTATGGAAAACAGTTTGGCATTTAAAAAACAAAACAAAACAAAACAAAAAAAAAATACAACTACCACATGACCCAGTAATTGCATTCTTCAGCATTTATCCCAGAGAAACAAAGGCTTACTTTCACACAAAAACTTGTACCTGAATATTTATAGCAACTTTATTTGTAACAGTAAAAAACTGGCTATTCCAGACGTCCTTTGGTGGGTGAATGGTTAATTAAAGGTGGTACATTCATACCATGCATACATGTATACTCAGCAAAAAGGAACAACTGATATACACAACAACCTGAGTCTCCAGAAAATTATGCTGAGTGAAAAGAGAAATCCCAAAAGGTTACATAGTATTTGATTACACTTACATAACATTACAGCACATAACATTCTTTTTTGGTAATAGCTCTATTGAGATATAATTCATGTACCATATAATCACCCATTTTGTACTAATATTTACAGAGTTGTTCAATACATAAGATTCTTTTTTCTTAATAAAGATTTTATTTATTTGACAAAGAGAGAGACAGTGAGAGAGGGAACACAAGCAAGGGGAGTGGGAGAAGGAGAAGCAGGCTCCCAGCTGAGCAGGGAGCCCACCATGGAGCTCCATCCCAGGATCCGGGGATCCTGACCTGAGACAAAGGCAGACGCTTAACAACAGAGCCATCCAGGCGCCCCAATACATAAGATTCTTGAAATGACAAAATTATGAAAATAGAGAACACAAGAATGTCAGTGCTTGCCAAAGGTTAAGGAAGGGAGGGGCGATAGGAAAAGTGGGTGTGGCCCCTTTTGGCCACCCCAAAAGGGCTTTATGAAGGATCTTCGTGGTGATGGAAATGTTCAAAATCTTTACTCCACTGGAACAGATATTCTAATTATATTTATAAGATGTTACCATTGGGAGAAACTGGGTCACAGTACATAGGATTTCTGTATTATTCCTTACAACTATATGTGAATCTACAATAATTTCAAATAAATTATATAAACTTAAAAATTAAAAATTATATAAAAGAAAAATAATAAACCCATCCTACCAGACTTCTAAAAATTATGCCCATAGACTATAAAGCATACTACTAACTCAATAAAAATGTATTAAGTACTTACTACACAACAGACATTGGGCTTCTAATAGGCAACAGAAGTGACAAAATCCCTACCCCAATGGTGCTTATAGCATTATGTGTATGCAGGTACTTGTAGCAGGATTTTGTGTATATACTATATCCCCCCTCAAAATTTAATAAGTAATATTAAAAATAGAAAAAGTAATGAAAGGGAAAAATCTCCAATAATCAAATTATTTTAAGAATTTAAATATACTAAAGATAAATATCATATGATTTCACTCATGTGGAATTTAAGAAACAAATGAGCACTGGGGGAAAAAAAAGGAGAAAACTAAGAAACAACCTTTTTATAAAAAAGATTTTATTTGACAGAGAGAGACAGCAAGAGAAGGAACAGAAGTAGGGGGAGTGGGAGAGGGAGAAGCAGGCTTCCCGCCCAGCAGGGAGCTCGATGCAGGGGCTTGATCCCAGGACCCCGAGGGATCATAACCCAAGCCAAAGGCAGGTGCTTAATGACTGAGCCACCCAGGCACCCCAAGAAACAAACTCTTACCTACAGAGAACAACTGATAGCTACTAAAGGGGAGGTTAGTGGGAGGATGGGTTAAATAGGTGATGAGGATTAAGGAGTGCACTTGTGATGAGCACAGGATGTTGTATGAAGCGCTGAATCACTATAGTGTATATGTGAATCTAATATTACACTGTCTGTTACCTAAGTGGAATTTAAATAAAATCTAAATAAATAAATAATTTTTTTAAAAAAAGATATTCTTTATTTATTTGACAGACAGAGATCACAAGTAGGAGAGAGGCAGGCGGAGAGAGAGAGAAGATAGCAGGCTCCCTGCTGAGCAGAAAGCCCAATGCAGGGCTTGATCCCAGGACCCTGAGATCATGACCTGAGTGGAAGGCAGAGGCTTTAATGCACTGAGCCGGCCAGGCACCCCTAAATAATTTTTTTTAAAGACTTTATTTATTTATTTGACAGATAGAGATCACAAGTCAGCAGAGAGGCAGGCAGAGAGAGAGAGAGGAGGAAGCAGGCTCCCCACGGAGCAGAGAGCCCGGATGTGGGGTCAATCCCAGGACCCTGGGATCATGACCTGAGCCGAAGGCAGAGGCAATAAATAAATTTTTAAAAAAGAATTCAGGGGCGCCTGGGTGGCTCAGTGGGTTAAGCCACTGCCTTCGGCTCAGGTCATGATCCCAGGTCCTGGGTTCGAGCCCTGCATCGGGCTTTCTGCTCGGCAGGGAGCCTGCTTCCTCCTCTCTCTCTGCCTGCCTCTCTGCCTACTTGTGATTTCTCTCTGTCAAATAAATAAATAAAATCTTTAAAAAATAAATAAATAAAAATAAAAAAGAATTCAAATATACTAAAAAGGCTTTTTAAAACAATGGAAAAAAAAATGCCCTTGAAGAAATACTGAAGCGAAATGAGTAAGAATGGCAAATTAAGATTCAAAGGCACACACATTAAATATTTCAGTAGACTCCAAGCAGGTACAAAAATTGGAAAAATTTTTTAAGAGATTCAACAAATAAAATCGAGTATCATCATAAACTTAAAGAGAATCAAATACCTCAAATCTGAATATATAAAATATAATACACAAAAGCAAAGCACTAAATAGAAAACCATCTCCAATCTGAATGTATAAGATGATGTAATACACAAAAGGAAAGCCCTAAATAGAAAAAACAATGTGGAGTAATAAATATAAAATAATCACTAAAATATAGCCATAGAGGGCGCCTGGGTGGCTCAGTGGGTTAAGCCGCTGCCTTCGGCTCAGGTCATGATCTCAGGGTCCTGGGATCGAGGCCTGCGTCGGGCTCTCTGCTCAGCAGGGAGCCTGCTTCCCTCTCTCTCTCTCTCTCTGCCTGCCTCTCCGTCTACTTGTGATCTCTCTCTGTCAAATAAATAAATAAAATCTTTAAAAAAAAAAATATAGCCATAGAAATGATCACAATATACTTAGAGCACTCTGGGAATAGTAAAAATATAAAAACTTAATATAGAAAAATGCACAAAGCCTTGCCAGCAACTAAAAAAACAGATTTTAAAGTAACTTCTAGACACCATTTTGAGGGGTGCCTGGGTAGCTCATTTGGTTTCGTGTCTGCCTTTGGCTCAGGTCATGATCCCAGGGTCCTGGGATATAGCCCCCCATCAGGCTCTCTACTCAGCAGGAAGTCTGCTTCTCCCTCTCCCCTCCCCTCTGCTCCTGCCTGCTCTTTCCCTCTCTCTCAATAAAATCTTTTAAAAAAAAACAGACACCATTTTTTACTTTCCCTTTTTTAAAAGATTTTATTTATATGGTAGAGAGAGGGAGACAGCTCCTAGGAGAAGGGAGAAGGGACAGAGGGAGAGGGAAAAGCAGACTCTTCACTGAGCAGGGAGCCCCACAAGGGACTCAATCCCAGGATCCTGAGATCATGACCTGAGCAGAAGGCAGATGCTTAACCAACTGAGCCACCCAAGTGCCCCTAGAAAAAAATGCTTAAAAAAAAAAAAAAAGTTGGCAAAGATGTCAGAATATAGATATACTTTTATCGTACTAATGGCATTTTGCAAGTTACCCCAATTTTGTGCAAGGATTATAACATTTATACAAATAACAGTAACTATTTATTGAGTACTCAAAATGTGGTAGGCAGAGTTCCAGATACTTTATATTCATTACCTTGAATTCTTTAAAAATAATACTGTAAATATTTTAAATGGTCCTTTATTTTACAGTTGAGGAAACTAAGGCTTAAAAAATGAGAAGTTAAGAAGCCTGTAAGAGGGTGAAGGCTAAAAGATACTTCTTCATTAAAATACAAGGCCCTGTGCATTCCCCTCCACTTTAGGGTCTTTGCCTAGAATGTTCCCTCTCCCCAGAATTTTCTATACACAAACATACCCCTCCACAAATTAACACCAAACATCACTTAGATCTCAGAAATGGGTCTTTGATTACCTATCCATCTACCCATCAACCTCCCTAGATCTGGTCTCCTTCTTATTCTCTCTCCCTCTCAAAACCCGTGAGTTTGTAATTACAAGTTTATCTGAGTGTTTATTTGAATTAAAATATGTCTTATCAACACCAGCTTCAAGGGGAGTTATCATACCTCTCTGTTCACCACTGTATGCCCAGCACTATAACACAGCTAAGCACCTAGGAGGCATTCATTAATATTGTTAAAGCAATGAATGTCAATTTACCTTAATCCCAAAACTGTTAAATCCCTTAACTCAAAAGACAGAATCCAGTTTTCAAATCAAAACCATAAGCACCTTCCATGTACAAAACACTCCCCTAGAGCTACAATCATCCTTGTGTGACAGAGCTGACAAATTCCCTGTATTTACTCTTTGACCCAGCAATTTCACACTTGTGAGAATTTATCTTACAGGAAAAACTCCCTGTGAATTTTGCCATGTGAAATGCCATGTGAAATGGCATTTACACAAGTTTAATCACTGCAGCATTTGAAACAGCAAAAGACTAGAGATCACCTAATATTCATCAATATGAAATTGGATAAATAAAGATACATCAAACAGAGATGCCTGGGTGGCTCAGCCGGTTAAGCATCTGCCTTGGGCTCAGGTCATGATCCCAGGATCCTGGAATCGAATTCCAGGTCAGGCTCTCTGCTTAGTGCAGAGCCTGTTTCTCCCCTCCCCCTCCCCCATCCTGTGCTCACATGCTCTCTCTCTCTCTCTGACAAATAAATAAAATCTTTTAAAAAATTGACACATCAAACCATGTAATACCAGAACACTAAATATGTCCCATGAAGTCAGGGATTTTTTATCTCATTTGTTGAATATTATAGCCCTAGCATCTACAATACTACTCGCTCATAATGGCCACTCAATGTTGGTTGAATAAATGAAGAAAACTACAACCAAAATACATATACATGTACTGATATAGAATGATCTCCAAAATAACATGAAAATAGCATGGTACAAAAGAATGTATACAGAATGCTGTTCTTTCTGTAAAAAACAAAAAAATATATTTATAATCTTGTTTATATACACATCTCTGGAAGGATATGTAAGGTAATAGTGATTGTGGGAAAGAGATGTATTATTTCCTATTGTACCTTTAAAACTGTGAATTACAATATTCTCTGTTCACAATAATGCCTTTGGTATTAAATGTCTGGACCAAAAAACTTGAAATAGATTCCTTTCCACTTATGATAAATCTAGCTTTTGGTGTTAGATGCTATAGCTATCAAACTAACAATAATTTTACACTTGTATAGCTTTTGAAAACTGTAAAACAAGTAACAAGATTATTATTATTCACAAACATTGCCTAATCTGGTCCTTGCAACAATCCTGAGAATATATGTTGTTTCTACTCATTTTACAGACAAGAAAATAGGCTGAAAAGAAGTTAAATGACTTGAAGTAACACAAATAATAAGCTATGGCCTCCTAAGACAAACCCATTCATTCCTCTACTCAATACAAAATGTGTATCTTAGACTCCAGTAGGAAAAAGGAGACATAGGTTGCTGCCTTTATAGAGCTTACAGTGAGAAGGACATTAATCAAATCATCTGATTCCAAAAATGTTATGATTATAAACTGTGAAGAGTGCAAAGGAGAATTACTGAGGTCTTTTGTCTCCCATTCTACCACTTCTTCCCCTGGACTACCAAGCACCAAGTTGCCTCAGATACGAAACTTGCTTATTTCTCATCTCCCTTTGGCTGGACTGCTTGAATTTGCTAAATAGAACCTGTTTCAAAACAAAGTAGAAGGTGTATGAAAAAGAGGCAAATCAAAATTACTACAACTATTTTGATGTATCAAAGCTTGCATCTTTAGGATAGTGCATTACCCAGAAACAACTTAAAAGGTTATTTTTAAGTTTCCTTCAATTTTAAAATAACAGACACCAGATTAATTTCTATTCTTACCCACTCTCCTAACAAAAGGCGGATAAACAGACATTGGAAGAGAAAAACTTTCCCATCTATCACGTTCCTGAATTTAGTACTAATTAAAAATTTAGCTTTTTTTTAATAGTTAAAATTTGTAAGGACAAATATCCCAAAGAGACTATCACAGGAAAAAATTATAGGCGCCTGGGTGGCTCAGTCAGTTAAGTGTCCAATCAGGTCATGATCTCAGGGTTGTGAGATTGAGCCCCAGTGGGCTCACACTAAGCATGGAGCATGCTTGGGGTTCTCTCTCTCCCTCTGCCCCTCCCTTCTCCTGCATGCGTGCACACTCTCTCTGTTAAAAAAAATAAAGAAAGAAAAAGGTCATAAAACAGTACCTGTAATATCATTCCACCTAGTTGATCAAACATTAATAGGTACATGACAGAAAAATAAAGACACATAAATCAGTTAAACCCATCAGTCAACCACCCAACCTTTAGAAAGGATACATCACATTGCTCACAACTGCCATCAGGATGCTGTGATTGTGAGTTTCACTTCATTCCTTACATCTTTTTGCACTCTGCATTATGTCATTATGTCACTTTTATAAATAGAAAAATAAAAATTTTAATTTTGGAAAGAAAAAAGTGGCAATTGTCAAAGTAAGTTTTTGGTATTCTTGAGAATGGGTTTTTTGGTTTCTTATACTACTAAAGAATAACTGACATAAAATGTTATATTAGTCTTAGGTATACAACATAATGACTGGATACATTACTCAATGCCTACCACAATAAATGTAATCACCATCTGTCTCCACACAGTATTATTACATTATTATTGACTATATTCCCTATGCTGTACTTTTCAACCCCAGGACTTATTTTCTAACTAGAAGTTGTACCTCTTAATCCTCCCCTACACTTCTACAGGCCATCCCCCAACGGCAACCAATTTGTTCTCTGTATCTATGGGTCTATTACTATTTATATGTACTTTTGTTTCTTAGATTCCACATGTAAGTGAAATCATATGGTATTTGTCTTTCTCTGTCTGTCTTATTTCACTTAGCATAATACCTCTAGGTCGATCCATATAGTCACAAATGGCAAGATCTTATCCTTTTTTATGGCTGAATAATATTCCATGTGTATTTTTATATACACAAATGTCTACATATACATACCTATAATGCAGACACACACACACCTTATTTAAAAATCTAGCACGTTTTATCTTCCTAATCTATAGTCAAAATCATTCCCCAAAAGAACAAACTTAAGGAAAAAAAAAAATCAGTTTAAGTTAGTCTTTGGGGCTTAAAACTAAGTCAACCTTGTTACACAAATAAGTAGCATAATTGTTTTTCTAATTATGTCATTTTATAAATATTTGTCAAGCGAATTTGGATAAAGTCTTAAAATACTTAAGAAAAAAGTCTGGAGCAGCATTTATTAAATCAGCAAGAACCTATCTGTCTGACTTTAAGAATTACAACAAGTCCACAGGAAAGAAGAAATTTTAAAAGTATATATTTAGAGCATGACTGCTCAAACAACAAGGTATCAATAAAGTTGTTAAAATGATAAGAAATGTGGGGTACCTAGGTGGCTCAATTGGTTAAGCCTGTGCCTTAGGCTCAGATCATGATCCCAGGGTCCTAGTTAAGTCCCCCATCCCTGCTCCCTTCTCAGCGGGAAGCCAGCTTCTTCTCCTCCTTCTGACCCTCCCCACCCCACATTCTCTAGTGCACACATATGTGCTCATGCACACTCTCTCTCTCAAATAAATAAAATTTTTAAAAATAAATAAAATGACAAGAAATATAAAATGAAAATTTAGGAGCTGGACAACCCAAAGCAGGTGGATAGAGAATCATACAATAAGTGCCTAGTAAAAAGTGAAAGCTGATTTATATAGCTCATTTTTAAAGATGCCTCCTAACAGAGATGCCCCAAAACAGATTAGAGTCCATCTTTAAGGGGTGCCTGGGTGGCTTAGCCGGTTAAGCATCTGCCTTTGGCTGAGGTCATGATCCCAGGGTCTTGGAATCCAGCCCCACTTCAAGGTCCCTGCCTCACTGGGAGCCTGCCTCATTCCTCTCCCTCTGCTCTTCCCCACCCCCTTGTTCTCTTCTCTTTCTCACTCTCTTAAATTCTTAAAAAAAAAAAAAAAAAAAAAAATTCCATCTTTAAGAGTTCAGCAAGGCATCAACTTATTACATGTAATTTTCATTGCGATGGAGCTTACTTTTAACATGTACAAAAGTTATTCCCTTAACCACTCAAAACAGGAAAGAGGAGAGGTTTGGTTCAAGGAGACTTTGAAGATACAAATGAAAACAGAGAAAGAAATACCTTATGACTATGCCAGTTTGTACCTTCTTCTGAAACCTTGCTTTGACTACCTGGTCAATTTTAATATTCCCTTTTTAAAAAAGATTTAATTTATTTATTAGAGAGAGAGAACATGAGCAGCGGAGAGGGAGAAGAACATGAGCAAAGGGAGAGGGAGAAGCAGGCTCCCTGTTGAGGGACCCTGGAATCATGATCTGAGCTGAAGGCAAATAGACTGACAGCCATCCAGGCACCCTTCAACTTTAATATTCTTACTTCATCTTTGCTTTCTAAAATACTACGACTGATCACTCTAAAGTAATTAACATTGCTTCCTTAAAATTCTTCTCAGTTTCCATACTGTCATACTCTATTGCTGGATTTCTTCCTATCCTGTCCATTCTTTCGCAGGCTGTACTTTTCTCCACTCCAGATTTAAATATGCATTCTCCAGCACTTTGTCCTATCTAGGCCCTCTGCTATCTTACAACTTACGGACCTCCCTCAGTGGCTACCATCCATACTCACAGATTTAGTTCCATGTATTCCACATCCACAGACATACACTTAACTACTGGGCATCATCAGATCTTATGTGATCTCTTTAATATGTCAGGAATCTCTCCTCTCCATTCCCACTGTCAGTACCTTGATTTAGGTTCTAACCCCCTCTCTCTCAGACACAGCAATGAATCATCTATCCCTTCACTAGTCTCACCACTACACCAAGCTGGGTCTTGCTAATAAAGTAAACTTTCTAAAATTGAAACGTGATTGTGCTGCTCCTCTGACAAAAATTATTGAGTAGGTTTCTATGACTTTCAGGAAAAAGCTCAAACTGGCTTACACAGAAAGTTCCTACCAATATCTCTAAACACTATCTCTACTACACTCATACTTTGGCTTCAGCCTGAAAACAGGCATCCTGTGTAACCCCTCCGTGTATCTGTATATGATGTAAACCTAATCAGGGTATTCCCCAGTAAACCCTGAATAACTAATTCCGACCTAAAGTATTACTACATTCAGGAAATCTCCCCTTTAGTCATAGGCTGATTTAGAAGCTGCTCTCTATGCTCACATAAAATTTTCCTCCTAAGTCACTTCCGTATCAGTCACATTCATGCTTAGGTCTTCTCCATTAGACTATTAACAGTCCCCAGGGAAACAGCACTTAGTATTCTTTGTACCTGACATACAAAAACATTCAACAATTGCTGTTTGAAGGAATAAATGGGGATTATATAGAAATTTATATTATGGTGAAGTTATTCTAATGCTAATGAACTTGTTCCTTTCATTAGAATAGTCAGTGGGCAAATCCTCTGCTGTCATTGAAAAAGCGATGAAAATTTTTCATTTTCTAACAGATCCACAGTGACCCAAAACACTTACCACCTCATTTCTTACTATCTATGAATCAAAAACTGATTTTGAAACTAAATACATTTTTAAAGGCACAGGTTTGTCCTTTGTGAAAAAGGAAGAGCAAATGACATAATAAAACTAGATTATTTTAAATAATCCAAACTCCTTCCAATCAGTTAACTTCTGGTTCCTCCATTATCATCTCTTCCAAATAAAACTCCCCCCACCACCCACCCCCGCTTTCTTTAATTCATTGAACCTTAGAGCAACTGTCTGTGTTTGGGGCTCCCGTTGATAAAGGAGGGGGATGGAGGAGGGTGATAAGGCAGTTAAGTTTTCTTCTTATCAAGAAAATCTACTCTACATTTCACTTCCACATCTACTCTAATCACATCCAAGTCCAATGAGATGCTTAGAAAAAGGTCCTCAACAATCATGTCCACTCTCTTTTCCATACGGTTGCTGTCAAGCCAAATTAGTCTGATTTAAAATGTCCCAAAAGGGAAGTGAACTAGAGTAAACTGCATGGAATTTTGAGGAGCTGAAGATTACAATGAGTTCTATGAGGTCAATGACCCAAAGGGTAACTGAAAGGATTCTGTCCAGAAACACCTACTTCCTCTCACTCTGACCTCCAACCTTCCTTTTTGTCCACCCACTGCCAGCACAACCACAGGAAAGGCATCAAGTTGTAATAATGAATACTGACATTAAAGGCCAAAAAGTTATACACTGTGCACTGAACATCTCAAAATATTTCTCTAAACAATCTGCATTTGTGGAATCAACTAACAAAGCAATTTCAGACTGTCATTCATCTCCCATACCAGCAAAACATAACTGGCACAACTCCTATAATGAAGTCACATACTCCTAGCTCACACAACGACCGCAGAATAAGAATAAGGTAAAAAGTGCAGTCAAGATTGATGATCAGAGTGAGGAAAATGGATATCAAACAATAAAAATAAAATACCTGATTAAGAACCCCAAATTCAATCCATTCTTTACAAAATTATAGAACCTATCTCTCAAAAAGAAAAAAAAAAAAGGTCAAAGGAGATACATTTATAAACTTGTTCCGCTCATAAACTTGTTCCGCTCTTTTCAGCTACTTCCAAGCACCCAGAACTTTCAAATCTGAGTGTATTTTTTCAAATAAAGATTTCCAGGCTTCACCTGCCAGAAATTCTTTTGTAAATTTGGAATGGAGCCTGGGTATTGGAATGTTTACTTAAAAAGTTCCCCCAAGGACTCTGATCAGCTGCCAGGTTTGTCAGATGTGCTATGGATCTTTACAAGAAGGGCTCCTGCCAACCCTTACTGACATTCTAGCCGACTGTAAAATTATCGAAGTTCTTCCTATAAATATGCCAAATCAAACAGCACCATGCCACCTCACCTAATCCCTTTGTGTTCTCCCTCACCCCTCGAGTTACTGCCTTATCTTCAGTTCATTCCATGAAACTGCAATCTTCCTTTCCTATCTCCACCTTGTAGTAACCAAGTAATAAGCAGGAGGGTAAAACAAAGGGAAACTATCACTTCAATACCCGGAAATCCTGTCAGTTCTAACATGTGAGAGAAGAAAACCCATTCTAGATCATTCCAACATGTACCCAATTTTAAAGGAAAAAGAACATTTCCAAGGGTGGTCCGTGAAGCAGGGTGGAAGGGTAAGTTAGGTAAGACTTCTTGGATCTGAAAAGAATAGCCCAAGGTTCTGAAAGAAGGGAAAACTTTAAAGCCCGGCAGGTCACAGACAGGAGGCAGTGGCGGGGAGCCGGCCCGTGCCGGCACCTTCGGCCGGTTTTGACACTCGACACCCCAGCCTTCACTCAGGTTGCTAAGAAACAAAAAGGCTCCACGTTCCCTGCAATTCCTCCCGGGCCTGGAGGAGAGAGGGGCCTCCGGGGCCTGAAGACACGACCGGGACGAGCCCTGCCACTACCCCGGGGGCGCGAAAGCAAGGGAGGGATACCCGGGGGGCAGGGGGCTCGGGCAGAGGGGCCGGCCCAGGAAGCTGGCCCCGAGCTCGGGAGGAGGGCGCGCCGGAATGCGTCCTCCGCGCTGAGGAGCGCTCGGGCAGGTCACGGTGGGCTCTGCTCCAGCCAGGCCGCAGTCAAGGGTCCGGGGCTGGATGCGGGGCCTAAACGACCACCCGGCTCCGCGCGGGGGAGGACGCGTCTACTCACACGTGCTGACAGGCCGCGGTCCTCACAGGCGTTTTGAGCACCTCCTGACAGACAGGGCAGTAGAAATCATCTTCGGTGTAGGACGTGGCTGCGGAGAGTTCCTCGGCCATGGCGGGGGATGGGGGATCAAGGAGATGGCGGCAGCGGCGGCGGCGACAGCGGCCGAGCTGGCGGTGTCGGCCCGGGGCCCGACTCTACGCGAACCCGGAGGGGGAGGGGAATCGCGTCAGGAAGCGGCTCGCGCCAGGAAGGGGGCGGGGCGGGGCCGAACGCCGAGACGCTAGGTCCGCACGCGCCAGGCGAGGGTCGGCCCCTGGGGCTGCCCCTCCCGGCGGGGGCAGGCCGGGAAGGCGGTGCCAGGCGGGAGGCGGCGGTGGGGAAACCCGCCGGTGGCTTCACTTTCGCTTCCACCCCGGCTCGGAGCAGGCGGGAAGCCGCCCCTCCACCCGGGAAGGAAGGCGACCGCCCAGCCGTCCCCAGCCGGCGGCAGCCCGCACGGGCAGCTCCCTTACCTGCCTCCACGAGGCGGCCGCGGTTCCGCCCTCGGCCGTCTTCTCCGCCTCCGACTCCTTTGCCCCCACCCCACCCCCACCCCCACCCCCGGCCCCAGGCCCCAGCCCTAGCCCCAGTCGGCACAGCCCGCCCAGCCCGCACAGCCGTCCCACTGCGGGCCTCTACCCACCCAGTTCGGCGGCAGCCTGCCCCGCCCCACACCGCCTCCGCCCCGCCCCTCCACTCTGCTTGCGTAAAGGCTCACTTAGGTGTCCCGGAGTCGCGCGGCTGAGAGATCTGTTTTCCGGGCACGGTTGGTGGAGAAGTGGCCCTGCGCCGTCTCCGGGCTTCTTGTCCGGCCGCTGCAGCCTTCGCCGCGGAGGCCGGGAGGGGAATGGTGAGCGGAGTGGTCAGTGTTCAGCGGCCCGAAAGGGGGCCGGGCCCGAGGCTCATGGTGCCCCGGGATCCCACCGCCCCCTCCAGCAGCTCTCCCGCGACATTGCGCTGCCCGCAGCCAGCCCGGGGTTGTCACCGAACACAAGAGGGCGACGAACAGGGGGACAGAGGATTGAGGAGAGGGCGGGGTGGGGAGGGCAGCCTCCATAGCAACCGGCGCGTGGCATCCGCAGCAGGTTGTGACATAAACCGCTGGGTGCCCACCTGTACCCACCTCCCGCAGTCTCCCTTCAGCGGGATCCCATTTCGCACTGCTTCTATCAAATATATTGGGTTTTTCAGGAATTTTTCCTCAAAAAATACCGTCTGTTAAAGATGGATGGATGGTCCTTACTATATGCCCTTGACAGTATGTATGTCAAGATGTGGTACGAAGCCCAAGTAAAATCCATTATGGGATTTTGATCCTTTGGGGCACAAGAATTAAAAATAAGCTCCCTTGAGAGGGTTTGAACTTTCGCCCTTTACACAGTCTGAGGAGTTACAGTCTCAGATGCAGGCTTCCGCCACCAACACCTTTGCTTTTTGATAGCTTTGAAGAAAAGTGAGGTAGGAGCACGGATCTAAGCATTTCACTAATTAGTTATTCACTGATTTAAATGTTTCTATTTTTTTCAGTGGGCCCTTGCCAGATACATCCACACAAATGATAAACCGGGAAGATAGGGTCACAACCACATGAAAGGAGCCAAGGAATATCTGGAATATCAATTCGCTTCGGAAAAGAAAAAAAAGATTTCAATTCTATGCTTCATTTCCACCACAGTCTCAGTGAATCATAAACAGAAGCCATTGAATCGTTAATTCAATTCTGTCATTCATTGTCTACATTGTCCTTAGAACTGTTAGATGTTATGCTGGTGTCATGAACTTCGTTTTCAACTAGTTTACACTCTGGAGTGCCTAACACTATAAAAGAACAAAAAATGGTATTTGCCAAAGTGTTGCTTTTCATAAACAGTGACTATAATGAGGACAGGAAGTGAGATGATTGCATTGGTATGGGTTTAGAGAAAACCTGATGAAGGAAATAGGTCTTAATGTGCATCTTAAAATGAAAATTCCTAGAAAAATACAGAATTGTTTGTCCAATGAACAGCTAATTCCCTTTACCAAACTACAACATTTTGTATTTTTGTTCCCTTTCCTCCCAAGCAAGAATAGTGGAAGCAGACCAGGAAAGCTAACTTTAGCTTCACATTTCCTGGGAGGAGAAAGAGCACTTGACAGGAGGGATATCAGATAGCAGTAGTCTAGGTACTTTCCAAATTCATTTATAAAAATGGTTCTTGGATTTCAAACTTCACCTTTTTCACCTTATGACCAATCATATCTAACTCATTTTGACCCCTTTAGAAAGTAAAGTGTATTTTCTGTTGAGTAGCGTGTTTCCCTTTACTCACTGGGAATCCTTAACCAGAACTTAATTTTGTGACTTTAATTTTATTTGCTTCATTGTTCCTCTGGCAGCTTTACTCATGCCCTAATCCTAACATGTTTGTGTTACTTCCTTATACATTCTAAGAAGTTATTTTGGGGGTACGTGTAAGCATAGAGTTGTTAGTATGTGGAAATCCATAAAAAATGTGGGTATAACGAAAATGTTACCCTCTGAGTGTTAAGCTTAGACAAATAAACTGTAATGGCCAAAAGACACAATCTGCTGTCTTGGCAGCATTTCCTATGAAAAATTACTTGATATTTTTATGGCAATGTCACAGATTTACTCAAAATCCCTTCAGCTGTGTAAATAAAATATCCTCAGCCTTTGGGTAAAAGGGGGAAAACTCTACATATTATACAACTTGACAAACTTAGTCTGTTGTAATAATTTAATCCATTCCTTTACATTTTGGTTAAAACACTTAAGTTTTTAATATGCCGTCTCTCTCAGTCTGCTCCCCTCAAAATGGCATCTGGAAGGATAAGAGGGAGGACAAGGGGTAGCTGACACAAACTTGAGACACTATTGGAGAATCTCAGTCCTGACATCTGCAAGGTCTCCTTTGAATTCTTGCTGGACTATTCTGAAAAGAGGCTAATGTTGACTCCTCTCTGAGATGCAATGTGTGCTGGCCATTCTGCTGATGGTACCTGCTAGTAAAGATTACTCCTGCCTGCCTCAGCTGGGTCAAGGCCCTGGTTGATTCAGGATTCAGCTTCACCAACACTATAGAACCCTATGAATCTCTCCTGCAGTCATCTTCTAGTTCTTGGTCCTCAATATGGAAGGTCCCTCTTGCTCTGCTCTGAACACACCTACTGTCCATGGCATCTCTTGGGGCCCTCTACACACTCAGTCTGGGAGGGAGAGTCATTCCTTCTAAACATCCCATGTCACTGAATTTGCATGAAGTGGTGACCCCTAGTTTGGTTCTACATGATGTGTAAGGCAATGTGCTTTCTGCTCCCCAGCCCTCACCACTCCCCTCAACCTAATACACCTTTCCCCTATTCCACCTCTCTTTTCCAACCACAATCCCTTGGCCTGGAAAGAATGGACTATTCTACCTTGCTGCTTCCTGCTGATTACCAGTAATGCTCCCTTGCAAAACTCTTTAGCCAAGTCCATATGGCCAGGTAATTAACATACTAAAAGAGGAGCTGGATGAATTTAGAAAATTAATTTCTTTCTTCACAAAGCCTGGCTTTGTCTTACTACAGGGCCTCAGAAGTCTGTTTTGCTGGTAAAAGTGGTTGCTTGCCTTTCAAGAAGTGACTGGGAAGCTGGGGATGGAGGGGGAGGGAGGCTCATGTTTCTCTGTCTATCCTTTGGTATCTTTTTAACTGGTACCATGTGCAGTGTCGACTTTCAGCTGGTTTGCACCAGCATAGCTCTGTGAGTCCTTTTCAGCTTGCCTATTCTGGTTGGGCAATAGTCTGTCCTGGTTGGCCAGTGCCCATTTAGTTCCAGTTGTTAAATATTATTAACATTAATCCTGACCATGTACATAAATAATCTATTTGCTGAAGGCATATAACTTAATTGTTTAAGCCTGTTTTGGAAATGTTCTTTAAAAAAAAAAATGTTTTAAAAAAACATTCTTTACATTACTGATGAATTAATCCTAATTTCTTCTTTTCCCCACCTCACCCCAACACACACACACAGGCCGATGGATGCCTCAGGCTGAATAGGAAGGAGGTCAAGTGAATAAAACTGTGAAAGGGAAACCATACAGGGCACAATGTTCCCATCAACATTTTATAAACCCTGTTCCCATCCCCCACTCTAATAAATCATAATTTTTGTTCAGTTTTCTTTTCTTTTTTTCTTTTCTTTCCTTTTTTTTTTTTTTTTTTTCCTGGCTATGTCCTTTAGGAGGACATTCTCAGCTCAAGGGGAACTACCATGATTGAGAGAAACCAGTTTGAATGGGTCATGTCTTCTTGCCAGTAGTTTAAGCTGGGCATATGATTCAGTTATGACCAAGGATGTGTGAGGAGAATTCTTCTGAAGGCCTTCAGCAAGTGCCTTTCTTCCCTGATTTAAAAAAAACAAACAGGAATAAACACTTCCATGCTACATCTGAATGTTTTCTTGATCATCTGTGCTGCCTGGGACTCTGCAACCGTCCTGAAACCATGAAAAGAACAAGCCAAAGAATAAGCCAATATGCTGATCATGGTGGAGTGAAAGATAGAAGGAATGCAGGACCTTAATGTAGTTTAACCATTCTAATAATCTAATTAACCTTGAAACTGTCCTACCCACTGTTAAGCCTTTCTATTCGAAACCGGTCCCAGTCAGCTCTTTTGCTACTTGTAGCTCAAAGTATCTGAGCCAGACATTTTGGGGTTGACTATCAGATCTGTTTCCCTCCCTGTCACCTGTTCTGGCGTGTATTGCTGGAGCTAACCGTTACAGACAGCTTCCCGTTTCCCCTTGCCAACTGACTTCTGTCTATATTCAGCCAATGTCAGGTACTGGTGAGACACTAGAAGGAAGAAGCCAAGGCATTTTCCCCTCCCTCTCTCTGCTCCTGGCTGTGTCTTCATTTCTTCCATGTTTTCAACCTCTAGAAGACCACCCTTCCCTTTCAGGTCCTGGAGCCTGCTGGGCCATCCCTGCTTTTTCTCAGTGGCTTCTGTGTTTGCCTTGCTGTCACACATGGTCTTTCAGCTTTCCTGACATCTTTGTAATTGTTTTCCATATTAAACATCCTCTTTTGAACTACTTACTGAGAGCTCTGTTTCCTGATTGGACCTCAGTGGACTTTCCTAACAATCAACACTTTAGGAGGAGATAGGAAGGCAAAGGAGGATGAAACACTGCAGAAGTGGCTCCTTTTCCTCCAGAGAGAAGGAACCAAGTTACTCGTCATTGTGAGTTTAAATCCTCTCCTCATAATTCTACAAATTAACACAAACAGAAATTCAAAAGTGAGATTAATAATATCAAGTATGGAAAATAAGGGAATTTACCCATTTTTAGTCCACCACAGTTTGGGACGGTTACATTTCAAATCTTTCATAAATGTCACTATGAATATGCATTTTTCATGCTATTTAATAACATTTAATTTCCTATCAGCAGTACTTTACATACTATTGGACAGCTATCTTTTTTTTTTTTTTAGATTTTATTTATTTATTTGAGAGAGAGAGCAAGTGATAGAGAGCATGAGAAGGTAGAAGATCAAAGGGAGAAACAGACTCCCTGCAGAGCTGGGAGCCCGCTGTGGGACTTGATCCCAGGACTCCAGGGTCAAGACCTGAGCTGAAGGCAGTCGCTTAACTGACTGAGCCACCCAGGTGCCCAGACAGCTATCATTTTTACTAATATTTCTATTTGTAACCGTAAGGGCCTTTTGATCCTGTAGAACCCGGCTTCCATGATACAGTTGAATAAAATAGAGGGGATATAGTACAAACATGTGCCAGTTACACTCTCTCCCAAGAAAGTAGAATTGAGATCCCTCTGTTCTAGTCAGTCTCTATTAGTGCCTTACCTTAGTAAGTATATTAACATAATGGACAGCACCCTTTTCCCAAGCAGAGAAAGCCGTTCGGTAGAGAAACCCAGCCAAAAATGAAACAGGTATTTTGAATGCAGCTGAAACTGTTTCATGGACTAAACTATGCTGTCCTAGGAAGCAGAGCTATGGATTAGACCAGAAATGTCAAAAGAGTCCAACAAATTAACTCACCTTTCAACTTTTGTTTGATGTTGCTGGGTTGCTGGGTTTTTTTCATCTTTGAGAGAAATACAAAATTTTAAATTAAAACCTCTCCTTTTCTTTTCTCCTCCCTGCCTTTTTTCTTTTTCCTCCCCTCTCCTCTTTTACTTCACACCTTTATCGACATCCTCTGGGAACACAGCTTGGATAAAGGCAACTATAACAAGATTAGTTCCAGTGTAACAGTGGAGACAAAAGCCTGACACCAGTTTTAAAAAGCAAACAAAGCCTGATTTTTAGAGAAATAGAAGAACCCTCCAGCGGAAATATACACCTTTCTTTCTTTTTTTAAAGATTTTTATTTATTTATTTGACAGACACAGATCACAAGTAGGCAGGGAGGCAGGCAGAGAGAGAGGGGAAGCAGGCTCCCTGCTGAGCAGAGAGCCGGATGTGGAGCTTGATCCCAGGGCTCCGGGATCATGACCCGAGCAGAAAGCAGAGGCTTTAACCCACTGAGCCACCCAGGCGCCCTACACCTTTCTTTCTATACCTAAAGTTGAATTATTCTGTCCATTCCTCCTCAATACATACACATATATTACTTCTTCAGGACACAAACTAAAGTACCATCCAGCTATGATCCTAGAGGCAATGTCATGAGACCACCATTTTTCCAGTCCAGTGTCTCATAATTTATTTATTTATTTTTAAAGATTTCATTTTATTTATTTGACACAGAGAGAGAGCACACAAGTAGGCAGAGTGGCAGGCAGAAGGAGAGGGAGAAGAAGACACCCCGCTGAGCAGGGAGCCCAATGTGGGGCTCAATCCCAGGACCCTGGGATCATGACCTGAGCCGAAGGCAGCTGCTTAACCGGCTGAGCAACCCAGGCTCCCCTCATAATTTATTTTAAATAATTTGTTTATTCCTTTAGTTGAGTCTTAATCTGATCCAGTTGTAATAACTCATGATCCTGTAGCCTTAGACTAAATTATAAACGTAATCCCTATCAACTACCTCTTATGTACAACAATGCAGAACAAATACAACTACTATGAAAACTTCCACTTAGAACATGAAAAGAGGGGAAGAAATCACAGGGTATGTACCATTTGCTGCTGGCCAGAGTTGATGAAGTGAAGCAGAGAACCATTGAGTCTCATTGGCATCATTTGTTTGACTTGGCTTGGTGAGAGTTCTGTTGTCACTAATACAGCTCTCTGATATTGCCTGCTAGAATCATTCCTATCACTAAGGGAACACCTAAAAGGCCATTAGAGTAAACAACCTGTTTGGGGAAAGAGGAGGGGCATATTTCATTTGCAATTCATTTGTTAACTGTATGGGGTGGAAAAATGGCCTGAGGCCATCCAAGCAGTTTGGACATTCTGTGCCATTGATTTCAGTGCATCACAGGCCTATTATATAGTTTGGTTTTTGCTGGTGCTACAAATTCAAATAAAACCACAGTCACCTGTCTTATCAGTTTCATTTTATGTGAACTTCCTAAAAATTAAACACCAAAAACTTTATCAGGTCAGCATAGCTGCTCAGTGGAAGAGCCAAGTCTGGGCTATAACTCACAGATTTTCTGTTCAATAGCAGCAACTTTGGGATCCACACATATGCAGCACACTCTATTGAACAAACTTTATTTCAGGACAGTGTGGGTGAAGAAACTGTCTGGGCTGGCAGAGAACTCTTCTTTCTCTTCTAGAATAGCACCCTGCTCCCAAACTGAATTCCAGGCCAATGTAGTTGGCACTGCCAATGTCATCCTGTTTGTCAGGAGGGGAGCCAGGGTGAGGCACCGTGGTGGGGCCCCGTGTATCCAGGTACCCCACATACTCCATTAATCCCACCCCTTTGTAGTTGGCGGGATCTCCCATTTTCTCAGTCAGCATCTCAATCTTACACAGAGAAGATGAAGCAAGTCAGAGAACTTGATCTCTCTGTCCTTGGGTCTGTCTTGCTTTGGACCTCAGCCTTATTAGTTCCCAATTCCTCTTTTTTTCTGCTCACATTCAGGAAAATCTTGATGGCTGCAGGCAAATTTTTTGTTGTACCTTATTGGAGGTACTCAGGAAAAATCAGCATAATTTGATGTATCACGCTGGGTACAATTCAGAGAGAGAAATTACACAGTAATTTGACCAGAGAAACTTTAATAACTCTAAGAGGGGATTGGTATAAGAAGTAAAGAGGAACGTGAAGAATATAAGCTCAAATCCTTGCTTTAGCAGTACTTGTCCTAAAATTAGAACCATACAGAGATTCGAAAGGCCCTTGCACAAGGTTGACGTGAAAATTCATGAAGTATTCATGCTTCATATTAAAAAAAAAAAAAAAAATGAAAAGAGAGTTGAAATAGAGTACCCAGAGAAGGGCCCCACCACTCTGGATGGAGATCCAGACCTTGCTGGAAAGGAGGACCCAGCTGTGGTTCACCGGATGGCAGAAATGTCTCTGTGGTATCATGCTGGTAGAACTGGCTGGAAACATATCCCCTAGGATGCAAGGGAAAGCTGTTCACAGAGACATGTCTCATGGAGACATTCTGTTGCAAAACCATCCAGGGGGACTTTGGAGGAAAATGTGGTCTGGCAGATGCAGCTGGGCAGTGCACACTGCCGAAGCCAGGGTTGGCTCTGTACGCCATGGGAAGCAAGCAAACGAGAACTGGGAAACAAAACCCTTTTCCTCCCGCAATTTCTCTCTAGTGCCCTCTGTTGGAAAAGCTGCCAACTATTATTATTATTGTGCCAGCTGGCAAAGGCAAAACATTTAAGGGCCCAGATCTATTTTCACACAGCAAGCAAAACGTATAAATTTGGAACTTCGAATTAACAGACCAGTAACTGGCAGACTGACCCAGTGACATTTTGCTACTAAGTTTTCTAAAGCTTTATCCTTTATAGCCATATGCCTTAAGCCCAAGAAACTTAAGGATATAGTGTTGGCAATTGTTTGGTATCTACATACAAAATCTTAAATTTCTCACCTTACAATGCAGGAATCTGTACCTGCCCCAGCCCCCCATGGAACCACAGTTCAGCTAGTTCTGCATTTTCTCTGATGATCTGAAACAATGATCCCACTTCTGGTATTGATGTCTGTATCACTTGGGACTCTAAGGTTGTTAATCACAGAATCCAACTTGAACTAGGTAATGGGGGATATACATTTTAAGAATGCAGAAATATTGCACAGAAGCCATATGAGTCAAGTTTCTTTTTGCATAGGAAGTGATAGAAATCAAAGTATTGCTTAAGCAATAAATAGAATTCTCTAGTTCACATAATTCCAGTGATAAAGCCAAGATGATACATGTTTGAAGCCAGACATTCAAAAGATATCATCAGGATTTAGTTTTCACTTCCTCTTGGCTCTGCTTTTCTTGGATTCACTTTAGCCTTAGGCATACTTCCCTCATAGTGGTCCCCCAGTGCTAAATTATTTGAGCTTAAGATACTCAGTGTGAAAAAAAGTAACAACAGCACCAGCAACAAGAACAAAAACTGCCTTCTTAAGAGTTCTATCAAAAATCCCATAATGAAGTGATATGAACCCAGACTGCTGACTCATAACAATAAATATCTAAGAGAGCGCACAACCACTGCAAATAGGGGGGGAAAGAAGCAAACAAAGCTGTCTGCCTTAAACTTTATCCCAAGTCTGGAGAGAGAGCAGTGGGTGGAAAAAATAGCAATAGGAAGGAGAGTTGTTCAGTCTCTATATTTAAATAGTTTATTTTTGAAATCTCAAGAACTTTTCCAGTATGATACTTCTTTCCTAAATTTCACTGACAATTATAATTTTCCAAACTGGGTGGCACAGAATTATATATAGACCATAGTATTTGGTTTACCCACACACCAATTTTGTTTGTTTGCTTGTTGTGGTAAAAAACCATATAACATAAAATTTACCATTTTATCCATTTTCAAGTGCACAGTTTATTAGTGTTAACCATATGCACCTTGGTATGCAATGGGTCTCTAGAACCTTTTCATCTTTTCAAACTGAAGCTCTAAATCCATTGACCAATAACTCCCCCTCCCTCTTGCCCCTAACAACCACCATTCTATTTTCTTTTTTTTTAATTTTTAATTTTTTTAAAAAAGATTTTATTTATTTATTTGACAGAGAGAGACAACATAAGCACAAGCAGGGGGAGCAGCAGGCAGAGGGGGAAGCAGGCTCCCCGCGGAGTAGAGAGCCGAACATGAGGCTCAAACCCAGGACCCTGGGATCATGACCTGAGCTGAAGGCAGACAATTAACCGACTAAGCCACCCAGGTACCTCACCATTCTATTTTCTGTTTCTTAGAGTTTGACTAGATGATTATGATTTTTTATTAGAAAGTTATTATTTCTCTCTTTAAGATAGTTTTCAAACCAGCATGCCTCAAGACTGAATATTTAGAGAACACACTTTTGAAATACTGTCAAAGGACAGTATGAGTTTACTTGTAAGATTTTGATGTGTTTTTTTTTAAGTTTTTTTTTTAATTACTCATTTGGGAGAGAGAGTGTGTGTGAGAGTACAGGCGGAGGGGAGGGTTAGAAGGAGAAGGTCAGAGGGAGAGGAAGAAGCAGACTCTCCACTGAGCAGGGAGCCTGACCTAGGGCTCGATCCCAGGACCCTGGGATCATGACCTGAATCAAAGACAGACACTTAACTGATAGAGCCACCAGGCGCCCCAGATTTTGACCTTTTTGCATACATTGTTAAGAATGTATCAAAGGGACAAAAATCAAATACACTTAGAAGTATATTAAATCTTATATATGTATATATATAATATCAAATTCCTCATGATGGGGTTCATGCCCTTATAAGAGAGTGCTCGTGCTCTGTTCTGCCACTTGAGAGTACAGCAAGTACTCTGCAAGCCAGGAAGAGAGCTCTCACTAGAAACCAAACCCTGATGGAACTTGATGTTGGACCTTCCAGGCTCCAGAACTACAACAAAATACCATTTCTGTCCTTTATGCCACTCAGTATAAGGTATTTTACTACAACAGCCCTAACAGCCTAAGACTGAGTTTGATTGAGTTTATAGTGAGGCTCTTTGGAGGTAAAGATAAATGCCATCCCCTGCCCTCAAGGAAATTTCAGTCTTGAGAGCATTTGGCCTATACACAAAGAAATATGATGACTGTAGCAATGAAGGTGAGGTTGAGGGACAGATATAAAGGATAGTGCCATTGACTCTACCTGGATGGCTCAAAAGAGTCTTTACAGAGAAATCATGAAATTTATTTTACGCTAAGTGGAAAAAGTATACAAAATCACCGAGGCATGAACATATGATGGCTTGGGGTTAGGAGGACTGGAACAATAAAATATTTCTTAAGAGCTTAGAAATAGGGGTGCCTAGGTGGCTCAGTGGGTTAAAGCCTCTGCCTTTGGCTCAGGTCACCACCTCAGGGGCCTGGGATCAAGCCCCGCATGGGGCTCTCTGCTCAGCAGGGAGCCTGCTTCCCTCTCCCTCTCTGCCTACTTGTGATCTCTGTCTGTCAAATAAATAAATAAAATCTTAAAAAAAAAAAAAGCTTTTCAAAGAGCTTAGAAATAATTTAACTCTCTGGGAGTTAAAACTAATCAGAGTTGACAGGGTTTAAATGTGATAATTTAGATATAAATTCTTCCCAGGCTGACCTGACAGTAAACTGAATGCTGTATTAACATATTTAGTGACAGTGTTGATCAAAAGGCCACATTTTAAAAACGATTGGCCTGGGGGTGCCTGGCTGACTCACTCAGTAGAGCACGTGACTCTTGATCTCTGGGCTGTGAGTTCAAACCTCATGTTGGGCATAGAGATTATTTTAAAAAAAGCAAAATACAAAAACAAAACAACAAAAAACAGGTCTTTAAAAAAATAATAAAAATACGGGTGTCTGGGTGGCTCAGTCATTAAAAAGCGTCTGCCTTCGGCTCAGGTCATGATCTCAGGGACCTGGCATCGAGCCCCACATTGGGCTCTGCTCAGCAGGAAGCCTGCTTCTCCCTCTCCTACTCCCCCTGCTTGTGTTCCCTCTCTCGCTGTCTCTCTCTCTGTCAAATGAATAAATAAAATCTTTAAAATAAAAATAATAAAAATAAAAAATATTGGACTCTAATTTATGCACTTTGTGTGAATGGCACTGCAATAAATATGATCCTGCATATAGGTTCCATTTTGGAGTAGAAGTGCCAGGAAATATTTCCAGAAGTAGAATTATTTGAAGAGGTAAGATACCACTACCAAATTGCTTTGGAATGTGTAAATTATACCACTAAACCACCATAGTGTGCCAGCTCCACCACAGCTTTCTTGTGTGAAGAACTATCAATTGAGAAATTTTGCTGACAGGCTGATTCAAAAAATGTATGAGAGAGCATACTATGTCAGACATTGTGTTGAGAGAGAAAAATAGTATCATTATAGTGTTCAATATCTCTGATAACCAGTAATGTTTGCATGTTTTATATATATACATATATGCTTAACAATGTTTGTTAACTATATATTTACATTCATTGCATATTTATTGTTACAGATGAATGTTATCTCCCAGAATTCATGTTAAAGTCCTAACTCCTTTTACTGAAAAGGAAAAAGTGACTCAAAAGACAAAATTACTGTTTTATGTTTGAGAAACTGAAACATCTTTCATTTGGTAAAATAATCCTAAATTTTGAGTAAAGTTAAGCAAAACAATAGCAAAATGAATAGGAGTTTATGTTTCTAAAAAGGTAGTCTCTTTTCGGCGTTTTGTCTCTCCTGGCTCAAATTCATGACCCCAAGATCATGCTCTACCACTGAGCCAGCCAAGCGCCCCTCCACATGTATTTGTTATACCCTTTTGCTGTGGACCTCCTGGTCTCTGTCAGCTCTTCCTAGCTTTCTACTTCCATGGTCAGCATTACTATTATATCCCAATATTCAGTTCTCTCCTACCTAAGGAAGATTGCATTTCTCCCAGTGGCTTAAAATTACATCCGGCCGTGACTTGCCTTGGCAAGTGAAATGTGAGTGGAAATGACCTGTGTAACCAACTCTCCAGCCCACTGTGGTAAGGGGTGGTGGGAAGCATGAGGTAGTATACAAATGCCATGAAATCAAAACAATCTGGGATTCTGAGGCTGGAGAACAGCTATCTGGAGAATAGCCAGGAAACACAGGAGACTTTGGGTGAGCGCAGGGTTTGGGGTTGTTTGTAATCACAGGATGACCTAATCTATCTTGACCAATCTCTCACTTTCTCTGGGCTCTCATAGGGCTGCTTTGCAGCAATGATTAGCCTTAATCAAGACCCATGGGTGGCCTTCTCTGAAACCACGATTAAAAAACCAGATGATTTTCCAGTTAATAAAAAAAAAAAAAAGTAGAAATTTAAATATTTAACTTCAAGGATCTCAGGCATAGGTTTCCCTCTGGAAATATTTTGTCTTATCTTCAGTAAAGATAATCTAGGTGATAAAGAGAAGTCTTCTTAACCCATTCTGAGTTGCCTCTATCTTTTACTTTCAGTAAACAATCATGAGAGGTCAAGTCAATAACATCTGTGTTCTGGCCTTTACCTCTTCTTGTGAAAAATCCAAGCGCTTATATGTTTGAACATATTCTGATCTGGGGTACATATGATAGCTATTGCCACCCAAAATTTCATATGTATTTAGTAAGGAGTAGGATTTATAGAATCCAGTTACATCTTACCTTTTAAATTTCAACGAAGCCCCTTGTAAACAGAACTATTACTAAGTCCGTGAGGCTCAGCATTACCTTGGCCTAAATCTGGGTTTCTAAACTTCAGCACCACTGATATTTTGGGCAGGCTAATTCTTTGCGGTTGAGAGCTGTCATATGCACTGGAGATGTGGGGCAGGATCTCTGGTCTCTACCCACTTCCCTGCAAATAGCACACCCCAGTTACGACAACCAAAAACGTATCTGGACATTGCGATGTCCTCTGGGAGGCAAAATCACCCCTATTTGAGAATTACTGGCCTAAAATGAAGGTGTATGTTTGCAATAGATATTGCCAATGATGATAATTTAAAAAGCTAAGTTTGTAAACAATTATCAAATCCATACTTAAGAACAGTCACAGTGGATATTTTAATGAAAGCAATGGTCCTGCCATTCTTTATTTCTGACAATAATACATATTTACAGAAGGAAAAGAATTGTACATTTTAAATTCTGATCATTATACAGATTTGTTGCAACTGAATAATAAAAGAACAAATATCTTAGTGACTTTTTAAAATAACTTCAATGTTCAAAGGTATAAATGATGACATCATAGACTTTCCAAAGCTGGAGTAAGCTCACTTCAAAATGAAAGACACCTAGCACCAGGAAAAGAAATGAAGCAACAAAGGATCTCTTAGGAGATCTGATCTGAAGCTCTGTTTATCATAGAGGCACTATCCAATTTTTTCAACCTACATTTTAGAAACTTGAGGAAAAAGCACATGAAGAAAATCTCTGTAGGTTTTTGTTGGGTTAGAAGACTTTAGCTTTTAAAAAGTAACATGTGAATCAGTTTTTCCCTTTATAAGGCCTTGAAAAAAATGCATCTTGAGGTGCTATAAAGAAAATGAGTGAAACTTTTTTGTTAGTAGTCAACAGCTTCAAATACTGGTTTTCATCCCCCTCCCCTTTATTGAGAAATAATTGACACAGATCAGTGTATAAGGTTTAAGGTGTACAGTATGATGGTTTGGTCTGTGGTTTTCCCTTTTTAAAACAATGAGTTATAAACTCCTTTTTATAAAAGGTTAAAGGCACAGTGAACCAATGAATATTTGCATTTCACCATTTTAGAACTCAAAATAATTCAGAAGGCAAAATAATTCAGGTGGCCAGCACCTCATTTGTCCTGTAGGTGGCAAAATTATCCTAAGAGGAATCCAGGGAAAGGCTGCAGATTTGCTGCACTGAGGTTAATAGTGGTAGATGACTTTTTCAAGCTTTACTTAAAAGCCAGGTTTTAAAGTTTTGAAGTTTTCTCAAGTTTTACAGATTTAAGGATGCCTTTTGTGTAGCTCTGAACTAAGACTTATTTTCTGGATAGTCGGTACTCAAGCTCAGAGATACATTGTTTTATTTTTTAGGGATTAGATTTTCAATCTGATTATCTCTGAAAAATTCCTCTCTTTTTGCACTTGTAGTCCGGCGGGTTTTGCTTTATTGGATAACCCATCCAAATGGCAGGACAAGAGCTTGTGAAACTAAAAATCTGTTCTTACTTGTCTGCAGCTGTGAAAAGCAAGCTTGAAACCAGAATCTAAAAGGGAGGGAATAGGGCTCTGCAGATTTCATCTGGGTTTATCTTTTTCTAAATACTTCACAGTGGATGGCAGAATAGTAATCAAGTCTTTAAGGAAGGAAAGGATAATTTATTATAAAAAATTGGGGGCACCATGACTATGACTACATTTATGTGTAAGGAACCAAGTTCATAAATGATGACGATTAAAAAGCTAACTACGGCCAAGTATTTTATCCTCAGTTGTTATCACTAGTCTTCATAGCTTCCTTCGCTTGCTTACACTACAGAGACGTCATTCTGCATCCTGGATGTGTCATTAAGGAGCCAGACATGAAAAATAGAGCCATCAGATAATCACTAGTAGCAAGCACTGACTATACAGTTATTTGAAGAACTAAGACTAAATGGGGGTTAGAAGGGAGAGAGTATAGTATGTTATACCAGTATGTTCTAGAAACGCTGACATAGTATGACTTCTGAAAACAGAGAATGGGAAAGGCAAATGGAAAAATTTTAATTGTTTCAGTTATCAAATTGTAACTTGCATGTGTAAGGTAAGTAAAGGAAATGAGTAATTGTGGGATATTCTAACTCTAGCATGTCCTATATAGGTCCTTGAAAACCAGGATTCTCAGTATAGAAAATGGAAATACAGTTGTAATAGAAAGCATTAAGAAAAACTCTGTAGTATTCAATTTGATTTGGAAGTTTCACAATAAACTCACGTGTTTTATCATACTAAAAAAAGAAAAAATAGAGATTTCCTAGCTTTCTCCTAGAAACAATGGCCAATCTAACAGCAATGAGCATTCTCAGAGCCCTGATTACGGTTTTGAAATACCATTTCTTACTGAAAGTAACCAGGCTTCTTAGAGAAATGGCTCATTCCATGTCTGGGGCAGGAAACACACCAAGTTGAGCCTGGAATATCTTGTCTTCCAGATAGCAAGGAAGGTAATAAAGACAGTGTAGTGTCAAAATGACTCAGAGGCAACTTGGTGAGGTTCCCAATGGCCAAAAGATGGGGACAATTTGAACTTAAATAAGGTAATATTTGAAATGGGTTGAAGCCTATCAAATACGTTTGAACCCATGAGTTCATAACAGTAAAAAAAAGTGATCTCTGGAAGGTAACTGGAAACAAGTTTATTATCTTGAAAATTAGTAAATGAGAGGAAAATACAAATATTTAATTTCCCTTTCTTGTACAAACTTGACCAGTGGTAAACCAAATAGTGGATGTGGGGAAACATCTCTTTATAAAACTGTTCTAACTAATAAATGAAAGAGCAATGATAGAATTAGAATATCCTCCAACTCACAAATCAGTGAGTGGATCTAGGCAATGAGCATCAACTTCAGCTGACATCACAAATAGAGAGAACCAGACACTGTGTACCCTCTGGCGAAAGAACACACCATAACCTATAGTCTTGCCAAAAAGGACTGAACCTGAGTCTATTCAAACATCTAGATCCATGTGTCAACATCCAGAGGAAAGAGGAACATGCTGAGTACCATGAGTACATAGTCAGCAAAATACAGCAAAATACAGATTGTGGGAAACTCTATAGGTCATGAGATGAAATTCTTCAGTAAATTCTAAGGAAAAGAAAGAAGGGAGAACCTATAGGTTAAAAAGATGTAAGAGATGTAGCCAATAAAACAATTTTAAATGGATAAGATTAAAATATAGTGTGCAGAGATACACACTTGGGTAATAATAAAGAAATGCAAGGAGGTGATTACAATGGGTATCACTGTAGTGGTTACTTCTGTGGAATTTGGGAAGATGGTTGATTAACTGTGACTGGACACACAGAGGATAACCGAGTGGCTGTCAGAGTTCTAAAACAGTGTTTCCTTATAATGATGTAAAAAGCTACATTTTGTTTGGTTTTCAGTATTTATATTTTGTATTTTTTCTAAAGGAAAAGAAGTAAAAAAAAATCAAAGCCCTTAGGGTTTTCCACTAAAAATTATGGATGTGAACACTTCTACTATAAATATCAGGTTCTTAAGAAACTGCCTACATTGTAGAAATAGTTCTAAATAATAAGCTACAAATATTTGAAAAATACAATATTAGATTCTTATTGTGCATAGTTATAAAATTCAAAGAATTAAGTATACATTCCTAACACAAAATTTATTTTGTTACAGTATTATGTTTTACAATGTGGTTAAGTGGCCTTTGTTGACTTCCAAAATTTTCCTTATCTACTCTAATATAAGGCTACTCATATTATCCTATTAGAGATTAGATGTGCACTAGAACAGATTTTGTATTTCCTTCAATGTCCACACTTGGTTTTATTCTCCATCTTTTTACACAGAACAAAGATTAGTTATCTTGCTCAACCATGATAGCAGATATTAATATGTAACATTACACACAGTATCATTCAATTTGCAAATAAAGACCCTTCACCCACAAATCCTGCCTTATGCTCTCTTCCATATGTTAATGGCTGATGGAGACTACTTTTTGTTAAGTTTCTAAAAAACTCAAGAACGTAAAACAGATTTAAGCCATCAAAATGAAAGCAGTTTTAAAAACGCAATAAAACAAGAAACATGGACAAACGTGTAACTGTGTTGTACATTTTTGCCCACCGAACACTGAATTCCCCTCCACTTGTTCAAGCAGCATCTTAACAAATGGTGCAAGTGTATGGTCTCCTTCTCTTTTCTTTTAATAAAATTATGTGGTGTTTGAGTGATTCACATATTCCAGAAGTGACCGGTCTAAGACCCTTCGGATAAGAGCTTCTTCAATTATATTAAAATCCTACAATAAAGAAACATAATTAGAAACATATAATCAGAAATAATAGTTTTCAGCAACTGGAGGATAAAGATCAAGGCAGTGTCTCATTTGGCAGGAAAGTAGAGCCCTGAATTTAGCAACCAGTCCAAGTTTCCACAAAAACTATCATAAATACCTAGGACTTCTGTTCTGGGGCTAGTGCATTTTCTATTTAATTTTACTGCCTAACAACTAACTTGCTATTGTCATAGTAAAATAGTCTTGATTTGGAATTTAAATTAGTAATTTTAGTCAACATTATAAATCGCAGTTACGGTGCTATGTTCTAAATAAACATGTAATACAGAGTAAAGTCAAGACATTCCTGCAGAATTCACCAATCTCAGCAGTACTACTGAGTATCTATTTCTGAAAAATATGTTGAACACAAAACTCTCTTTCTTCCTGCCTCCCTATGGCCAAAATGGCTTTCAAAACTTTAAGTCAGCACATTCTGTAAATAAAACAAAAACTATTAAGAGCCCTATTCTCTGCAATCCATCTCCTCTTCTGCAATAAATCAAATAGAAAAAAGTAAAATCTCTTTTGGAAATCCATTCTAAAACATAAAAACATAAAGGCAAATCAACAAAATCCAAAGGAAAGCCATAAAGCCCAGGAGAACACAAGATCTGGAGTGAATCCTGGCTTTTTCGTAGGCAATTATTAACCTTTGAGCTTAAGAGGTTTCATGCTAAGTGAGGATAGTGACACAACACTCACTTCACAGAAGCTGCCGTAAGGAATAAAATGAGACACTATACTAAGGCGCACAGTATAGTACCCAGTAGCTTGGGAAACCAAAAGTCTAAACAAACAACATGGCTTCCACCTCACTGCCACATCCAAGTGGCATCCAGTTTTGAGTTGGCTAAAAGGACTCTCATCAAAGTTGCTTCCTCCTGACCAGTACTGGATCATACTTTGGAAAATCCTGAGAAGAATGGACTGAACATGAATAGCTGGGACAGATATGAAATCAACCTGGCTTTTAGAACATCTCATGGAGTGAAGGTAAAGAGGAAGCCCTACGGGTTGAAAAAAATGAGAACCTATAGACCAGAACAAGCCTCTGCTGAGTCCATGTGCGCTTCAGGTTCCCAGAAAAGACACTGTTTGAGCGTTGGAGCCTGTGTTGTGGCACCTGCTCGGCTCTTCAAGTGGTCCTAGTACCTCCATTTACCCTCTCCCCTTCTCCAGGTGGCCTAACGTCCTTGCCCAAACTGTGCAAATCACTTTATACGCACTGTCACATTTAATTCTCAACAAGAGCTTTGGGGATGAAGTGCTTTTCCTTTCCTCACTTCACACATGAACAGACAGGCTCTGTGGTTAAGTACCTTGCCCACAGTCACAAAGCTGTGACCGAGACAGAGCTGTTACTCAAACCCAGGTCAGAACCCAAGCTCCTTGTGCTGAATATGGATACAGTGGGCAGATCAGAAAGCAAGGACACATTTTTAAGGGACAATCTTCAACAATTATTAAATTCTATCTTGAAATTGCATAAAAAGACAGCAGTCAAAAATCATGTGAAAATTACATGCAAAGTTAAATTTAGCTCTTAACACTTCATGTATTTAGATAGCGGTGACAATAATAATACACTACTTCACAACATGGCTATGAGGGATTTTCCTTCCATAATAGGCAATACCCCTTTGCTGAAAGGGACTCAGGAGATAACACATTACCCTCACATGGCAACATATGGAGCAAAGCAGAACAAAGGCTACATTAACTTTTCACTTGTTATTCTCATTCCTGATCATGGGAAATACAGTCATAAGTTAGATCTATTCAAACTACATCTAACTTTTCTTCTATCCTAAAAAAACCCCAAAAACCAAAAAAACAAACAAAAAAACTAAGTTAGAACTATTCATACTACATCTAACTTTTCCTCTATCTTAAAAAAAAAAAATCTTTGGGTTGGGGGAGGGAGCATGGGAGGAAAGATATCAAAAGGCATAAACTTCCCCTTGTAAGTTAAATAAATACTGGGGATGTAATGTACTACATGAGGACTATAGTTAACACTAATGTATGGCGTGTTCGAAAGCTGGTAAGAGAGTAAATCCTAAAAATTCTCATCACAAAGAAAAAAAAATTTGGTATCTTTAGGAGATGATGGATGTTACATTATTGTGGTGATAATGTCACACTACGTAAGTCAAGCCATTATACCGTATACTTTAAACTTACACAGTGCTACATGTCAATTATTTCTCAATAAGAAAAAATGGTTAATATAATGAGATTGGCCATTAATTGGTAGTTATTGATGGGTAATTACTGATACATGGGGGTCGGTGGTACTATGTTGTCTGCTTTTGTATGTGTTTGTAATTTTTCATAGAACAATTTTTTCAGTTTAAAAACGTTCAGTAGGGACGCCTGGGTGGCTCAGTTGGTTGGACGACTGCCTTCGGCTCAGGTCATGATCCCGGAGTCCCGGGATCGAGTCCCGCATCGGGCTCCCAGCTCCATGGGGAGTCTGCTTCTCCCTCTGACCTTCTCCTCACTCATGCTCTCTCTCACTGTCTCTCTCTCTCAAATAAATAAATAAAATCTTTAAAAAAAAATAAAAATAAAAACGTTCAGTAGACACGAGTTTTGTGTCTCATGGAATTTAAATTAAAAATGAGGCTTGTATGTCTTACTACACTGATAATGCCGTATCTGTTTTTAGCCATTCAATGCACTATAATAGCCAAGACACAGAACAAACTCTGAGCCATTTCGTTACTGATGTGATTTCATCTCATCTCAGCTATGTAAGTTTTCAACTTCATAAAAATTAAAACTATATATAGGGAGGGGCCTAGACTAGAAATTAAAATAATTTGAAAGTGAAATCTAGTACCTTATACAATGACTAATTACCCAGATCACAAAGAAAATAATTTTGTCTAAGGCAGATGATATCAATAGTCAAGTTTATAAACATTGCATTTTTATAATTTCTTGCTTAATGCTAATACTTAACTTCAGGTCTATACATATTTTTTTCTGCTGTAATTTTATTCACTTGAATTTAAAAAGGTAAGCTTAACGCACAACAAACAGAAACATAATGTAAAAGTAAAATAATATACTTACTATGAAATCATCATAAAACAAAGTGTGATTGACTTGCAAATGTCTTATTAAACTGCCACTAAAGCTGCCTGGATTCTCATTAGGTAGTAAACGGCAAAGTGGACAGAACTGGAAATAAAGAAAATCAGGAGTTCAAGAAGGAATTTAAAATAATCAGTGTCGGAATTAAAAAATTAAATAACCATTCAACAAAATGAAGTTTAACTTTATGAATCTACTGGCCATTTCTCAGCATAATATTTAAAAACTGCATAAATATTAACAATATAAACCAAATAAAATTGTATTTATTTCTTCATATGCATTTCTTGTACTTAACAGTATAGCTATTTATTTTATATCTATCAATCTATTATTTAAACAATATTGCATTTAGTAGATGTACCATAACTTAATTAGTTGCCTCCCTTTTTACTTAATGGCTTTAAAAAATAATCTTTTAAATTTTCAAGTATTTATAAACTCAGGAGAAATTACAAAAATAATGCAAGATTTCCCATGACTCCATCATCCAGCTTCCCTAGTGCTAATACTTTGTAAGTGCAGTACTTTACTGAAACCAGGAAATTAGCAATTAACTAGACTACACACCTTAGTTAGATCTCACCAGTTTTTGCATGAACTCCATTTTTTGGGTGTATGTGACGAAAGACTCTGGGCACCTGGGTGGCTCAGTCGGTTAACTGTCTGCCTTTGACTCAGGTCATGATATCTGGGTCCTAGGATCAAGTCACATGTTGGGCTCCTTGCTTGGTGGGGAATCTGCTTCTCCCTCTCCATCAGCCACTATCCCACATGCACCTGTGCTCTCTCTCACTAATAAATAAAATCTTTAAAAAAATATATACTACTTTATTACTTTTTTTTTTTTTTTACTGCTTTATTACATTTTAACCTAGGGTTTTTAAAATTCGATTTCTTCACATTTTCCTTTTTTAGAATATGAGATGCAGCACCATTACTGACAGCCAGGTATGTGTTAGGCATTAAATTAGGTGGTATTCTCATCTGATCCTCAGAACAATCTAGTGAATTAATTATTATCCTATTTCTTTCATGAGCCCAATCTCAGAAAGAAAAAAAAATTAGCTTAAATTTAAACCACTGTATATCCGAACTGGGATCTAGGCCTCCTAATAGACAATTCAACATTCTTTTCATATTATAATAGAGCTTAATTTATCTGTCTGGATGGTAACATCTCCCTTTAAATTTAAAAGAGGCCTTCTTGTAATTCTCATTGTTTTATAGGGGTCTCAGTTTCAGTATGCTTAGTATTTAAACATAGTTCAACTTCCCAATCTTGCTTTACTCCATTAATCTTTGTCTTATTTTTTTTTAAGATTTTATTTATTTATTTGACAGACAGAGATCACAGGTAGGCAGAGAGGCAGGCAGAGAGAGAGGGGGAAGCAGGCTCCCTGCTGAGCAGAGAGCCAGATGAGGGGCTCGATCCCAGGATCCTGGGATCATGACCGGAGCTGAAGGCAGAGGCTTTAACCCACTGAGCCACCCAGGCACCCCAATCTTTGTCTTATTTTGAATAGAATCACATCATTTAAGTTACTACTGCTTTATAGTCACTTATGATTTTCTAAAGCTCTAGCTATCTTGGTTACTTGCCAACACTGGCTATCCCCAAGATAGCCCTTAATCTACCCTGAGACCCCTAGATAGTAATGAGAACACAGCTGAGACCAAGAAATATTTTAACAAAAAAGCAACATTAATTTTTTTGCGATGTGAAGGAAGGGACACTAGTATAGAGTCACTCAGAGTTCACTCAGTACTCTTTATGGTGCCCTCTACTATATGCTGTGCACCTGGAATATGGAAACCAGTGAAGACACAGTTGTGTTGCATGACCTATGAAGTCAGAAAGCCTTCAAATCCCAGGACCAGCTCTTACCAGCTGTGTCACTGACTTCAGCACATGAACTTCCCTCTTGGGTCAAGTGGAGATACCACCATCTAACTTGTAGAGTAGTTATGATGTTTAGAGATAATGTCCTCTATGTGCCAGATACATACTAGGTATTTAATAAACACCATGTGTTTACTACTGTTTGATCCTTGTTTCTGAAGAGCTAGAGCTCCATGAGGGAAGAAAGTCCATGTGTCCTGTTCACTCCTGCATTCCTAGGACCGGGAAAATAGTTTCCAATTTCATCTCTGCCTCTCACTGACTTGGCCTTGGCAAGTCATTAATCTTAACCTGCAACAGGAGACTTAGCTCTGCTTTGCAGAGCTGTTTATATATTTAAAAGATGCCATTTAACATTATGAAGCTCAGTCATTCTATTAGCTCAGTCCTTGGCACAAATCATAAATGGTTGCTATCGTTATCATGTAAGCAGATACTTTCAATACTGCATAGCAAGTGCTATACCCAAGATGTTACACCATATATTCAAATGTTATACTCAAAAAGGCAGTTCAAGACCTAAAAAAGGAATCATGAATTTTGCCCAGGAAATCAGAAAAGGCGCAGGCCAAGCTGCTGGTAATGGAAACGAGTCTTGCAGAATGAGCCAGCATTGCCAGAGTGAGAAGCATCACAGGCAGAGAAACTAATGTGGGAAAAGGACAGGCCTGCTTAGGGAATGGGAAAAGCTCTGGGAAGCTGAAGGTAGGGCATGTTGGGGAAAGTGGTAGGGGACGAGTTTGGAAGGATAAGTTGGGACCAGTTCTGCTCAACAGATATTTGAGCACCTATTAGGGTTTCCGGAGGACCCACGTCAAGAGTCAGAGGAACAGAGATGCTGAGCCCTGATCCGACTATTAAGGAGATTCCAGATCTAGAGAAGGAGAAAGATACAGAAAACCTCGAACTTTAAGCCAAGTAGTTTTTGTTTTCAGTCTGATGTTGACAGGAGGTAGTGGAGACTTTGGTCTTCTACTGCACATAGTATTTAATTGTGTAACTCAAGAGATTTCTTCCAGAAGGACACTGGAAAACAACAGGTGACTATCTGTACTACTCTAATGATTTATTTTGTGTCCTAAATCAAGGGATCTGACCTGAGGGAGGAGAAAGAAATGGTAAGAGACTGACTAATCATCGCCAAGTACCTAAGTGTTCACCTACATTCTCACTAACATTGCCAACTTGCTACCGTCAGCTCCTCCTTTATTATGTGCCTCCACTCAATGCTCCCAAGGCCATGATACTCGTATTAGGAATCAATCAGTGCACAGTGTATATTCAAAGGATGCTGACCTCATCTCAGTATGTACTTTATCTGGTGGTGAACTCCACAGGTGAGAACAGCCACCATACCAGAAGTTATCACCAACTTAAATCCTTCAGAACATTTATTACAAGGAAAACCCAGTTCTATCTATGGTTTAGATTAACCTCCACAGCAACTATCTGATGGCTAGTGCCAATTGGAGAAGAAATTCAAAATTCCTAAATCCAAAAAAAGAGAAAAGAGACATACGCTAAAATAATTACAGGCAAATATGTAACCAAAATTAAGGTACCAGATTGCATATCTAATTTAGCGAGAGTCTGAAAGCAAATTTAATAAAGATTTTTCTTCCTTCCAAAACATTTATGCACATACACTCCCACAGCCTAGTTGACTCACAGATATTCTAAATACCCACAGAAATAAACCACTGTGGGGCAGGTAGCTCAGGCTCTAGTCACCATAGTTTATGTTCCAAACCAATAAAAGTCCTGTCCCTTCCCTTAAGAAATGAATCTTGGGAGCAAGGCAGAAAATAAGAGACTATTGGAACACTTGAACCTGGGTGAATGGAATTATGTTTTTCTTTAGTATCTTCTTTTTCATTATCACTATAGCCACCCATGCGCTAGGTTCTCCACCAAGAGGTGGGCAGGCAGTGTTGAACAAGGAAGTTGAGTTCCATGACTTCATGAACCTGACAGCTTATAAGGAGAGACAGACGTGAAATGAATACATGATTACAAATTGTGATAAATGAGAAAAAAAGAGGTGAGGAAAGCAAGAGCTGAAAGTAACTTGAATATCATGGAGGGCTTCCCTGAGAAGAAAGATTTCAGCAGAGTTCTAAGGGATGAATAGGAGCCAACCACCGAAAGAAAGAGCACTCTGTGGAGAGAACAGCCAGAAAGTGTGGCTCTTGCTGAAACATCTTCTCTCAAAATACCAAATTTCTCTCAAAAGTGGTCTCTCAATTCAATCTGAAGCATGCTGCTTATGTCACCGGTCTCCTGTGAGTTTAATATTCCACAGACACAAATTTTCAAAAAATAAAACATGGCAGAGGTGCCTGGGTAGCTCAGTCGGTTAATGAGTTTCGGCTCAGGTCATGATCTGGGGATCCTGGGATGAAGCACCGTGTAGCGTCAGAGCTCAGGGAGGGAGGGGTCTGCTTCTCCCTCTCCCTCTGCCTGCCCCCCCCCCCCGACGAGTGCTCTCTCTCTCTCTCTCTCTCTCTCTCTAATGAACAGATAAATCTTCAAAAAAGTAAAACATGACAGAAATAATTACTATGTGACAGAAAGGAGCTGTCAGTTCTTAAAGCTGCATTTAAGAAAAGTCAAAATTCCTCCGTGTTCTTAACCTGCTACCCCAGTCATGAGCAGCTCAGAAAAGATTAGTTGCTCAGGGTTCCATCTCAGAATTATCTAATTTTATCTAGAAGGCAAAATCACTTGCTTAAATCTCCAACTGTCATGAAAGTCAGATGAGGTCACTGATCTTATCTGCAAGCAAACCCAACAACCCAGCCCCTTAGAACAGTAATTCCTTGCTAACTTCCGCACCAATCCAGAATCAGCCTTGGATCTAGGACTTCTCCTGGGGTGTTTTCGCCAACATGTCCCCACTGGGCATCCCTAAGCATGTGAACCCCAAATATGCCACAGTATCTACTTCCAGCCTTTTCATAACCAAAGCACATATCCTGAATTCTAGTGGTTCTAGATCCTTCAGAGTGACACGTGGCTCAAGTTTCTACTCAAGGATGAAACATTAGCAGGAAAACTGAAGGTCTTCTGTTCTAGAGACCACCTCTAGACAGCCCTCATGTGTTACAGAACCACAGATTTTGTGAACAATCTGCTCCTGCCTCAAGGCCATGACAGCATCCTGGCTTCTGAAATTCACCATTTCACTCCCCTACCCTTCCAGCTTAGGTTCCCCAACTGCAAGAGTACATGGCTTCCTCAAAATCTCCACTAGCCTTGGTTTTATGTAGTTGTTAAAGTGGTAGTAGCCCACCATTAACCCCTGACTCATTCACTGCTACCCTGTGAAAAGGCATCATTATCCCCTTTTTACAAATGATGAAAGAGAGGCAAAGACACAATAAACCAAATAAACACAATATAAAATAAGCCAAAAAAATAAACCAAAAAACCCACAATAAACCAAAGTTTATCTCCTCCAAAGCCTATGTTTTTGACTATTAATTCTACAGGCAAACCGATCCCACCATTCCTGGTTTATTTCTTCCCTTAGATCCACTTGCTTCAGTGTCCTCTATCTATCATCTCTAAATCAAGGAAGACCTAGCTTCCATGGGCCACTTTCAATCTGATGGTCAAACTGAGCAGCACCGGGACAGGGATTCCTGCTGGAACAGGTGCACAGTACTAATGGCCAGTCCAGTACATGACCTGCCCCAGAGTGCGGTTGCCATGAAGCCCAAGACCACAGTCCCAAGGACCTGGTGTTCCTCCAGCCAGAGCAGCGCCTGGGTACTAGTGGTTAGGGCTCAGGTTTTCTGGCTAATACCTTCTTAGGGTTGCTAGGAGACAAAGGAGCACTTAGAACTCAGTTAAGTGGTCACTATTATTATGCCATCCTAATGCTTTCTTCCAACTTCCTCTAGCTCCCCAGGGACCTGTCATAAAACAGCTCTGTAACCCAGTTCCTCCCACAGAGCAACTATAGCAGTAAAAGCCCATGATAATCTCCCTTGCTCTCCCAACCCACATCAAGCCATTCCAAGAACCAAAACCCCTAAAACATCAGGATCAGTAACAAATTCCTTTGACTGTACTGTGTGGCTTTTCTTGGGAACCTTCTAGTAGAGCACAGGGGTTCACCATGCTCAGGGGCTAGACTACTGTATTCAGATTGGCTCAGCTATTTTCCAGCTGTGTGAACTTACAAGACTTAATTAACTTCTCTGAGCCTCAATTTATCATTTGTAAAATGGAAGCAATCACACCTATCTTCTAGGACTGCGAGAACTACCTTTGTTCGTAAATTATCTATCTACCTAGTATAGTAACTGTGTTTCAATCTTATCACTTTCCAAGAGGATTTTATAGAAAAAGAAAATCCTTAATACTCAAGATAAAAAAAACAAAACTCGTATCTATATTAATCACACACATACGTCTTTGTATACAGATATATACGCATACATATATACAAATATATACATGTACATATTTATAACATAAAACATTTTATATCTCCTAAGCCTTTAATTTTAAAATAAATGCACCCAGTATAAGCCAAGTTAAGGTGAAAGTGGCTTACTCCTAAACTATAGACAGAAATATAAATTGACACAACCTTTTTGGAATGCATTTAGAAGTATATTTCAAAAGCTATTAAAAAGTTTGCAGTTTCTTGGTCCCAGAAGATAAATCTAAGGAATTTCCTCTTGGGGAAAAAAATCTAATAGAAGAAAAAGTTCAAATATACAAAATGAATTAATATCCTAAAATTGGTAACAAGTGTACAAAAAATAGTAAAATGGTTAAGTAAATGAGGATGTACCCAGAACCACCCTGCCTTCCTTCACAACTATACAAAAATGAAAATTATCAAAGCCACACTGCAAAGTAGAACTAAAATGCCAGGCTGAAAAGAAAAAAAAAGGAAGCATCACAATGAACTAGGAAATGATGAGCAATATGTATGGGTAAATACTCAGACTATGAAATGAAACAATAAACTGAATAAGATGAGTAACTTTCTACTTTTCATTTCTAATAAACTGTCATGATATCCCTATTTGTAGTTTTTTTTAAAAGATTTTGTTTATTTATTTGACAGACAGAGATCACAGGTAGGCAGAGAGGCAGGCAGAGAGAGAAGGGGAAGCAGGCTCCCTACTGAGCAGAGAGCCCGATGTGGGGCTCGATCCTAGGACCCTGGGATCATGACCTGAGCCAAAGGCAGAGGCTTTAACCCACTGAGCCACCCAGGCGCCCCCCTATTTGTATTATTAAAAAATGTTTTTTACTTAGGATGTGACTACGGTTAGTATACTTAAGTTGGATCTTAGCTATGTATTTTGGATCTTCTTAGTTGATTATGCCCTTAATTATGTGTAAGAGAGAATGTCTAAGTTCATAAACGAAAGAATGATTGCACATTAGTAATTCTTGCCACTTTCAATTCAACACCTTCGCATATCATTAACAGTCTCGGAATTATCATAACCTTCACATAAACTATCCTTTAGAACTATGAGTAGAAGCCTACTCAATGATTTCTAGTATATATTACACGTAGACATTACAGAAATGTCTAGTAATGGAATTCCTTACCACAGACCTCCTTTCTGATCTGTGATGAGTAATACAGTGATCCAGCAAGCTCTCTTCTTCCAACTCCCTCTGACAAAATGGACACACACACCTGGAAATCGCACAGAATAAAAAAATTACTAACATTGTCAGCATTTAACTAAAGGTAAAAAATAGAATGTACGCAGATCTAGTTCCCAGCCCTCGTTCTTTCCGATTTGACATTACTTTTCCAATCTGATAATGGGCAGGTGCCTACGTTTTTTCTCGTGAGAAAAGTTAAGTATCCTCATAGGGACAGGATAGAGAAACAGTTAAATAAACTGAACATGAAGCACTTCATTCTCTTCGGAAGAGAAGCACAGACGGAGCTCCCACTGACTGAGAAACTCGGGGATCACATGACCCAGCTGTCCCTGGGTTACTTTTTCTGTTTCTTTTTTTCCCTCCCTTTCCTAATTCAGGTCACACAACTGGGTGTTACTTGTTCTCCAACTTCACCAAGCATCTGTAACTACCGGGGTAGCTAAGGAGTATTTGTCCCTTACACTGTGCTGTCCACTACAGGAGCCTGTAGCCATATATGTCTACTGGTACTTGAAATGTGGCTACTGAAATTGAGTTATGCTGGAAGTACAGAATACACAATGAGTTTCAGAGGCTTAATATTAAAAAAGGAGTAAAATATCTCAATAATGTTGATTATCGATTACATGTTCAAATGATTGTATTTAAGCTATCCAGTTAAATAAAATATACTAAAAATTAACTTCACTGTTTCTTTTTACTTTTTTAGTGTGGCTATGGGAAAATATGAAATTACCTATCTGTTCTATTGGACAGTGCTGCCTTAAACTCCTAGGGACAATATGGAGGCTTGGAATTTTTTGCTCACTTTCCATCATAGACACAACTTCCTGTTCCCTGACACTTGTACTCCAGATAAGCTCCCTGTGTTAAGAATTTTTAAAAATTTCAATTATGTACTAATAACTCCTTTTATAAAGCAAAGATTTCTACCTTTGATGCAAATATTAATTTATCTTCTAAGACTGATTAATCAAAACCCCTTCTCATTTTCTGTTATTTTAATTTTTTATTATCAATTCTAATTAGCAGAAGAAATTAGGATTTAAATGAGCTCACATATATTTTTAAATTTTCATAAAGCCTATCAACCTTACAATCAAACCCACACCTTTTCTTAGCCCATTTATTATCCTTCCTCCTTACTGGTCCTTGCAGCCAATCTAACAGAATTCATACTCTGCTTTGAGCTAAAATCCTCATTTAAATTTATAACATCACGGTATAAAACTAATCCTACAATAAAGAATACACGTGCAAAGCAGTATCAGTAAAACAAAAGGAAGTATGGCAATCTTTTAGACTTTCCGGCTAGGAAATTTACGCTTTGAGTATATTTTCTTAAATAATGAAGACTAGCATTTTCCTTCAGGAGAGAGAAAAAGAAAATCACACTCCTACTGCATACCACTATTCGTAACTGAGCTTGTAAGGAGATTTAATGGTTTCCAAGCCATTAGCCTATGTAGGGAAACACCAATCATTTCCTTATTTTGTTGGGAGAGAGACTCCAAACTTTGCAATTATAGGATAGGTCATGGACTAGCAGGATAGTAATGGCCCAGATTCATTTCTCTCTCTCTTTTTTTTAAGGAAAAACAAATAATGATCAATATTCTCCACTGCCCTACTAACCACCTCCATCCTTCCTCCAGCCCCATAAAAGATTACCCACCAAAAAGTACCGAGTTCAGGATGCCTGGCCCAGGCCTGTTCTTCCTTGCTAGACTATATACTGAGATGTCACTTCCTACCTTCTAAAGCCAAACCAGCAAAACCAGAGGAAAGGAGCAGTGGCAGTGGAAGGGTGAAAAAGAAAAGGCTCTGAACCAGGACCGACTTAAAGCCATTAGTCAGAAAGCAGAGCCTTGAGGAACTTGGACAGTTCCACATTCTATTTTTGGATCTTCCTTAATGCAAACTTGTCTGAGGAAGTTCTCCCAATCTCTCCAGCACTCGATTGGTTCCCCTCATGAAATATTTTTTAAGTAGAGAAAGCAAAATTCTTTCACAGTTATTGCCATTAACAAATGACTACCAACAATAGGTGTATGGTTCAGAGCCTAATTATTACTCCATACATATGTTCACAATAGGAGGTTAGCCTGTCCAGCCTATTAACTTCTTTACAGGCAAATCAAGTTTAACATTTAACTACATTGTATCAAAACAAACCTGGTTGTGGTCTCCCCAAGTTCCTGCAGCGGTCCATACTTATCTATATACTTCTCACAAGATCTTATGTGTGCCCTCATTTCGCTGAGGCAAACCTATATAAAAGCAAATTCAAAATAAAGTCCCTGTTGAAAAGGGGCTCAATGAAGTCTTATGTGATCCAGCTTTATGACTTTCATTATTGCAAATAAGATCATAGCAATGGGTCAGCTGATTGAAAGGATGTATTCCTGACAAGAGTAAAACAAAGTTAAGGCATTATCAAGAATAACACTTTACAAATGTTTCTAGTACTTAGAAGACCCAAATGTTGAGTTCTTGAGTTTGTTCTTCTAGAAAGCATATTTTTTTAAATTTTATTTTTATTTTTAGAATATTTATTTATTTGAGAGAGAGAGCAAGCACACACATGCCTGAGCAGTGGGAGCAGCAGAGGGAGAGGGAGAGAGACTCCTCAAGCTAACTCCACGCTGAGCACAGAGCCTGATGCAGGGCTCCATCCTAGGACCTGAGATCATGACCTAAGCCAAAATCAAGAGTCAGATGCTTAACGGACTGAACCACCCAGGCTACCCTAGAAAGCGTATGTTTTTTAAAGTGGAAAGACAGGGCACCTGGGTGGCTCAGTCGGTTGGGCGTCTGCCCTCGGTCAGGTCATGATCCCAGGGTCCTGGCATTAAGTCCCACATTGGGGGACGCCTGGGTGGCTCAGTTGGTTGAGCAGCTGCCTTCGGCTCAGGTCATGATCCCGGCGTCCTGGGATCGAGTCCCACATCGGGCTCCTTGCTCGGTGGAGCCTGCTTCTCCCTCTGCCTCTGCCTGCCATTCTGTCTGCCTGTGCTCGCGCTCTCTCCCTCTCTCTCTCTGACAAATAAATAAATAAAATCTTTAAAAAAAAAAAAGTCCCACATTGGCCTCCCTGCTCCGTGAGGAGCTTGCTTCTCCCTCTCCCTCAGCTTCTCCCTCTCCCTCAGCTTCTCCCTCTCCCTCTGCCCCTTCCTTCTGCTCATGCTCTCTCTCAAATAAATAAATAAAATCTTTAACAACAACGAAAAATGAAGTGGAAAGACATATTAACTCAAATTTACTTTTTTTGGACACCATTACCAAACTTGGTGATGGTAAGAAGTAAGAAAGAGAAAGGGGAGAGGGGAAAGAGATCAAGCAAGATGGAAGGGGGAAAGAAGTGAGAAGAGACAGAAAGGAAGAGAGAGATAAAGAGAACCAATAGATGCATTTTAATTTTAAAGATGGCCATAGTAAGTAAAAGGAAATCCTGTGCCTCGGGGAAGGATATAAATACCACGGTTTTATAATATATCCAGCAGTATTACATAATTCACAATACACAGTATACCCCATGACCCCATTAAGAGCAAACATAAAAGACCGCTCTTACAGTTCATTTTTACCAAGGCAGAATAAAGAGCCCTTGTTCCTCCAGATATACATTCGGAGATCCTCACCATGAGGGATCTGTGGCTAAATAACACAGCCTACTAAATGTTTCATCAGAAACTCTGATAAGATCTTGCACTAAAGGAAGCTTTGCATAGCTGTGGTAAGGTGGTCCACCCACCCTGCTTTATTTTGCTTGAGCTACGGAAGTTAAACCTCAAACATGAAATCTACCAGTCAAGGAAACTGTTATGATTGCTTAACAAAAGAGAAAAATAAGAGCAAGTGGAAAAATGAAAACAAATCCTTGCTTTACCAATATCCACCTAGGCCCCATTGAGGTAGCTGCCTTAAACACACAGTTTTCCAAGCTTTCAAATCCAGCTTTGCTCATCAATTCTCCCGCATCTCTATTACTTTTCTTAAAAGTGCCTTTCTTCCTCTTTGTATTCCTTGAACAACAAAGATAAGCAAGCGTTTTTTTTTTTTTTTTTAGCAAGCATTCTTGATACAAATTAGAAATCATGGCGTGTCTAGACACAAAATTATAGAAGACACTGTAAGAGATGGCAGAGGAAACATAAGCCACTGTGCTTGCTCTAAAGGGGCTTATCACCTAATGGCGGGGGGAACCACACCTGGACAAGTAGACAGGAAACTGTTTGGTATTGGGGACTGCAATACTAGGAATGGAGACCTCGCCAGAACTCTGAAGAATAAAGAGAGTCTGAACATTTGATTCTAGAAGGAATGGCAATATTCCTGGCAAGAGGAGTAACATAAAAAGGAAGGGCCGGATATAAGAAACACTTTAAAGAAAAAATAAAAATACTTGTGAATAATCAGATATAAAGAGTGAAAAAAGGAAGGGGCTTTCTAGTCAGGATATTTGAGAGAATATCCCCATTTCTGACAGACACCAAAGGTGCGATGAAACACTGGATGACAGAATACTATAGTGAGTTTGACTTTGTGCGTGTTGAATTTTATATGATGACAAAAAACACCAACGCAAAAATAAGTAATTATTATTATGAGTGTAAAAAGCTACTGATTTTGAGCATTTACCATGTTCCAGACAGTGCTACAAGCCATATATATTTTATCATTTTCCCTTACAACTATTCGCCATTGTGTGACACGAATGTTATCTTTTCCCTCCTTTTACAAAAAGATGAACAAAAACTTAGATAATATCGTCCCTACATCACAAATAGTGAGTGAGAGAATTCATGTTTGATCCCAGGAAGTCTGACTCCAAAGACCGCGTATACATTCTGTAGTCAGACAGCCCTGAGTCGGTTACTAGGTCTTTGATAAATATTCAAAAACTGTTATCAAGCACTAACTATGTGCCAGTCACTGTTCAAAGGGCTGGGTTCACACCCAGTCTCCAGTAAAACATACACAGTCCTAACCTTCATGGAACATAACTCTGGTGGGGATAACTGATGTATGTAAGTTTAAAAAATCACAAAAGCATAATTCTAAATGGTGACAAATAGTAAGTAAAGAAAGCGCAGGGTACTCAGAAAGCGTAATGGGCTGTGATGTCGATTAACAATAGAGAAAGTTTCTTTGGAAAAATTCAGACCCTTAACACATCATCTCACTCTTGATCTCTAGACTCCCTATGATAGTATCTTCCCGTTAGCAGTTCAAACGTTAACATATTTAAAAATTGGTGGATTCTTCTCCAAATCTGCTTCCCATCTCAGCACCTTCACCTACACCTACATGTGTCAGAAACCTAGGAGGTATTTTTGACACTGTATACTCTCATTCGGCCCTACACCCAGTCTGTTACCAATTTCCTTCAATTCTCTCCTAAGTGCCCCTTAAAAGAACCTCTTAATCCCTGCCCAATGCTCTCACCCTAATCCAGCTTCCTTACCTGACCCATCCCAATAGCCACTGCATTGGCCCCACCAATCCTGCTCTTGCCCCCTCCAAGCCATTCTCCATGCACATGAGAGAGCAGTTATCTTAAAAATAGATACCCGATCTGGAGCACCTGCGTGGCTTAGATCGTTAACTGTCTGCCTTCAGCTCAGGCCATAATCTCAGGATCCCGGGTTCAAGCCCCACATCAGGCTCCCTACTCAGCAAGGAAGTCTCTCTCTCTCTCTCTCTCTCTCTCTGCCTCTCCCCTCCCAGCTTGTGCTCTCTCTCAGATAAACAAATAAAATCTTGATAAAAATAGATGTGTAAACCTGATTAAAAGCATACACTCTTTCCATGACTCACTACTGCATTTAGGATAAAATCTAGACTCTTTTCCACAGCCTCCCAAGACTTCACATGATCTAACCAGGCTAGTACAGTGTCAAAGGAGGGAACTCGCAACAAGGGGGACAGGATCAACACAGAGAAATACTGCAAAGTCCAGAATATAGAAGGAATTATGCCGCCAGATTTAATAATAAAGCTATTCATGGATAGGCTGCAAAAGGGTAGCAGGACAGGAGGTCAAATGATGGGGGGGGCTGGTCACGGGACTGATGGGAAGGGAGGAGATGGAGGTGGTCGGTGAAAGCATTTTGAAAAATGAGGAGATGGTAGGAGTCGGGTGCCAAGTTCACCACAGCCTACCCATACAAAATTGGAGGAAAGGCAGGGGAGAGAAAGAGACAATAAACCTGAGAAAGATGGGGTAGGATGAAGCCAATGGCACAGGTGAAATGATTTGCCGCATGACAGTCTTCTCAGCAGTCCAGTAACCGTGGGCACAGGCAGAAAGAGGGTCACATACCGGGGTGTCACACTCAGTGCACTTCTGGTACTCGGATTTCATTCTTTTCGCTACATCAGTTGCTGGAACTCCTTCTGAAGGAAGATAGGCCCGGCAATAAGGACAGGTCCATTTGTTGTTCTTTAGACTGGTAGCAATACAGGAACGGCAGAATCTGCCCAAAACAAACCGAGAATATGTTATTTTCCTTCAAAGGTATAAGGGAGCCGGCACTATGTGTTCCTCTGTGTAAAGGGTATTTTAATGACACCTTGTACACTAGGAGCTGTGTTGTCAAGTTCACGGTGCATTTGCACCCTCAAGCCTCTTACCTTCCCAGGAAGACTGCTTTGGAGTCACATGTTCTCACTACACGCACTGCATGCGTTTGAACAGAAGGGCACACAGTGGTGAAAAGAGCATTCCGATATGCAGGATTAAAACTATAACCCAAAGGATAGCTAATGTGTTCTGCCTTTTCTCTAATCCTATTTTAACCCAAATGTTGGGGGAGGGTGGTGGAAATAGGTGTTTGCTCTGTGGGATTTTGTATGTTAGATAAGAAAATAGCAAGAGGCCAAGGAGGCAAAATACCATACATGCTATCCATCTTGTAACAATTTTCATGTCCTCCCCAGGTACAGAAAATTATCTAATCCAAATGACCACTATTAGGAATGTCCTCTGAGTCAAGAAATTTATTCTCTGGTTTATTTAAAGATGATCATAATAAAATCTTAACACAATCAACAGAATTCACAGAAAATCTGGACCTCTTCATAGGATCTGTTGAAGGCTAAGTGCGCACAAATATAAAAATGACATTTAGAAAAGTTATACACATTAGAGTGACTTGAGAGCTCTTAAGATACTCACCATATACTATCTATCTGGGAGTATTACTATATGGCAAAAGTTAAGCTTTTTTAAAATTTAAATATACTGGGGCACCTGGGTAGCTCAGTTGGTTAAGCATTTGCTTTTGGATCAGGTCATAATCTCAAGGTCCTGGGATCAAGTCCCACAATGGGTTCCCTGCTCAGCAGCGAGTCTGCTTCTCCCTCTGCCTCTTCCCACCCCTTGCTTTCTCTCCCTTTCTCTCTGTGCCAAATAAATAAATAAATCTTTAAAAAAAATTTAAATATACGATATATATTGAAATCTTCACATATCAGAGGTATATAGCTCATTGAAATTTCCCAAACTCAACTCTCAAATGTATTAGCCATGACTGATGACGCTTAAAAGAACGCTCTTCTGCATCTATTATAAAATTCTTGTATGCACACAAAAGATGCTGACATTTGCACTGTTCTTGAGGCATCTGCTTGATGTTTATGTCTGTCCAGCATCCATTTCCTCTTTTTCTTGCAACAGTACCCTGATTTCACTCTGCAGGAACTGTTCCTCTTATAGAAGATACAATCTGGTGGGACCTCAGTCAAGGGGCCCACAATCCCCTGCTAAAGACAAAGATCTGAGTCCTCTGCCGTCTTCCACTTATTCTGTGCTTCAAGTGATGAACTCCAAGTTCTAAGACACAATCTGCCCTTGCATTTCTCTGAGTCCCTGAGAAGTGGTTCTCAGAGTGTAGTCTTGATGATGACAAAAAATATCAAGCAAAAATAAGTAATAATCTATTATTATGAATCTCTTATATTACAAGAGGTTCAGATGCTCAAGTTGTAACCCTCATACAACATCTAGGGTTCTGACATGAATTACTCGTTTACATGATGTAGGAGCAAGCAGATGACACTTTGTTTTCTTGGTGAACAAAAGTCTTCCCCTTTCCTCACAACTTACTCGAGTTTTATAACAATACAAACAGAAGATATTGGTGTCGAGCCCTGTGGTGGGTGCTGATGGACATGATCTTGTTTAGTTCTCAGAGTGATCCTAACATGTTGCTCTGCTCTCTCCTCACCTGACTGGAGGCAAACAGACGTTCAGAGATGGAACAATTTGCCACGTTTACACAGCCTGAAGACAGCAGTACTGTGAACCTCGCACAGCTTCAGAAGAGGCTCAAAAAGTATGAGGGGAAAGTCCCCAACTTACAATGTTCCACTTAGGATTTTTTGACTTTATGGTGATTCAAAAACGATCCTCATTCATTAAAAACTGTATTTCAATTTTTGAATTTTGAGCTTCTCCTGGTTGGCAGTAAATCCTCTTCTCTCCATGCTGGGCAGCTCCCAGCCAGCCATGCAGATGAGCAACGGATACAACTTGCTACCACTCTACACCCATCCAACCGTTCTGCCTTCTACTTTCACTACAGTAGTCAACACATTAACAAAATACTCAACACTTTTATTATGATATAGGCTTTGTGTTAGATGATTTTGCTGAACTGTGGACTAGTGAAGTGTTTTGAGCTATTTAGGGTTGATGAGGCTAAGTTAGGATGTTTGGTAGGTTAGGTGTACTAAATGCATTTTTGACTCACTTTAACTTAGGATATGGATTCATCAGGACATAACCCCACTGTGAGTCAAGAAAAGATCTGCAGTCCTTTTTTTTTTTTTTCTTTCTTAATACAGATTTTTGTTTATTTATTTGACACAGAGAGAGAAACGGTGAGAGAGGGAACACAAGCAGGGGTAGTGAGAGAGGGAGAAGCAGTCTTCCCGCTGAGCAGGGAGCCCAATGTGGGGCTTGATCCGAGGACCCTGGGATCATGACCCGAGGTGAAGGCAGACGCTTAATGACTGAGCCACCCAGGTGTCCCATATCTGTAGTCCTTTTTAAGTCACGGCAATTCCTCCCAGTGACAAGCAGAAGCAGCACACCTATTAGACTGAGGATGTACCTGTATAAACCAGTCAAGTCTGTAGAGAGTACATTTCCACTGTCATTTTGTAAGTGCTCTTGCACCTGTTTTTGTAGCTACAACTGATAACTACAACGGAAACGCCTACTAGATACAAATGAAAAGCAGCACACTTATGGCATCTTAAAAAAAAACAAGTCCCTCACTGTAACTCCCTTACGTTTGCACAATGGTGTTACATGTGGCATGAACCCCTCAAATGAGCATTAGACAGACATTACTGCACTCTATGAGAATACTAGTTGCAAATCCTATAGAGCAGTCAATTAGCTATACCCATTTTAACAAAAGCTATTATTAAATGGAGAAAACACATCAAGACTAAGGTGTTTTGGGACAGACTGAACTTGCTGGTTATGAGTTACATAAAAACCATGACTTTTTAGTGTTACCAATAAGGAGAGGAATGGATGCCACTGCATCTTAAGTCTTGGTTTTTGGGGTGCAGAAATGAGATTGCAGAATCGCTTAGTTCAAAAAAATCTGAGGTTAAAAGTCTCCCATTAGAGGTACAGTTACCAAATTCAAGTCTTGTGAACGGGAGAATTTAACATCCTTACTCTGGTACATTAGCATACAAAGTATGTAAGTGATCAAACATTAAATGAATTGTCTAATTAGAATCAGGGCTATTCAGGTTTAGGTAGTGTGTGTGTGTGTGTGTGTGTGTGTGTGTGTGTGTGTGCGCGCGCGTGCGCGCGCACACGCACTATTTAACAAGGTACAAAACAAGATAACTCAAAAATACAATCTCTTGGAAAGCAAATTGGTGCAACCACTCTGGAAAATCATATGGAGGTGCCTCAAAAAGTTAAAAATAGAGCTACCCAATGAGCCAGCAACTGCACTACTAGGTATTTATCCAAAGGATATAAAAATAGTGATTCAAAGGGACACCTGCAGCCCAATGTTTATAGCAGCAATGTCCACAAGAGCCAAACTATGGAAAGAGTCCAGAAGTCCATCAACCAATGAATGGATAAAGAAGCCTGGGTGGCTCAGTCCGCTGAGCATCTGCCTTTAGTTCAGGTCATGATCCTGAGGTCTGGGATCGAGCCCCACATTGGGCTCCCCCCTTGGTGGGGAACCAGCTTGTCCCTCTCCCTCTGCTTTCCACTCTGCCTACTTGTGTTCTATCTCTCTGTCAAGTAAATTTTAAAAAAACTTCAAAAGAAAAAGATGTGGTGTGTCTACACACACACACACACACACACACACACACACACAGGAATATTATACAGCCATCGAAAATGAAATCTTGCATTTGCAACGACGTGGATAGAACAAGAGTGTATTATGCTAAGCAAAATAAGCCAGTTAGGGAAAGACAAATACCATATGATTTTACTCATATGTGTAATTTAAGAAACAAAACTGATGAACATAGGGGAAGGGAAGGAAAAAAAAAATAGGATAAAAACAAAGAGGGAGACAAACCGTAAGAGACTCTTAATCTCAAGAGACAAACTGACAGTTGGTGGAGGGGAGGTGATTGGGGAATGGGGCAACTGGGTGATGGACATTAAGGAGGGCACTTATTGGGATGAGTTCTGGGTATTATATGTAACTGATGAATCACTAAATTCTAAGCCCAAATTAATCATACACTGTAGGTTAACTAACCTGAATTTAAACAAAACAAACAAAAAGAAAACAAAGTATAGAAATATATATATATATATGATGAGCTATTTATAGGTTTACAGATGTATAAAAACATCAAAAAAGATAAAAAAAAAAGAACATTTACCTACCTTTTGGAGAAATGAGAACTAGAAGAAGAGGTGAATATGTGATAGAAATAAAAAAGAACATTTACCCAGTTTTTTTTTTTTGGTTGTTTTTTTTTTGAGAAACAGGAATGGGAAGGAAGAGGTGGGTATTGTCATTGTCAAATTTCAAGTTTAAACTCTATGGCCGTATCACCTACAAAATAAATGATTCTTTAAAAAGTGAATCACCTATAATCACTTGGGATAAATGGTCTGGTAGTTTTTTATAAAACAAAATATATAGGCATCCTTTGGTCCTGCAATACCAAGCCCATGTATTCATTAAATAAAAAGAAATGAAAACACATGTCTCTTTGTACAAGAATATTAATAAGGAACGTATTTACAACAGCCCCAAACTGGAAATAACCCCAGTGTCCATTAACAAGAAAATGAATTAGCAAACTGGAGCAAATTCCTACAATGGAACACCACACAGCAATAAAAAAAATAACAAATTACTAATATACACAGCAACATGGATGAACCTCAAAGACATACTGAGTGAAAGAAGCCAGACACAACAGAGCACAGTCTGTATAATGCCACTGATACGATGTTCTTGAAAAAGCAAAACTGATCCAAGGTAAAGAAAAAAATCACAATGGCTCCTGTGGGGATATATGGACAGGGACTGGCTGGAAAGGGACATGAGGGAACTATCTGGGGGTAATGAAAATATTTTATATCTCATAGGGGTTATACCTAGGATGTGTTCATTTCAGTACATGTGTAATTTACCTTAAAAATAACAAAGTCTGGTTAATAATATGTAACTTTTTAAAAAAGATTTTATTTATCTGAGATAGAGAAAGAGAGAGCGAGCAAGTGAGAGAGAGAACATAAGCTGAGGGACAGAGGGAGATGGAGAAACTGGCTCCCTATTGAGCAGGGAGCCCAATGTGGGGCTCCATCCCAGGACCCCAGGATCATGACCTGAGCCAAAGGCAGATGCTTAATCGACTGAGCCACCCAGGTGCTCCAATATTGTGTATCTTGATATAAGAAGGAAATAGAATGTGCTGATCATCGTAACCTACTCTGAAATGCATCCAAAAAAGATGAATTGATGATGGGTAGGTATGTGATAAAAAGAGAAAAAAGCAATATAGCAAAATTGATAACTGTAGAATCTAGGTAGTGAATATATAGTTGTTCACTGTACATTCAACTTAGCTCTATGTTTAAAATTTTTCATAATAAAATGTTAGGGGGAAAATGTTAGAAAAATTAACCACCTTACTATGACTTTAATTTTCTTTACTCCTGAGAAAAACTGTGTTGTAAAATTAGGAAGGAAAATGTCTGGAGGGTAAGAGGCCTGAAATTTTTAATGGAACATGAGGAGAAAAACATTAAGAAAAATATTTTTAAGGGCATTCAAATTCAGTGTGAGGAAAAGATTACACTGCATTGATGATTATTTAAATAAACATAAAGAACAGAACAATTTTGAATATAATAAAGGGCTGAGGAGAGAAAATACAAACCATCTAAAACTGGGTATGTGTAGCTTTTAGCAAGAACAGTTAATCCATGGTTCTAGAGAAGAATATGAGAGAATATATAAAAGTGCACAAACATCCCTACACCCACCCATGTAAGCATTCATGTACTGGTGAAACTTTTAGCTAGAGCTTACTACTGACAGCTTACATCATGTCAGGGATGAAACTGTGGCAGTGCCTAAGGTCCCTGCTCTCTAGAGTTCTAGAATGAGGCAGGAGGGCTAAACAAACAGATTGGCAAATGATAAATCCTTTGAGACGAAGAAAACATTTGACCATGAAAATACGGTGAGGGGGGCAAGGGGAGCATTTAGATGGGTGGTTCCTGAGATGATATTTGAAGGCACCCCTCTAAGGAAGATCTGGGAATGGTTTTCCAAACTGAAAACAAAGGGTACAAAAGATAGGGACCATCCTGTTGAGATACAGAAAGCCAGCATGCTTGAAAGGCAAGGGGCCCCAGGGAGAGTAAATGGAGATGTGGGAGGGGGAGTGAAGTGGACAGGAGACAGAGCATTAAGCCTTAAGTCAGTGATGGATAGGTACTTGGACGGTTTTAAGTAGGAGGGTGACACAGTTTGATTTACATTACATGGATCACTCTGATTCTTGTGTAAAGAACAGATTACAGAGGTACAAGAGCCACAGCAGTGAGGAGCTCAGGTTTAAGCCATTGGAAGAGTCAGTTCAAGAGAGGATGATGGCTTCGACTAACAAAGTAACAGGAAGCAGTTAAGTGGTCAGACAGATTTAGGATTTATTTTGGAAGTGAGGCAAAGGGACTTACAACATACCAAATGACAACAAACACATTATACTAAGTGAGAAAAGTCAAACACAAAAAAGACTACTTATTGTAGGATTCGAAAACTTAGTGACAGAAAACAGATGGGGTTGTTGGAGTCAGGGGCTTTGGGAGGGGATTGTGCACAACAGATTTGAAGGAACTTTTTAGGGTAATGGAATTAACTGTTCTAGATCTCGTGAGTGGAGGAAGTTATATAATTACCAAAACTCCTCGACTTACACACTTCGTATGAATTATACTGTATCACCTCAATAAAACTGAAAAACAACACAACCAAACAAAAATGTCCCAGTGACAACAGGCCAGAAACCACCATCGCATGAAGCAGATCACAGAAATACACACAGCTCAGAACCATTCAGAATCTTGCTGGCCTCCCTCCTCCACCACTCCAGGCACAGAGTAGTTACTTGATAAATTCAAATAACTGAAGCAGTTATGCGGAACGGATCAAAGGAGCATTTTCTGGGCAGGGCCCAACATTCACATTAATAAGGAAGAGCATAAGGGTGCTGGGTCCTTCTGAAAGAACCTAAGGGATAGAAATGAACACAAACCTAAGGAGATAAGAGATTCCCTTTTGACTCCCCCTTCTCCACCTTCATAAGGTGGCTGAGAATGATGAAATGAGGAGAATGAGGAGAAATTAGATGAAAGAAGCTGAGGATAGAAGTCAATTACTTTTTTTTTTAGACCAATTCAATGTTTTCAAAAATTCTGAGTTGCCATTGCTATAATATTAGATTTTGTGGGGTGTCCGGGGTCTTAGGCTTTGTGGTGGGTGTGGAGCCTGCTTAAGATTCCCTTTCCCTCTCCCTCTGTCCTATTCCACCTAAAAATTAAAAAAAAAAAAAAAAAATCAGATTTTACAACTAAACCCAAATTTCTGGCTTCTTTTAAAAGCTAGTCTTCTTCAACTCTGGACTCAATTCCCATGTGGTCCCATGGGCTGGCACCCCCCATCCTGTGGAGGGCTCATCCTCCACATTCATTTACATCACCTGGCAGTTTGCAGCTCCTGAAGACCTGAATTAGGAACTGAATAATGACTCTATGAACTTTGAAACCAGATGGAAACTTAAATACCCCACTCCCTTTGATAATTTTATTAGCCCCTTTCTATTTCTCTAAATTGATTATCAATAAAAACCCTTTTATAATGAAGAGATCAGCAAAGCACTGTAGAAAAATGAGGAAAGGCTTGCTGAGGACACTGGGTAAAATTAGGCATCCAATCTTAGGAGGTAAAACTGAACCCTAAGTATTGTAAATTTAAGGAGGGAAGGGATGCATTAGGGACTCCATGGGTCTAGTACTAGACGGGCAAAATAAGTATTCAGACATGGTTCCTAAATACGGCTCTGCAAAAGCCACTGGTGACATGAGGTCAATGTAACATTTTATTTATGTTCTCAACACTAGGCTGCCTGGCCTGATGGATACGAAGCCCTCAAGAAGGGGCTTCATGAACTTTAAACAGAATAAGGAGAATTGTTATTGTTATTGTTATTCTAAGTGATGATAAGAGTCTCACACTAAAATATTCCAGTGTAAGGCAATAAACACACACACACACACACACACACTCCCCCTTGGCCTGCAGGTCAGCCTAGACAGCCCTGAGCACAGCTATTCCTAGAGCAAAGCCCTCCAGCTCCCCACTGCCCCTGAGATTTCCTTTGATGTTATTTCTGCATTCAGTTAGGTTCCAGAGTCCATCCTGGGACTCATTTAGCCTTCAAAGACTCTGCATATTTCTACACAGCATTATGTGTTGATTTAAAATTTAACCCCTTCGAGACAACTGTATTTCCTTTAACTTAAAATCTTAGCAGGGTGCCTCTCTAGAACCTTCAAATGTGGTCCTCAACTTGCTGTATTTTACTGTCAATTAAATAGGGTTAGCTAAAGCTGTGCTTCAAACTTTAAAGTGAATATAAATCACCTGAACATCCTATTAAAATGCAGATTCTGATTTAGTAGGTGGGAGATGGGGCCCAGGATTCTACAATGCTGCCGGTCCGCGGGGCAAGTAGCCAAGTTCTAAGGAAAATCTGGGCATAAAACTCCATCTGCTACATTATTTAGGTTCTGTTTGTTAGAGAATACATAATTTAATAGATCACTAATATTTAATTTGCCTGTGACAATACTGTTACTAAATAAACACACAGCGGTCCAACAACCAGAGGAGGTAAATTACATCTTTCTGAAATTCTCAGTAATCCAAGGACAGATGAGCAACCCCATAAAAAGAATGGAGGTCAGAAACTATCATGGGGGACGCCTGGGTGGCTCAGTTGGTTAAGCAGCTGCCTTCGGCTCAGGTCGTGATCCCGGCGTCCTGGGATCGAGTCCCACATCGGGCTCCTTGCTCATCAGGGAGCCTGCTTCTCCGTCTGCCTCTGCCTGCCATTCTGTCTGCCTGTGCTCGCTCTCTCTCCCTCTCTCTCTCTGACAAATAAATAAATAAAATCTTTAAAAAAAAAAAAAAAAAAAGAAACTATCATGGGACTCCTATCTATTACTCAACCACAGAGCATCCGTTGGCTGGCACTATAGAATGGCTGTCCTCGCTTGAGGGGCATTCACCAAAGTATTCCAACTGCATGGTATTTTGGAATCACCCATTAATTCAATGGATACTGAACACCCACTAAGCGCCAGGCCCTGAAGGAGTGGCAATGTAGAAAGCAGCATTCCTTTCCTAGAGCAAAGGCTCACCAGAGTTTTGGGACCTTGAGGGTACCAAAGACTCTCACCACCCCATTTTAAGTGATGCTTACCCAAGCACCCTGGGAGGAGGAAGCATTCTATATACATTTGTTTTAGCATCAGAGGCCTAGATGTTCATATTTAAACTTCAAAGTTTCATCTTGAAGTCAAGTCACAGGTCAAGTAATATGTCAATGTAAGTGGAAATCAGATGGAAACTTCCACAACATTCCACGTCTTCAATTCAACTCCCTTCATCTGTGCCCCTTTAATGCCCTACATCCCATGAAATGGATGAACCGTCCATTCTCCTGCTAAGGCCAAACCTTCCCCCTGGCCCCCAACTCCTGCTGCAATTCCCAGCTCCTCTCTCCTACTCAAGGGCATTGCTCCTGAAAGTTTCTCTCTTCCTGTGCATCAGTTTGCCTCTCCCTATTGGGTCATTTCCATAACCATACAGAATATTCCATTTTCCTTCTCTTAAAAAAAAATTTTTTTTTAAAGAAAACTCTTGTGATCCCACTTCTCCTTTCAGCTATTACCCAAATTCTCTTCTTCGCTTTGCTTCTCAACTCCATGAAAGGGCCTTCCATGCTCCCTGTCTGTGGCTCCTGTGATCATTCATGAACCCACTCCTCTCCCCAAGCGGTGGGGCCCACCATCCCACTGAAATTGCTCTTCTCAAGGTCCCCAAGAGCCTCCACATTAAGATATCCAGTGCTCAGGGGCGCCTGGGTGGCTCAGTGGGTTGAAGCCTCCGCCTTCAGCTCAGGTCATGATCCCAGGGTCCTGGGATCGAGTCCCGCATCGGGCTCTCTGCTCAGCGGGGAGCCTGCTTCCCTTCCTCTCTCTCTGCCTGTCTCTCTGCCTACCTGTGATCTCTGTCTTTCAAATAAATAAATAAAATCTTAAAAAAAAAAAAAGATATCCAGTGCTCAATTCTCTTGTATAGAAATCTGACAGGATAATTTCATGTCTGTTGAATGTAATTAGTAATTTTAAAAATGAGGGCTTGTATTTTATATAACTTTGTTTTTTAATTTCATTTTTCCATAATACATTTTTCATTTTATAAAATATAAAATATTTTAATATATTTATATATCTTAAAAAATAAAATACTTATATATATAAAATATAAAATAAAATATCAGCCAGCGATGGGCTGAAAACAACAAACGAAACCAAACCACACTGGGTTTTTCAGCTGATAATTTGAGAAACGCTGCTCTAAATATCTTAAAATTGCTACTCCCCCACATACTCCCTATCACATTTTCTTACTCATTTTTTTTTTATCCTTTACACCTTTCACTATGTAACAAGCGACATACTCCTGGCTGGAATCTTGTTTATTGTCACCTGCCGCATGAGAATGCAAACTCCAGGACGGCAAGCAATTGTGTCTACACGCTCAGCACAGAACAGGGCAGATCTGCTGCATCGATAAATGACAGCACTCCATGAGACAGCAGATCTAACCAAACAACCCATAAAAAACCAAAATGATAAGGATGAAGTAAATGAACAAAGATTTTATTTTAAAGAACACTTTGCCGATTCCTACTGTCTGCTTGAGTGTAGTGTGTGCATGGGTGCATGACAGCCAGACTTCTTGGAAGAATTCTAAAGGGCCTATCGGAAAGCCTGATAATGATCTAATTTTTGTTTTTGATAATTTAAAAACTCGGTTGGTAGATGGGATGGTTAGTCTCCTGAGTCAACATGGCAGGATATAGGACTCCGTTATTTAATCAGACACTTATCTAGGTGCAGCTGTGCAGGTATTTTGTAGGTGTGGTTAACACCTATAATGGGCTGACTTTAAGAGACTATTATCCTCAATAACAAAACAATTCCTTAAAATTAGTCTTTCTCACACGCGTGCGCGCACACACGCTATTGGTTGTTTCTCAGGAGAACCCTCACTAACAAATAACATACGAGCGGGCCATAAATATCTGTAATGATTAATAAAACAAGTAGCTTTATAATCTTATGTGAAAAATGAAGGCTTTGGGATTATACACCTCCTGTAAGAACGAAAGGGGCAGCAAAATGGGCAAAAGGGGGTCAAAAGGTACAAACTTCCAGTTATAAATCAGCCATGGGGCTCTAAGGTACAGAATGGTGGCTGTAGTCAAGAAGATTGTGTTGTATATTTTATTTTATTTTTTTTTTAAGATTTTATTTATTTATTTGTCAGAGAGAGAGAGGGAGAGAGAGCGAGCACAGGCAGACAGAATGGCAGGCAGAGGCAGAGGGAGAAGCAGGCTCCCCGACGAGCAAGGAGCCCGATGTGGGACTCGATTCCAGGACGCTGGGATCATGACCTGAGCCGAAGGCAGCTGCTTAACCAACTGAGCCACCCAGGCGTCCCTGTGTTGTATATTTTAAAGTTGCGAAGACAATAGATCTTAAAACGTTCTCGACACAAGAAAAAAATATAACTATGTAGGCTGACAGCTTGCTAGACTTTCTGTGGTGTTCGTCTTCCAGTATGTACAAAGTTCAATCATTATGTTGAATACCTGAAAACTAACATATGTAAATTACACCTTGACAACATTTAAATAAAAAGTAAAATATACTAAATTTTAAAAAAAGATTGAAAGCACTGTTGTATATTTCTGGGTCAGCTGAAAACTCATCAGGAAACTCTTGGGCCCTCCTTAGAGAAGCCCTAATTTGATGCAGCCTGTACTTGACCACAAATGGAAAGTTTTAATCTGCTTACCTCAAAGTCCTTCAGAATTATCCTCAAGAGTTTCCTTTTAAAAATTAGGAAAATGTGACTTAGAGCAATTTAATCCAACTCAGTTCAGTGAAGATGTGGCTCTTTGTACCTTCAAGTATGCCCCAGTCTATACCTATTAGGTTTGCTAGACCCATTCTCAACCTCTGGGTCCTTTTAGGTAACTTCCTAATAAGCTCCAGCTCTGACCTTCCCCCAAACCCATTCTCCCAATATCTTGAGGACATTTCCATTTGGGTATCTCCCTATCGACTACTATATACCTGACAAGCTGCATCACGAGTTCCATTATCTCCGGAGCTGAACTCTGCCCCACTTTATCTCTGTCACCTGTTAGGGAGTTGCCTTCCACTCCTTTCTCCCCCTTTATCTATCATACCCAACTGGTCAACACATTTCCTTATAAATACTTATTTTAAACGTAAATGGATTCCCTTTCAGTTTCACTCATACAGCTTCAACTTATCAGCACCCTCCTCCCACCCAATGATAACGGAAGAAAAGGCAGAGGTAGGAAAACAGATTTCCCCAAAATCTGTTTTAACAACTGATAAACAGAGATATGAATAAAGTCAATTTGAAATGACCAGCACATTAAAATAGAACTTCTTAAATTAAGGGCCACCAAAGGAAAAAGAACCAAGCTAAAAGGAAGGCTATCTGGGACATCCCAGAAATGTCATAGGTCTATCTTTTGTAGCCCAGTATTATTCCAAAAGAAATACAGATTAAGACATAATACCCATTCCTGGATTTTTGCTTTGTGAGACGACTTTAAAAGAACAGAAATTATGTGTTGAGTCTTTATGATGGGCCACTTTTACATTTTTTAAATACTCATATAAAAATTCCATTATTCAGCATATTTTACAAATGAAGAAACAATAAAAGAGATTAAGCAACGTGGTGGTTACACAGCAGGTCTGTGGCAGGGCTGAATTCAAATCCTGCTCTCAAGCCCACCATTTCTACAATTTATAGAGTGCTCATACATATTCATTCAATACATTTTTGCCATTATTAATAACTTGCTTGACCTGAAATAGGTTTCAACAGAAATCAGCATCAACAAAAGAGTTCAACAAGTTTGGAAATTAGCTTCAATATGGGATAATATAGAGAGATTTCATTTGCTTTTCTTCATTTTCCAATATAAGATCAATGGAAGGGAGTAATTCACGTAGGAAGTACAAATGGTGTTACTAGCACTCAGTACCGCCAGTGCAGAAGGAACTCTAGTTAACATTTATAAAGTGGAGGGGGCCCAAGTAAATTTGCCAAAAGGAGGAATATGGAAATTCTGCCCACAGCCAGAACAATGGACATAGATTTGTCAAAACCAAGAACAGTAAAGTGAGGGAAGGCCATTCGTCCAGCCCTTGTTGTGCTACTCCATGACTATTTTTCCAGTTGCTGGTTTCCTATTCAAACTCTAACAAAGAAAAAGATTAAACAAAAGATTTAACTTTTTACACATTTTATTATCCTTTAGCAGAGGCAAAAACACTGCAAACGGCAAGTTACAGCCTTCAAAATCCAAACCAGGGAAAACAATCCCCAATCAGACAACAATCTCCAGTAACAAAGTCACCCACTTCAGTTCTACAAAAGGAACCTTCAAGACTTCATATGGATCTCTGGTGCAACTTAATGCTCATACAGACTAAATTTACCCACAGTTACCAGGAGGTTATTACCACCCTGAACTAATCAATAGGTTACACTGTTACACAATGGTACCTTGGCTTCCATCTTGGCCTTGGGATTTATGTCAATGAGCTACATCTGGACAGCTGGGAAACAAGATCAGTAATCAGTCAGGAGGTCAATTAGACTGGAGTTTAAAGTACATAGCTGAAACAACAGGCTTTGAAAATAGAGCCACAAAATAATGACTAGGGCACTCACTATTTAAACACTGTGTGGGCTGCGTTTTTCTTCCTGGATAGCAGCAGGTTTTTCAGTGGTGCTTCTCAGTTCCTAGTCTATAGGTGTCAAGGACCACCTAAGTCCTTTGAAAAACCTTTTGTGCCCTTGCATTTATAATATGGTATTTTTTTCCCCTGGTAAACCAGAAGCACTTGCTAGCCATTGCGGTATGGCCCCCGTCAGCCAAAGACATTAAGTGGGCTTCCACTGCCACTCTATGCAACTCCCCCACCTCCACACCCCCGCCCACCCCAACATGCACACATCCGGTCGCACACCCGTGCAGCCACAGCAAGAAAGCTTCTAAGTAAACCGAGAACACGAATCCACAGATCCGACTCCCATTTCTAGTTACTCAAGCACACATTAAGGGCGTGCCAATTCTATACAGGGATTCTGTTTTCAAACTCTTTTTAGAAACTACTCGTTTTTATCTATACTTTCCATCGATTTAGGCAGACTGTAGCCTCCTGTCACTTCGTGGTTGGATTTTAAGGGCTCACTCAAGGCTTGGTGCTAACGTTCAAGTCCCCACCACACCCTGACAGGTATTTAAACTCTAACGACTACAGAGTCTCTTGGACGTTCCAATTTGAGTTGATCTTTGAGGGGCTTGAGTGTTTGTATTAGGAAAGGGAGGTGGGAGTGGAAGGCCAGTTTGCACAGATCTGTGTTTGCTCAAGAGGCTAGCCTCAGTGGGCGTTCTGGACGCGTGCAGAGAGCCAGCAAAATAAATCCGACCTGGGTGGGGGGCGGTGAGGGAAGCACCTCGCGATTAACTGAGCTCAGGGGGTAACTGCTCTGCAGCAGCCTACTCCCTTGTGCCCAAGCAGGTACCGGCCGTCCGGCCAAGAGCACCTTCCCCCGCTGGTGAGCCCTAGCTCCTGGCAGGTCGTTCGCCTGGGAACCCCACCCCTGGGCACTCTACACCTAGGCTTCGGGAACAAGCAGCGACCTGCGGAGGGGCCGGGGGCGAAGGGGCGGGTGGTAGGGAGGCAGGAGGCGCTGCAGGGCCCGCTTGTTGCTGTTTTCGCCTCCTGAAATCCTGTGTCCCCTTCCGACCGGTCATTTTTCCCGTGGCGTGGACTCCCCAGGTCCGGGCGTCTCCCTGCAGCAGCACCATTCAGGCGCGGGCTTCTGAAATCCCCCATGCCCTCGGCTCCCCCAACCCACCTCGCCTTCCCCAGAAGCGGGCGTGCAAGCCGAGCTCCCCCGGCACTTACACGTGGCCACAGCGGGTCCGGACCGGCTGGTGCAACACCTCGAGGCACACAGAACAGTCGAAGGACGTGACGGGCAGTTCGGGGTCCCCCTTGCGCTCCAGGGCCCGCGGGGCGGCCGAGGCGGGGGCGGATTTGCCGCTATCGCTGCTCAGCACGGAGCCCATTGCTGCGCTTCCCGCCCAGACAGCGGCCAAGAGCTCAGTGCCTGCTGCCGGTTGTTTTGTTGTCCTGCGGTAGAGGAAGGAAGTCCCGGCCCAGCTGTGATCGCCGCCTCCCAGCGCGTCCAGCTAGACCAGCCTAGCAGCAGCCTCAGCTCCGGCGCCCAACCTCCGTCTAGGGCAGACGAGTGCGCCGCCGCCGCGCCTGGAACTGGCTTTCGCTGGCGGCCTCGGCGGAGACGTGCAGGCGGAGGCGGCAGCCGCACCGTGCGCGATGCGACAGCCCGGGCTCCTGGGAGGATTGAAACCTGAAACCTCAACTGCGGAGCCAAGGACCTGGGCCGGGCGTAAGCCTTCCGGGCGTTCGCGTACATCCTCCTTACCCATTCTTGCAAGTTCGAGGGAATGTGGGTCTGGTCGTGCTTTATGGGAACCAGAACCCGCTGGTAAGGTGATGTTCCTGTCCGCCCTGCACTGTTGTAATCATAAAAGGCAACGAAGACCATCTATAATGGGTGTGTCTCCTAAGACTGTGCTAACCAGGACTTGAACATCGGATCAATCAATACTCAATACTTAATGGAGAGGTAGCATGGGGCAGTGAAAAGGGTTCTGGAGACCCAGATTCGAAGCTCAACTCCAGGACAAGGATTCTAGTTCTAAATTCTACCATCCTAGTTTCCTCAGCTCACGGTCTCCTGCTGTTGCTCCGATTCCCTGCCCCAACCTCTTTTAGACATGACCAAATATATCATTTATTAAGTCACACATTTGGGCGCCTGGGTGGCTCAGTCGGCTAAGTGTCTCCCTACTGCTTGGTCACGATCTCGGGGTCCTGGGATAGAGCCCCACTTAGGGCTCCCTGCTCAGCTGGGAGTCCACTTTTCCCTCTTTTGCCTCCCTCCCTCTGCTCCTCCCCCTCTGCTCTCTCTCTCAAATAAATAAATAAATAAATAAATAAATAAATAAATATCAATCTATCTTTGGGAAAAAATAAGCCCCATAAAGCATTTAATAAGATTTCTTTAGTACCCGCTGCATGCCAGTAATGGGAACACAGTTCCTGACAAGGAGACAAAATCCCAGTTCTCACAGAACTTACTTTAAAAAAACAAAAGCAAAAGCATTTCTTTTGAGATACAGATTCATACACTTATCATTTATACATAACACATATAATGTAATACATGTAATTATGTAATATACATATACATAAATATACATATACATATATGTAATATACAGTCCACACTATACATCATGCAGTAATACATGTAATATGTAACAATCCCATAAACTTTACCCATTTTTCCCCAGATGTTATTTTTAATGAGAAGATAAAAGTAATCAACCGATAAACAAATGAACAAGATCATTTCACATGATAAGAGCCATGAAGAAGGAAAAACAGGGACTGAGGGTGGAAGTGGGGAGGATAAGAAGGTCAGAGAATACTTTTTGGATAAGGCAACATTTGAGCAGTCATGAATAATGAAAAGGAGTCAGCCATTAAGAGATGTTGGAAAAAGCTTGCTAAGCACTGGGACCAGTGAGTGAGCAAGGAACAAAGAACAGAAAGAAGCCATGTAGAGACAGAGCACAGGACCAGTAGGGTAGAATGGGATCCCTTAAGATAGGAGAATGGCCTGATTATATTCGATCTCATAGGTCAGGACCAAGAGTTTGGATTTTATTTCAAAACCATGATTTCATTTACTGTGACTGTTCTGTGGTTTCAAAAAGCTAAGAACAAAATAAGAATGGAAGCAGAGAAACCAATCAGAGGCGACTGAGTTAGCCCAAGTGAGGATGGTTCGAACCAAGGGGTTATCTGGGTCGAAGGCCAGAGATGGACAGATTTGGGATACATTTATGAGAAAGATGCAAAGAGGCTTACAAATGAATTGGATGTAAAGGTGAAGGAAAAATAGCCATCCCTATTTTTAAAGATTGATTTTATTTATTTATTTATGAGAGAGGGAGAGTGCATGCATGAGTGCGGAGGGATGGGGGAACAGAGACGGATGCCTCACCATCCCTATCTTTAAAAGAAAAGAGGGATGGGCGCCTGGGTGGCTCAGTGGGTTAAGCCGCTGCCTTCGGCTCGGGTCATGATCTCAGGGTCCTGGGATCGAGGCCCGCATCGGGCTCTCTGCTCAGCGGGGAGCCTGCTTCCCTCTCTCTCTCTCTCTCTGCGCCTGCCTCTCCATCTACTTGTGATCTCTCTCTGTCAAATAAATAAATAAAATCTTTAAAAAAAAATAAAAGAAAAGAGGGAGAGGGCACTCTACCCTTCCTATCTTTAAAAGAAAAACAGGGGCACCTGGATGGCTCAGTTGCTCTAGCGCCCAACTCTTGCTTTTGGTTCAGGTCATGATCTCAGGGTAGTGAGATGGAGCCCCACACTGGACTCCATGCTGTGTGTGGAGCCTGCTTAAGATTCTTTCTTTTTCCTCTGCCCCTCCCCCACACTCATGTATGCATACGCTCACACATGATCTCTTTCCCTATAAAATAAATAAAATCTTAAAAAGAAAGAAATAAAAAGAAGCCCCTCCCTTTCTTAAAAAGAAAGAAATAAAAAGAGCTGTCCCTCAGCTCCTGCCCAATGTCCTCTTGAAGGCCAATTTGTTGACCTGCTTCTCCACCATCTGTGTCTCCATTTCTTAATTATCCTCTCTTTATCTAGTCCAGCCTGGGTTCTGAACCAACCATACCACTTCCCTCTGTCTAAAAGCTGCTTCATTACCAGTGTCACCAGTGGCCTTCTTGTGGCTGAAGCCAAAGAATCTTTTTAGTCTTTTTCTTCTGGGACCTCTCAACTACATTTGTTGGTATAGAGCATTCCCTCCTTGTAGAAACTCTTTGGCTTTCCCTCTTTCTTTCTGGCTGTTCTTCTCCATCTCCTTTGCTGGCCTCTTCTTCTCCATGGAAAAGCTAAGTGCTAGGGGTCCTAGGATTCTGTCTTAGGACCTTTTCTCATTCTTTGCTCCCTCCCTAAGAATCTCAAAACTTACATAGACTCTGTTACCATCTTGGTTCCAAAAACTCCCAAGTCTTCATCTCTCCTCTGGCCACTCAAATGCCCAAATGCTTGCTTGACATAACGTCCTGGTTGCTTCAGGCACCTTCATTCAACCTGTCCACTAATGAACTCATTGGAGTAAACTCCCACCTGCTCTACTTCCAGTTGTTTATCCCTCTCTTAGTAAATGGTGCTATAATCCAGCGGGTAGCTCAATCCAGACACCTGGGCGCCACCTTGATTTCTCCCCCTTCCTCATTCACATTGAATCAGTAACAGTCACAATCACAATTCTGCCTCCAGTGTATCTCTCGGTAGCTCTTGAATGAGTTCTCTAACCCCATGGTAAACACATACTTTAAATCATTGCATTCTCTTTGTGGCCTGTTGCAATAGTTTCTATCTTCTACACCTGCTTCCACTTCCACATGCCATTGTCCAACCTATTATGCACATTGTAACTAAAGTCATCTTTTGAAAAGCAAAATTCATCCCATACTTAAAGCTTTTAATGGTTCTCCATAACCCTTAGAATTAAATTCCAGATCATTAATACGATCTACAAAGTCCTATGTGATCTCTCTTTCAATAAATATAATAAAGATGTCTTTGGTGGTAGGGAAATTCAACTAAAACTGCCTGAATCAATAAGGATATTATCGAAGGTAAATTAGCCTAGAGGTGAGCACTTTCAGAGTTGGCTCAGTAGTTCAGTGATGTCCTCAAGTGTCCAGCCTCTTGCCATCCCTGGTGTATCAGCACTGCCTTCCTCAGGGTAGAAAGACTGCAAGAGCAGTTCCAACTATCACATCTACACAAAACAATCTACAAGACCAGAAAGGAAAGATGGGGATTCTCCTTCTACCTCTGTCCTTTTATATGGGAGGAAAATGTTTCCTAGATGCCTTCTTTTGCAGATTTTGCCTTAAATCTCACTGATCCAGATTGGGTCCCATGATCATCCTTACACCAATCACTAGCAAAAGACTGAAATTCTATCTGAACAATACAACTGGGGGTTCTTTTACCAAGAAAGATGAGGATAAGGTAATTGGATATGCTAACAATAAGGCTTCCCCAAATAACCATTTTTGGCCCCAGCTGCTATCACTCTCTCCCTTATTCTCCATGGTCCTAAATTTTCCTACTTCTTTCAGTTCCTTGAGTAACTAAGTCCTCTTTGACCTCTTTGGCCTTTACACATGTTTTTTTGCTCTGCCTGAACACTTCCTGCCAATACCCACCACTTTCAACTTCCTCTAGGTCAAAATTCAGGTCTTAGTTTGGTGACTACAACACATCCATCTCATATTATCCTTGACTTTCTCATTGCCTGCTGCATTTACCTTCCTATTTATCTTGCTGGAGATACCTCTAACTACTTCATGAGTTAGAGATAATGGGTGTAAAGTAACTTACATGTAGGAGGTGACATATATATTTATACATGTAATTTATACAAATCTCAAAGATAGATATTATTGTTCCCATTTTATAGGCTCAGAGACTTTAACTTAGCAAAGGCCACATAGTAAATTATGGAAAAACAATGTTTTAATTCTAGATCTTCTTTTATTTTAAAATTCATGTGCTTGCAGTGCCTGGGTGGCTCAGTCGGCTAAGCGTCGCACTCTTGATTTTGGCTCAGGTGGGGATCTCAGAGTGGTGGGATCCAGCTCTATGTAAGGCTCCCACTCTGGGCTCAGTGGGGAATCTGCTCTTCTCCCTCTCATTCTTTCCCTCCCCGCTGCTTACCCCAATGCACTTGTGAGTTCTTTCTCTCCCTGTCTAAAATAAATGAGTAAATCTTTTTAAAAATAAAAAATAAGGGGCGCCTGGGTGGCTCAGTGGGTTAAGCCGCTGCCTTCGGCTCAGGTCATGATCCCAGGTCCTGGGTTCGAGCCCCACATCGGGTTTTCTGCTCAGCGGGGAGCCTGCTTCCTCCTCTCTCTCTGCCTGCTCTCTGCCTACTTGTGATTTCTCTCTGTCAAATAAATAAATAAAATCTTTAAAAAAAATAAATAAATAAATAATAAAAAATAAATAAAATAAAATAAAATCCATGTGCTTGTGTAGAGAGGAGCTTGTGTAGAGAATAGAAGCTTGTGTAGAGAATAGAAGCACTAAGAATCTTAGAAAAGAATAAGATAAAATTAAATAAAATAAAGCAGAAAAATGGAATATGGGAAGCTAGGTAAAAATGAAACATCTGATATTATTTATAAGGGTCTTAATAAACTTATGAAGGTGACAATAATAATAATGATGATGATGGTATCAGTGAGAAATAAATTCACAATCCAGATTCTAAGTCCTAGAAAGCATCAGTATAAATCAGTATAAAGGAAATTTCAAAGCCTTACGACCAACATCTCTGATAGTACATGGAGTGGGAAGAAAAACTTGTACTATATGATCTTTTGTACATTTTGACATTGTACTGTGTATATCCATTGCAATAGATAAAAATTAGCAATCTTTACATACATATGTCCTTTAACTCAATAATTCTACTCCTTGAACCAATGTGTGGACAAACGTGCACAAGAAGGCATAATCAGGAATGTTCTTTGTAGCATTGTATACAATACCAAAAATTTGCAACCAACAAGGTTTCCATTCATAAAGGAATGATTGAATATATTGTAGTCCATACATGTTGTAGAAGGCAATGTAATTGTTAAAAAGAACAAGGAAAAATTTTTATAGAACTTAACTCTATATTAGATATCAATCCAAGTGTTTTATATGTGTTAACTATTTTGTTGATGTTGTTGTTGTTTGGTTTTTTTTGGTGGGCAGCAAAGTTTATTGAGAGTACAGTAAAGTACAGATAATACAAAGCTCCCGAAGAGGGAGGGGACCCAAGAGGGTTGCCCTGTGTTAACTAATTTAATCTTCATAATATCCCTAGGACATAGGTAACTAATATCCTGATTTCCAAGAAAGAGAGGTACAGAGAGCTTGAAAACTTGCCTTAGATCACATTTATGGTAAAAAGCAGAGTTGGGAGTCCCACCCAGGAAATCCGGTTCTTCAGGTCTACGAACTTCATCCAGTACTGGCCTTCCTCTATTGTGGATAACATGGAGGTATCTCTAAGACACCATTAATTAAAAAGGATGCTGCTGAAGAAAAGGATGTTATTAAACCAAACAAAAATCAATATAGTGTATACTTCTCATGGAGAAAAAGCATTATATATTTCTCACTGAAGGAAGGCAGCTCAGTACATTTTCAAGATCCTAGCTTTTTCTCTTGCTCTCCCTTTTCTCCCTGGGCATGCTCTACATTACTGCTTTGGTCTTAGTTCCCTCAGTTGAAAAACACAGATAATGTTTACTTGTAGAATGGTGAAAGGCTGACTGCAATAACATTGAAACCCTCACTCATTGCCTGACAGGGAGTGTTAGTTCTCTCCCTGATGTCATTCATTCTCCAAACATCCAGCGAGAACCTACTATGTGGCAAACTCTGCCGGGGACACTGGGGGCACAATCAGGAGCAAGACTCAGTGAGGTGAACAGCTGTTGTTTTCGACCACTGAGCTTCTCCTCTTCGTCTGTGACAGCACCACACACTCTTTCTTTGGAAGAAGTTTCCTTCCATCATCTCACATGACTCTGGTGGGCTTGCCCATCACACAGTCTGCTTTTTACCCCTTATGGGTAGGAGTTGTTGTGTTGCTGTGATCTGCAGTTTCCCTGGTGTCTGTCCTTCCTAAGTATAGTTGACACACGTCCTTTTTATCTCCAAGCTATGCAGCATTTTACCAATACCTCCCTTTGTTTTTGATTAATTTATTCAAAGTTGAGTTTTGTTGCCTGCAACCAAACTCACTGACATATGTGTCCTGCGTCCTCAAGGACTTCCATCACTTAACAGGTAAGATGAACAGAGAAACAGAATTACATTTATAATTTGGTAAAACCCATGTGTAGACAGAGAAAGAACGATGGTGCGGGCTTATGCCAGGGGAATATAACAAAGGGGAACACTGCAGATAAGGGAACCTGGAATGAAGGAAAGAAAGGCAGAGCATACTAGAAAGAGGGGACATGATGAGCACAGACAAGGAAGAAAGAAGGAGTGTGCTCTGTTTGAAGGGGGTACAAACATTTCCTTGTTCCTGGAATTTTAAGCACACAGCAGGCGATGGGGAAAGAACTGGAGTTCTGGGCACAGGCGAGGTCATGAAAGCTGTGTGCAGGTTAAATATTTTCAACTTGCTTTGTGGTGTGGTGGAGCCAATCAGGAGCTTAAGTAGAAGAAAGACATGTCAATACCTGCGATTTGACAAGTCACTTTGTTTATGCCAAGAGTTCTCTGACTTGGGGTGCGTGGGTGGCTCGGTCAGTTAAGCGTTTGCCTTCAGCTCAAGTCATGATCCTGGCGTCCTGGGATGGAGCCCTGCATTGGGCTCCCTGCTCAGCAGGGACTCTGCTTCTCCCTCTGCCTCTGCAGCAACGCCTACTTGGGCTCTCTCTCTCTGTACAAACAAATAAATAAAATCTTTTAAAAAATAAAATACAAAAAGGAAAAGTCCTCTCACTTAATCCAGCAACAGAATCACCCGAGTAGCTTATTAAAATGGCCCCATTCCGAGATATTTTAAAACAGTGGGCTGGGGTAAGCTGCAGAAGCTGCACTGTTTTTAAGAGGAGGCTCCACACCCACTTTTGGGGCTTGAACTCACAACGCAGAGATCAAGAACTACATGTCCTACAGACTGAGACAGCCCAGAAGCTGCATTTTTAACAGTCCCCCAGCTGGTTCTAATGCGGGGGTCAGTGGATCATTCTTGGAGAAAGAGGATTCCACAGGATGGGCAGCAGATGCTTCGGGTGACTTTGACAAGATGCAGAGATGTCAGGTCGGAGGAGAGAGTCACTTACATTCATTCCTAATGTAATCTGTCCATGACCACAGCCATGCCTCCTCGATACTGGAGACATTACACTGGTTCATACTCTAGTACTGAAACATATATACTTCTGAACTCACCAAGACCATTAAAAACTTCTAATCCATTAACCTGTGGAGAGTAATAAAGATTCGTTATATTCTACAGAAATATAAATATCCAAGAAGTGATCTTGAATAGTGTTTAGAACACCTCCACCATCTGTTGTCTGATGGTAAGATGAGGCACTCTTCTCTTCTTCAAGGGAGAAGGACATCATCATAAATGAAGTTCTATTGAATGAAAGACCCAGGAGTTCAACCCGGGGAGTCAGTCAAGTGCCTGGATCCTCTGCCTTGGTTTCAGTACAATTGGTTTTTCAAAGATGAATATTGTCTTCATTTTTCCTGCCAGCTGGTCTCACTCCTAGTTGCTGCTAGTCTTCCCAGATAGCATTTCGGCAGCCATGCCATTCTGCCCATTACAGTTTCCTGGAGCTGTGAACAGTCCCACTACAGTACGTCTTCAAAGCGTGTGCATTACTCCAGGAATGACTCTCAGTGAATACGGCTGTTGACTTTTAGTGGGCAGCACAACTATGTAATCATTGAACCACATTTGGGGTGTTTTACTTCAGTGACCGTGAAGTCATGGCATGCTTGGAACAGGAAAGGGTCACAGAAGGCATCTGACCTAGTCCTCTCATCTTGCAGATGAGTAAACATTTCCAATGAGGTGAAAGCATTTGAGTTGCATCCTTTAGCATTTCAAATGGACACATCTGAAAGAAAAATTAAGTCACTAAGTACTTGGGAAAAGCTGGCCTGTTTATAAGAGATATAAGTTATTTCTGGAGGCAAGATCACAAAAGGTGAAAATAAAAATAATAATAAGTGATTTAAATAGGAGCTTATTTTTCTTTTCAATATTTTATTTATTCATTTGACACAGAGAGAGAGAGATCACAAGTAGGCAGAGGTAGGCAGAGAGATGGGGGAAGCAGGCTCCCTGCTGAGCAGAGAGCCTGATGTGGGGCTTGATCCCAGGACCCTGAGATCATGACCTGAGCTGAAGGCAGAGGTCCAACCCATTGAGCCACCCAGGCGTCCCTGAGCTTATTTTTAAATATATATATATATATATATATACATATATATATAATATATATATATATTTTTAAAGATTTTGTTTATTTATTTGACAGAGAGAGAGAGAGATCACAAGTAGGCAGAGAGAGAGGGGGGAAGCAGGCTCCCTGCTGAGCAGAGAGCCTGATGCGAGTCTTGATCCCAGGACCCTGAGATCATGACCTGAGCTGAAGGCAGAGGCTTAACCCACTGAGCCACCCAGGTGCCCCAAATTATAGATATATTTTTAAGTAATCTCTACATCCAATACGGGACTTGGACTCCTGACCCAGAGATGAAGAGTCACATGTTCTGTGAACTGAGACAGCCAGGTGCCCCTACTTAAATAGTAGCTTAAAACAAAATTAGAAGCAATATAAGAAAATAGTTGTGATTAATTGTATACAAATATCTTTTTTGTGATTTTGCACAACACTGGTAATTATATAAATAGTTTGCCATTGGACATCCTTCTATTACCCATACAACTAGCCATCTTTTATCAAAGGAGAATGTTTATGCCTCAGCTTTAATTCCAAAACATGTAATTGCTTCCCGTGCTGCCATTATAAAGGGCTAGTAGCCAAAATCTATAAAGAACTTAGCAAACTCAACACCCAAAAAACAAATAATTAGATCAAGAAATGGGCAGAAGACATGAACAGACATTTCTGCAAAGAAGACATCCAAATGGCCAACAGACACATGAAAAAATGCTCCACATCACTTGGCATCAAGGAAATACAAATCAAAACCTCAATGAGATACCACCTCATACTAGTCAGAATGGATAATAATTAACAAGTCAGCAAATGACAGATGTTGGTGAGGATATGGAGAAAGGGGAACTCTCTTACACTGTTGGTGGGAATGCAAGCCAGTGCAGCCACTTTGGAGAACAGAATGGAGGTTCCTCAAAAAGTTGAAAGGAGAGCTACTGTACTACCCAGCAATTGCACTACTGGGTATTTACCCCAAAGATACAAATGTCATGATCTGAAGGGGCATGTGTACCCCAATGTTTAATAGCAGCAATGTCCACAATAGCCAAACTGTGGAAGGAGCCTAGATGTCCATCGACAGATGAATGGATAAATGGTGTATACATATAATGGAATATTATGCAGCCATCAAAAATTGAAATCTTGCCATTTGCAATGATGTGGATGGAACTAGAGGGTATTATGCTAAGCAAAATAAGTCAATCAGAGAAAGACAATTATCATATGATCTTGCTGATATGTGGAATTTGAGAAAGCAGGCAGAGAGGATCATGGGGGAAGAGAGGAAAAAATCAAATGGGATGAAACCAGAGAGGGAGACAAACCATAAGAGACTCTTAATCTCAGGAAACAAACTGAGGGTTTCTGGAGTGGAAGGGGGTGGGAGGAATGGGATGGCAGGGTGATGGATATTGGGGAGGGTATGTGCTATGGTGAGTGCTTTCTGGGAATTGTGTTAAGACTGATGAATCATAGACCTGTGCCCCCGAAACAAATGATACATTATATGTTAATTTAAAAATAAGCAAATAATATAGATAAATGATGTCTTTTCACTTAGGGAGGAGATAGAAATATATTTTATCAGTATATATGAGTGTATGTAAATATGTTCCTATTATGGAAAGCTTCTTTAAGCTAGTAGATAATAAAAGAAAACAAGAGATACTATTTTGATTGATTACTATAGTCATGCACAATGTTTAAAGCTATATATGTATGCGGTCGTGTATGTATGTGTTGAGATTATAACAATTCAAACATGTATATATACATATAAATACATGTGCATTTATATACATATGTGTGTATAGTTTAATGTTTATGACAATAGTTTTTTCTTATCCCCTTTTCAAAATTTAAGTTCAGAGAAAAACTTGCCCAAAGCCAAACAATCTCTATATGGTAGAGCCATAATTTGAAACCTTGTTGTTTCAGCCTCCTAAAAGTCTTTGCTTCTGACCACAGTACAAACATGGTACCGATTTTTCAATCCTACCGTCAGACATATAGGTTGGATTGAGTCTGTTCTGTTTATATTGCTTGTTTTTTTAATGTGTTAGAAGTTTAATATTCTGAATTCCCAAATCCCAGAAAATAACAGGATATAGTAAAAACTGGCAGATTGGATTTTTTTTTTTAAGGCACAACATTGGTAACTTAAAATATCTTATAATATTGAAGATGTCCCTGGAATAAAACAGATGTAAGCTTTATTATACTGATTTCATAAATGGAAAACTCAAGCAAATAAAGGGGTCTAAAATACCATTTACTTCTAGCCGATGCCCTCAAAATTGGAAACATAGGTCAGCTGAAAAAAAAACACACAGAAATTATGGTAGAGGTTTAACTCCAATGATCTGGAGTGGCAACAACAATTATGGTAGAGATTTTATGCAGAAATTTCTGGGAAACTTGGTGGTAAGAGCTATTCTTCTGTGACTCCAACTAAAAGATCAACTTCTTTTAAAAAACAGCATCGTGGTTAAGAGCTGTGGGTATCGTTTTCTGACCTTCTATCAAAACCCATATCAGCTGTACCCTGTGAAAGACCTGTGGCCTCCTCAGACGTGGAAGTCAACAGCAAATTGCCTATAAGCAAGCGTTAGAACAATTACATTTTGTGTGCTGTGTCTTCCCTTCTCCCTGTTTCTATTTGGTCTTTTGTTTCAACAGCTGGAAAAGTGGGGCAGGGTGGAGAGACATGGCTCACATGGGAATTAGGGGCCACAGACAAAAGTAGGTGCAGACCGGTGGACCAGGTGGGATGATGACATGGAGCGAGGCAACTCTCCAGATGCCGTCCCAGGTGCACAAACCTTTCTCACACCTGGTGCCTTGCCAGGGCAGTGGCATGATGGCTGGATGGAGTCACTCTCTGTCCCTTTACAATGAGCAAAAGCTGTTGAAGGAACAGATGTAGTGAATCAACGGACACTGGTGAAACTTATTAATTTTACAACTTCAACTGGGATTACTAAAAGGGTAGAATTTCTCCAAACTCGGTACGATATTCCAAAACAACATTACTGGTAATGAGTTTATTAAAAGCACAATATCCAAGATTATAGGAAAAGATCATACAAAGAGAATTAACTTAAATTCATAAATCTTTCTTCATGGCCCTGGGCAATTGGATACAGCGTGTCAAGAATTTTCCACTATTATTTTGTAATATATGTATGTACCCCTAATGAATTGTATTGGCCTCTTTTCTTCTTCTAATTGATTCTAATAGAAAACTGGCTACCTATCACTCAGCATATGAAGAGGGCTGTTATTAAAATGCCAACATGTGTATCGTGAACAACTTTGTGGTCAGAAATGCATTAATATAGTCTGTCACATTTGAAGCTATTTCTAAATTAATTTTGTAATTTACATATGAGTCTAATCAAAGACCAGTACAGTTAAAGAAAAGTAAGCAGCTCTAAGTTTGCTTTTTTTTTTTAACCTTTATGTATAATTGCTAACCATAATACATAAACTAACAAACTCAGGAGACTTAATGACAATATTGCTCCATTAGATTTGCTGTAGAGTATTATCTGGAACTCCATGCCAAATGAGAACGAATAGCCAGAAGGTTCAGCCAAAGCCTAAAGTTATTAATAGTGATCTGTAGAGTAGCAGTCATACAAGGACAAGAGGGCTTTCAGTGGAATGAAGTTTATGTTAAAGTAATATGAAATTCACATTCGTCAAAGGTTAACTCTACCTTAAATACAAAATTGCAGGAATAAAAATGAAGCAAAATATTTAAATGGAATCACAATGTCCCTGACACCTATAAGGCTTAACTCAGAAATAACGGCCTTTCCCACAGCAGAGCAGTGCCCTCTCTCTAGCTGGTCTCTGTGTTAGCAAAGTGAATACAGAAAAATCAGCTGATTCTAGGTCAGCAGCTGCAGAGGTAAGGGGAAAAAAAGTCATTGTTTTCTTTAAGGCTCTGGAGAATCCCCTTACAGGAGACAGGGGAAAAATCAATGCCAGATGGCTCTCAAGGAGATGCCACTAATGGTTCTTCTACTGCAAGTCCGTTGTGAAAAAAAATTCCTTCACAGCGAATCAATAGGGCAATGCAGCGCCAAAAGCCGCCTGTCTCGTGAACCACTGATGTCCCCAGCAGAGGACGGCGCCTTCCTCAGTCTCACTCCTCCAGGCCCAGTAGAGACCATTTTTGACAGCGACAGTGATTGATGACGTGGTTCAGACAAAGCAGCAGAAAATTTCCCCCCCTTTCACTTCTTATTTGTTGTTGAAATGGTATTTTAACCTACTTTAAAGAAAATTTATAAATAATATCAGATACCATTTGTAAGGCGCTTACTGTGGGCCAGTAAAGTGTGAAGGGCGTTGCCTTTTTTTACTGAAGTATAATGGACATACAACTATTCATTAGTTTCAGGTGGATGATATAATGATTCAACCTTTGTATACATTATGGAATGAGCACCACAGTTGGTCTATTCTCTGTCGCCACACAAAGTTACAAAAATATTTTTCTTGAGACAAGAACTTTTAGGATTTGCTTTTTTAGTTTTCTTTTTCTTTCTTTCCTTCCTTCCTTCCTTCCTTCCTTCCTTCCTTCCTTCCTTCCTTTCTTCCTTCCTTCTTTCCTTCTTTTTGTCTTCCTTACTTTCTTATAAGCTCTATGCCCAGTGTGGGGTTTGAATTCACAAACTTGAGATCAAGAGTCGCATGTTGTACGGACTGAGCCAGCCAGACGCCCCTCTTAGCAACTTTCAAATTTGCGATATATTATCATTGACTATAGTCCACATGTTGTACATTATTTATTTATTTTATGACTGGAAGTTTGTACCATTTGACCCACTTTGCCTATTTCGCACTCTGCTTCCCCACAACAACCAATCTATTCTCTGTATCTATGGTTTTTTGTTTGTTTGTTCATTTGTTTTATTTTCGATTCCACATATAAGTGAAATCATACAATTGTCTTCTCTGACTTATTTCATTTAGCAAAATACCATCTAAATTCATCTATGTTGCTGCAAATGGCAAGGTTTCTTTCTTCTTGGGCGCCTGGATGGCTCAGTGGGTTAAGCCTCTGCCTTCAGCTCAGGTCATGGTCTTGGGGTCCTGGGATCAAGTCCCGCATCAGGCTCTCTGCATGGCAAGGAGCCTGCTTCCTCCTCTTTCTCTCTGCCTGCCTCTCTACCTACTTGTAATCTCTGCCTGTCAAATAAATAAATAAAATCTAAAAAAAAAAAATTTCTTTCTACTTTATGGCTGATTAGCATTCCCTTGTGTGTGTTTGTGTGTGAGAGACACACACCCCCCCTTTTAAAGTAGGCTCCACACCCGAAGTAGATCCCAACTTGGGGTTTGAACTTAGAACCCTGTGATCAAGACCTGGGCTAAGAGTCAGATGCTTAACCGACTGAGCCAGCCAGGTGCCCCAGTGACACCTCCTTTATCCATTCCATCAGCGACAGACACTGAGATTGTTTCCATATCTTGACCATTGTGAATTACGCTGCAATTGACATAGAGGTGCATATATCTTTTCAAATAAGTGTTTTCATTTTATTCAGATAAATACCAAAAGTAGAATTGTTGAATCTTACAGTAGTTCTATTTTTAATTTTTTCAGGGACTTGCATCCTGTTTTCCATAGTGGTTGCCCTGGTTTGCATGCCCACCAACAGGACACAAAAGTTCCTTTTCCTCCACATCCTCACCAACACTTGTTATTCCTTGTCCCTTTGATAACAGCCATTCTGACAGGTGTGAGGTGATGTTTCATTGTGGTTTTGATTTGCATGTCCCTGATGACTGATGGTGAGCATTTTTCATATGCCTGCTGGCCATCTGGATGTCTCCTTTGGAAAAATTGTCTATTCGGATCCTCTGCCCATTTTTTTTAAAGATTTTATTTATTTATTTGACAGACGGAAATCACAAGTAGGCAGAGAAGCAGGCAGAGAGAGGAGGAAGCAGGCTCCCTGATGAGCAGAGAGCCTGATGCGGGGCTTGATCACAGGACCCTAAGATCATGACCTGAGCCGAAGGCAGAGGCTTTTACCCACTGGGCCACCCAGGAGTCCCCCTCTGCCCATTGTTAAAATTGGATTGTTTGTGTTCTTGTTATTGGAACTCATTCATCCTTCACTCTAGAATAGGTATTATTTTCTCCATTTGAAATGATGTAACTGGCATGAGGCCGTGCAGCCTGCATATGGTGGAGCTGGAATGTAGACACATGCCTGTATGGCCCTGGTTTCTAACCACCACACTATATATTCTGTTCTAAAACACGAAGTTGAGAAGAATGATTTCATAAATAATCCCGTAGCCCTCGGAAGACTGCTTTCATTATCTTGCATTCCCTTTCTTTGTGGTTCATATGAATATTGCTGCAAACTTCTTTTTGGTTTATTGTTGCCACACACAACCCTTACCCCCCACTGTCTCCTTTCGGTTCAGCAAGAGTAACTGCTTTCCTAGAAATGACTTTGTACCCAACACACCTCCCCAGCCACCAGTCACTGTTTATTAGTTCAAGGGTGGCTACCTGAGCCAAGCTGGGCTTGGAAGTTTGTTCAGGAGGAGTTTTGAAATTTGGGCAGAGAGGTGTCAAAAGCTAGAGAAGGAGGGAGAAATGGAGGGAGGAGAGGAAATGAATCCATTTCTCGCTGCTTTAGCTAGAGCATGTAAGCGTCAGAAGCTATGTGCAGTCCCGTTCTTTGTCGTGGCCTGCAGGGATAGAGGACAGCCTTTGCACAGTGAGAAAAAAGGCAGAGCACCAGAGAGAGATGGAGAAGGAGGACACTTGGACTCCCCACAGTGTTTCAGGCTTTGCTTTGTTCCCAAGGCCTGGCTGTGACTCTGTCCTTGGGTTCTGTGAAATGTGTCGATTTTCTGAGAAGGTCTCTCTCTTACTTAAGACAGTTACAGTCTGCTCTTGTCACTTGCCACAGGCTTTGGAACTGATTTTTTTATAACAAAAATAATACTAAAAAGTGTTCTAAGCATTTGCCCAGTTGTCCGTCTCAGAAACACATCAATAGGTCTGCAGGGGAGACGGTGTCAGTGAAGTGCACAGATGTCCCTTCGATCAGCGGGGAGCAAGGACAGTCTGACTCTCACACTGGCTGGATCCAGAAGGAGACTTAGTGGCTGCTGCAGCTGCAGGCTCTGAGCAAAGGCAGGGTTCTGTGGTGAGTTAATCCGAAGACAGTTGCACCATTTCCTTTTGTCTTGCCTCCTCCATGCCCATCTTCTTCTTAGGCCAGTAGCAGGACAACTGCCACCTGTGACTTAAGGAGGTTTTCCTACTCTCCCAGTGTATTTTTGTGGCCCTCAGTTCTTGCTACAATTCCTGTGGCCAGGGTGGTGGCGTGTGCTCAGGGGAGGCCTGAGTTCCTGAACCAACATCTGGAATGTTGGATGCAGGATGGAGAATATGAAGATCATGACGGTTCCTGTAGGGCAGGCATGGAAGAGATGAGGGAGTTTCTTCCACAATGTCTGCTCAAGGTCCTTTGGGTAGACTAGCATCCTTGAACATGCGCCTTCCTCTTCCCTGCTGAGAAGCAATGGCTATGAACAACATTGGCTGTGGAGACAAGACTGCCAGAGATCTTTCTGATTTCTGGCTTTTCTCTGAATCTTCTTCCTGTCTTCAGCAGCACCTGCCCCTGTCACATTTCTTGCTTAAAAAACACTGGAGTCTTTGGTCTGCACTGTGGAACCTTGACATGGTGATGATAGCCCCTTCTGAGACAGCCAGGGAGGCCGGGGAGGAGCCAGGGAGCTCCCCAGGGCCAATAATCCTTGTGGCCCTGAGTGAGCTGAGCCCTCTGCCGAGCTTTATCTGGGCTCATCTGCTTCTTGTGACAACTTGCTATTTTTCTTGGCCCTGAATTTCTGAGCAGTAGTACTGGGTCTGGAGATGGCTGGCACATCATAAGTACTACCCAAGTGGTTGAGAGGCAGAACAGAACTCTCAAAACAGAATGCCTAGGCTTGTATCCCAGCTTGGACACTTACCAGCTATGTGACCTTGGACAATCTACTGAACCTCTCTGTGCCCCATTCTCTTCATCTGTAAGACAGGGTTAATGATGGGTTAAGTGAGTTAATGTATGTGAATCATTCTGAAGAGTGACGGGTACATAGTAAGCCCTAAGTACTTGCTAACATTATTGTCATTATCATTTATTACCGGAGGTTGAATTCCCAGGGAACAGACTCTGAGACAGGAATTTAGGTAGAGTCACGTTAACCCGCAGTACTTTGCAATCAACCCCTGGAGTGAGATTGGGATTGCGCAGAGGGAGGAGTTGAACTGTGATGTAGCTGTCACCCAGTCCAAAGGGAGAGGTGGGCAGGGCGTTGTCCTTTGAAGATTTTGTGCTGCTCCTTCCTCCACCTCCCTACCCCCTGTGAGGAATGTTGGCTGCAGGCTTTCCCTGAGGACAGGTGTGACACGGAGGCAGGACAATTTCTAGGGTGAGACCTGGCTGTGAGCCACTGGCAGACAGGACTCTGGGTATGAGTGCTTCAGTTATGGAGGGGAGATGTGGGCTGTTCCCAGCAACCACCACATATGTCTTCCTACGGGACCCACTTAAGAGAGGACTCAACCCAAAGACATTGAGCTGTGGTATCAGCACCGGCTTCAGCAAGCTGGGCATTGTGTTGTCCTCTTTATGAATTCCAGCTATAGCTCCTCAGGGGGCCCGTGTCTGAATTATAAATCACCTCCCCCTCAGTGTACAAAGAACATGACAACTATAAAAAGTTGTAAAATGGGGGACTGGGCAGCAACACACATTTCCAAACACATATCCTCTCCTGTTGGGCGGGAATAGCAGGAGCTCCAGGCCATGCACAGGGGTGAAGTCCTTTGTTAGCCACACTGGCTATGGACACTTACCAGCTATATGACCTTACAGCTAAAGCTGTGCTCCCAAGGGGACTGCCCTTTCTATTGCCTTTGTTGAGCCCAAGTTCTGTCCTCTGGGAGGAACTCTTCTATTCAGTGTCCTCTCTGGCTATATTTGGGGTGAACATCAACACAGAAATCCTCTCCTAAAGGATATATATCTATTAAGGAACCTGTTTCTGGATGGAAGGCTTTCCAGGTCATAGAATCACTTGGAGTTTGAATGGTCATGAGATATTAAAAAATACTTCCCCAAAAGCCCCACAACAAACTTCCCTTATTGGCTTGAATCAAGTCAAATCTAGACTTAAAGTAAGAATGGTCTAAATAGCTTGGGCTTGAGATCCTGAATTAATGATTGGGAAAGGGGATGGGTTTATCAGGTTGGGTAAAGCCCTATAGAGGTCATCAGTTTCTCAAGCCCTGGGCTGCTAGCCAATGGGAAAGTGAAGCAATTGATGTTGGGCAGTGATCCATCTCTTGGCCCATTAGCAATTTAACCGGATCAACTGCTTGAAGAGGCAAGATATATAAAGCACCGATGAATTTTGAGAAATTTGCAAGCTGATCTCCTCCAGTCACACTCAAGAATCCACAACTGTACCTTTAGCCTAAAAAAATTGCTTAAGGGAGATGATCTATTCTAGAGTAAGGCTGAGGGATTTTACCAGCAGCAGAGAGGAACAATTAGCAAATCAATTATTTGGCCTTACTTATATCACTATCATATGATGGCTCATTGTTCATTTCAGAAATGTTAATTTTGAAATCATTAATCTCAAGGGTTACCTAAAACACAATTATCAAGTGCTTTGTCTGTCTCCCAGTTAGGTACCCGATCTCATTCAACCTAATAGACTTAATATCTAGCGGGTCTTAAACATGGTAGGAACATCATGAGAATCTGTTAAATAGCAAGGGGAGGTTCCTTCTATCTAGTCACTCCCAACAACTCCACAGTTACTGATACTTTTAAAATGAGCTCTGCTTGGAATGCAACCTTTTCTTCTCTCATCCATATGTACACTTAGCAAAAAATGCAGGAATACAGGGAGTTTTTGAGAAATGGAATCATAATACCAATGTCAACATAACTTTAAAGCAAATGAAGTCTTCTAAATTATTTGAAAGTGATGGAAAACAGTTTGCTTTTTCAGGTGTATGAATATGTCAGCTATGACGTGTCCTGATAAACCGTTCCTTATGGGAAAAGTAAAAACTTGTCGAGTTTTCCAAAGCCTTACCTGTTCACAAGCACATGGAAATGTACTAACAATTTCACCGATTCTCAGACCCGTAGTCAGTGATGCAGGAGCTCTTCCACCCTTCCTCTATGAGCACCAAGGATTCTGGGGTCCTTCGTCAGCCACACTGGCAGTCTGAAGCTGTTTCCCACACACGCTTGCAACTGAGTCTCTTCCCATGGGGCACCGTCACTGCCGCACAGTACCTTCTTTGTCAGATCGTACCACCCTTTGCTGGCTGCTGCGGCTGTATACCCTGGCAGGGCTGTTCTGATTCTCTAATACAGGGTGGTTTGCCTGATATCTTTACCTACTCATTCATGAGAGAGAGAGAGAGAGAGAGAGAGAGAGTGTAGGCGGGTGGGTGGGGAGCAGAGGGAGAAGAGAGAGAGAATCCGATGCAGGCTCCATGCATAGCCCCGAGCCCAATGCTGAGCTCCATCTCATGACCCTGAGAGCATGACCTGAGCTGAAATCAAGAGTCACATGCTTAACTCACTGAGTCACCCAGGCGCCCCTTACCTACACTCTTAATAGGTACCCTTCTCTCTGTTGGTTACTATCACTGATTCCATATTAATACATATAATTATATAGAATATTTTCATTTGCTCATATTGTTATTTATGGACACATGAGAATTTGTATAGTTTTACTGCACATTTTCATGGCATTTTATGCATGGACTGTAACTGATTTAATGAATTCCCTATTACTGGACATTTGGTTATTTTCTTGTTATTATAAATAATGCCGCACTGAATATCCTTGCAGTCAAACCTGTCCCTTTCCTTAAATTTTGCTTTAGGATAATAATAGCTAATTTAATCTGCTTTATATGCTTCTTAAAAACAAGGAAATGATTTCATAAGTAGTTCAAGGCTTGAACAGTTTTCAGAATTTAGAAGAGCAACTGACAAAAATAGAAAACACTAACAATCCTACCATGTATACCAGCTTAATTACCAGCTACAACAATTCAAGGAAGAGCTGTCCAGTGGCCTAGAGCAACGATCTTCCTGGAGACTTTGGTTTTGTGTAGAAGCTGCTTACCATCAAGTAAACAATGTGGTTTTGTAATAATTTTCAGATGTTTTATTGTTTTTGCTTTAAATCTGTAATGAGCCATTTGAATCTAAAGAAAATACAACTGAATAAGAACTAAAGGAGCTCCTTTACTTTTTACCATTTTTTACCTGGGTAAGTAGTACAAACATTTAAACAGGAGAGTAGAGTTTATAGAAGGGCAAACTCTGGAGAGACTAATAATGGGAAATCTAGCGAGGGTAAAGAAAGAACTTCAGGAAATTTCTAAAGCAGAGCTGGCTGTTTGATTTGCTAGGACTGTAGGAAAACTAGCTGAAAAGTGGAAATTAGGAAAGAGACTGTAGGTGTCACCATTTATCTTAGTTCTACTTTGTTCCTTCTGCTGTTTCTTCACTATCAACCAGAATCTAAATCTGCTTTGCAAGAGGCAAATCCTAGGTCAACTATCCATCTCTTACTCCAGGGCTCTCTCCTTTTAGTGGTTCTGTGCACCATAACCCTTACTCACTGATAGGAAATTTCTCTATATCCAGGTAGATCTCCCAGTCATGACCACTACTTTGGGTGACTTACAAATTCGTTGTCTGCCTAAAATAATAATAGCCATTATTTTTATGTACCACATGCTGGAATAAAGTCTTTATTTTCATTATTTGATTTTACCCTCATAATAAACCTTGGTTCAAGCCTGCTTAAACAGTTAGAAATTGTACTGGTTTGTATTTTAAAAAATGCAAAAGCGGTATTGGCTTCAGGCAAGGTTTTATCAGGATTCTGTTTCCATCTTTCTGCAATTCTACTCAATTGTATGTCTGTTGTATTCTGAAGCTCAATTCCCTGGTTATATGGAATGGGTGCTGGTGGTATTGGGGGCTCCTTATATGCTTTTTTGAAACATTGTGGGGGAGGGCTTCAACAGATGAGTTCTGTGGGGACACATTTCAGTCTAAAGTCTTTCATATCTCCTTAGCCATCATCCCTAGCCCAATCATTAGCAAGGAGAATGGGATTCTTATCATTGCCTTAGATGGATCAGCTGAGATAAAAAGAATTTGGGGAAGTCAACCACAAAGTATATGGTAAAGTAGGTACACTTTGCAAATGAGGAAACTGAATCTGAGATATGTTAAGTGAACGGCCAAGGTCATGCATATAATGAGTGGGAGAGCCAAGATTTTAAACTTGATTGACTCTAAAGCCCTTGTTCTTTGCAGTCCATGACACTAGTGTCTCTTGTTTGCTTTCCTAATTTGCAGTTTATCTGCTCCTTCTAATTTTAGGCTGTGTCCTCTTTCCATAGCAGTTACCTTGCCCCAGCCTCGCAACCTGAGTGGACAACCCAGGACCCTGAGCTCCATGCCCCACCTTGGGCTGCAGGGATGGAGGGTCAGGCCCAAAATGTGAAAGGTGCCCCAGTGTCCTCTGGACTGCTACTTAAAAACTTTTTACAAAGTCCTTACTTTCTGAAGGCGTTTTAAGTGCTCCTTACTTAACTTTTTTGGTGGGATGCCACCCTTCTACTTTCCTGAAATCTCCATCAACTTTTAGATCTCCTAGTACTTGTTCATACCGTTCAACCTGACTGGAGGCCTCTGACTGGATTTTGTGACCCTTCTGCTGGGAAAAAATAGAAATGTTGAAGTAAGATAACCATGATACTGTGATTTATAATGGGAAATATAGATTTGGTCTTCGTCCTTGCTTCCGTTTCACAGACCTCCAAAAGCTCTTGGCATTTCCTAAGTGATAGGAGGAGCACTGGGAACATCTTTTGTTATACCATTTGGTCTTTTATTCTTCATTCCTGAAATAGCTCGGGAGCCATAAAACTGTAAGGAATGTCTTGTTATTCATAACAAGCCCCTTTCAACCACACATGAGCTTATGTTATTGAGGTGACATAAATACAGATGTGTTGTTCTAGAGATGGGGGCTGGTTGCCAGGGGAACCAACCATGGTTACAGGATGGAACTTTTCGGTCCCACCTTCCAGCCTCCAGGAAGCGGAGAGGGGTTGCAGGTTGAATCCGTTGCAGGGCCAATAATTTAATCAATCATGCCTATGTCATGAAGTCTCCATAGAAGCTTACAAGGACAGGGTTTGGAGAGCCTTCGGGTTGGTAAACACATGGAGGTTTGGGGATAGTGGTGTGTCCAGAGAGAGCAGGGAAGCTCTGCACCCCTTCCCACATAACTTGCCCCATGCATCTCTTCCATCCGGCTGTTCGTGAGTTCTATCTTTTTTAAATAAACCAGTAACCTAGCAAATAAATTGTTTTCCTGAGTTCTGTGAGCTGCTGTGGCAAATTAACCAAACCTGAGGAGGGGTTGTGGGAAGTTCCAATTTGTAGCTGGTCAGTCAGAAGCAAAGGTAGCAAGCTGGACTTGTGATTGGCAAGGGAAGGGGGCGTGGGGGTGGGCAGTCTTGTGGGACTGAGACCTATTGAAATAAAACTGCTAGGCCCAAGATGGAGCCGCTTCTGCGTGGGTTGCCACATCAGCAACTAAAACTTGGATAATTTTCGCATCCCTGTAAATGCTTGCTTTTCCAGAATCGCTGTATATCCAGCCAGCCAATTCTCAACTGCCAAGAGACTGTAATTATTTCCTTGTTCTAAATAAGGTCAGATATGTGACCTCAACCAATCAACTTAAGGCAAATACTTTTTCCTGATTCTGATGGACCTGCTAGTCTTATAAGGAAATCCCTGACCTCCTAGCCAATCATACCCTGTTTTCACGTTGCCTTTTCTAACATTTTCTAAAAACCGCTCTCTCCCAAACAGCCCTTGGGAAGAGTGCTCCACCACTTGGGAGGCACAGGACTCCCCCAAACATGGATTGCTTTCCAGTGCATAAAGGACATCAAACTTGTCACTAAATTGCTTTATTTTTGTCATTTGACAGCCCTTACTTAACTCATGGTATCTGATAGTATGCCCAGGTCGATACCATCAGGATGGAATAAAATTGTGGGACACCCTGGTGGTATCCCAGAATTGGTGGGTATATGGAAAACCCACCCCTTTGGTGTCAGAGTGAGGTAGTATTGTCATCGGGTATGGAGAATAGGGGAGACACAGAAGAAGTAGTTTTTTTTTTAAATTTTTTTGTTTTTTGTTTTCCTTTGCAGACACATGGGTTCAAGCCTTCTCTTCTATTTCCGGGGTGAGTTACTCAGAACAACTTGGTTAAACCTTCTAATCCTCAGTCTCCTCCCTTGTAGATTATGGATACTAATACCCATTTCACAAGGTTGTTCTGAGACATTAGAATCCATATGCGAAAATGTCAGACAAGAAATACGTCCTTAATGAATGGGAAGTCCTACTTCCTTCATAAAATTTCTTTCATCTCAACCTGAACCGGTTATTCTCTCGGAACTGTCATAAAAAAACACAGCTAACACAACTGGTTTGACTGTTAACAGGGCACTATGTTGTGATAACTCTTCTGTTGCTGCCATAGACTTCCATTCAAAACTCGTAACTACTTAACTTTCCAATTAGATTATAAGCAACTTGCAGTCTCTGTAAGATGCAGCACAGGGTCTTGCCCATAGATTTGGAAAGAACATCCAGTGCAAAACTTTCTCTTCTTCAGGCATAGTTAACACTACTTTAATATGCTCAGTAAATACCAGTCATTCTCAGCTATGAGGCAGACAGTAGAAACACGATGTAGGAAAATTATGTCCCCCCCCTGCATTTTTTTTTTTTTTAAAGATTTTATTTATTTATTTGACAGACAGAGATCACAACTAGGCAGAGAGGCAGGCAGAGAGAGAGAGGGAAGCAGGCTCCCCGCCGAGCAGAGAGCCCGATGTGGGACTCGATCCCAGGACCCCGAGATCATGACCTGAGCCAAAGGCAGCGGCCCAACCCACTGAGCCACCCAGGTGCCCCCCCCCCTGCATTTTGAAGGATGGTAGGAGTCATTGTGAATAAGGACACGGACCCATATTGCTATTCTGCTGTGGATGTTGTTAGTACTGACTCAGATTCTCAGTAACCTCAAGAACAGTCCGTTCAAGCTCCCACGGGTGGTCCTGGGCCAGTTTCCATTTCAGGCTCCCTTTATCCCAGTTTTTTTTTTTTTTTTTTTTTAAAGATAGCTTCTGCCTTGGTTCCTATTGCAAAAGTTGTTTTCCTGGTATCCTTCCAAGAATTCCATGCCAAGAATGACATGATTGTCACTTGTTGTCCCTAGTTGGAACTTCTTGATGATGAAAGGGGGTGCTATTTATATTTACATTAAGGAAACAGGCCTCACGCAGTACTAGTCTAGGCTAACTAACCATCCTTCTATCTTGTACTGGTGTTTTGCCTTAAGTTTGCTTGTTTTTTCCTTGAGGACCAAGAAGAGCCTGTCACTGAGATCCAGGCTGGTTGGTGAGTAGAGGTCACCACCAAACAACAGATATCCCAGACATGGATTGCCTTACCTGAGGACACTGTCTTTTGCCCTTCTGGCTGGACTCCTGTGGTCAGCTGAGTCAAAATCTCCCACCCACTTCCCACAGGAATAGACTGGGCCACATCCCAAGATTAGTCAGTGTTTTACTCAGAGAAAATAGCCACATTCCCATGCGATGGGGTGAGTGCTGGTTAACCAATTACCTGGTTAAGGTACAAACAGTCCTCATATAAGAGCACAATAGACACGGTGCTTTGCACTTAGAGAACTCTTCCATTACCACGTGTGCTGTTATTTACAGCACTCCCAGCCCTGCACAAAGTAGGTCATTGGGTCAGAATGCTTTTGGGGAGTTCCAGCAAACCAGTGTTGCCTTGGCTGTGACTCCCAAGCAACTCCCCACCCACCCCAGCTTTTCTCCTGGGGGGTCTCGTCATCTCTGCCAAGTCAAGAACTTGGGTTTTAAAAGCTAAGCGAATTGGTGGATATGCACTTTATAGTGATTCTTGTAAAGTGTAAGTATCTTAAATGAAGCAGTAAACCTTAAATATATTTTTTTGGTCAATTATACCTAAATAAACCTGAAGAAACAAGCAAACAAACAAAGAACTTGGGTTTTTCTGACTCCTGGTTTTATTTATTTATTTATTTATTTATTTATTTTTGACTCCTAGTTTTAGACACCACTTGATGCCAAAACTTCCCAAGACAACTTTGCCTCTCATTATATTTGCTCCTTGAGGTAAAAGCACTTTCCCTAGAAGGCCATATTAAAATTGCACATTGACTTGAAGGGGAAGAATGTCAGTTAGGACACAAATGATGCCATTGCTTTTGGGTGATCAGAATACTAATACTTCAAAAGTCAGAGTTTTTAAGGTTGGGGGGGGCGTTGGTCCCTAGATATGTTTGCCAAAGGGCTTATCAGTATAGTTTCATCTCCTTGACAGTATTTCTGTTAAATAGGAAGATAAGATCAGAAGACTCCAGTTAAAAGACCTTCCTTGAAGTAAGTTCAGTCCCCTTTTGTTGGTCTGTATTGCTCTTCAGTGATCTTTCTGCTTCTGGAAATTCAAATAAACTCAATTCAATAAGTATTTATAGAGGTTTTGTGCCTGGTATTTTAATAGGCACTTTGTGCATGGTATTTTAATATTAAAACTTTGTGCATGGTATTTTAATAGGCACTGGTGATACCAAGTAGAATGAGACATAGTCCTGGCCTTCAGGAAACTCAAAACTTGGGGACATTGGGGTGGCTCGACAGGGTAAGCATCTGCCTTGGGCTCAGGTCATGATCCTAATGTCCTGGGATGGAGTTCTGCATGGGGTTCCTTGCTCAGCGGGAAGCCTGCTTCTTCCTCTTCCTGCCGCTCCCCCTACCCTGCCTGGCTTGTGTGCACGCTCTCTATAATTTGAAAAAAACAAAAAACAAAAAAAACCTAAAAATCTGATGGACCATCTGAGAGAACTATGTACCCCATAAAACTTATCGCCCTTATTGTCAAAACTTCAGAGCTCCCACGTTATTATTATTATTTTTTTGAGATTTATTTGAGTGAGTGTGTGTGAGAGAGACAGAGCACAAGAGTGACAGGCAAGAGAAAACCTCAAGCAGAACTCCACGCTGAGCACAGAGCTTGACGTGGGGCTTGATCTCACAACCATGAGCTCTCAACCTGAGTGGAAACCAAGACTCCAACGCTTAACCAACTGTGCCATCCAGGCACCACACCATGTTTTTTATTTCCTTTCCACTAAAAACAATCCACCACCCAAGGCTACCTGCTGAAAAAGAACAGATTATACACGCCTCTTTTAAGGAAAAATTCCCATTAGGTTGCAAATATATTCTAATTCTTTATGTCTTTTAGAGATTTTTTTGGTTGTTGAGTCTCTGTATAAAGTAGATTAAGTACAACTAGATTCACATTTATAGTAAATTCTAATGCATACTTCTTCCCACCTGAAGGAGCCCAAGAAAAGACAAAGATGGTGGAAGGGAATATCACAGCTATTTCCATAAAGCTGAAAAGCTGCAACCTCCACGGCAGATGTGCTCACTCTGGTTTTCTTCAAAAGACACGTGGGTCTGCATAAGCACCTATGGGCACATTTAGAAGGAACATTAGAAGGAACGTTAGCAAAGGTCTTCTAATTACTAAGTTTCCTGAAAATGGGACGAGGTCCCATGAAGTAGTACATTCCTTTTCATTAACTTTATTTTTTTTAATTTTATAAAAAATTTTATTTATTTATTTGCCAGAGAGAGTGCACAAGCAGAGAGGGAGAAGCAGGCTCCCCGCTGAGCAAGGAGCCCAACGTGAGACTCTATCCCAGGATCCTGGGATCATGGCCTTAGCTGAAGGCAGATGCTTCACCCACTGAACCACCCACCCACTTTCACTAGCTTTACACAAAGTTGAAGCTAGACAACCTGTTGAAAGGGGTACTATAAGGTTGAAGATGCCTATATATTTTTTAATGAGGCATCTGGGGGGCTGCACTCAAGGGAGGGAGGGACCCCCAGAGGATGCTGGGCCAGTTTGAACTGAACATTTTGAAGACCAACTTTCTTGCTGCCCTCTAAAATATGAGTATGGTATATTTACTGAAAGAACCTCTTCTCTTGGGAGTGGAGGGAACTTGATAAAAGACAATATTATCTTATTATCTACAGGATTACGCAGGTTTGGAAGCTCTCAAGGAAACGAGGATCGCTGATTGTGTCCGCAGGTTTTGTCAACTTAGAAACCCACATCTGTTGGAGGAGTGACTCACTTTAGGCTGAAAGGCTGTTGCTTTAAAAAAGAGACACAATCTGGGACATTATTCAAGTATTTAGAGCAGAGTTTAAACCCAGACGGGGATCAGTGCTAGGGTATTCATCAACTTTGCAAATGAAAACAAAATAAGGGGTGTCTGGGTGACTCAGTCGGTTAAGCAGTGGCTGCCTTTGGCTCAGGTAATGATCTGGGAGTCTCATGTCTGGCTTCCTGCTCAGCAGGAAGTCTGCTTCTCCCTCTTCCTCTCACCCCTCACCCCACTCATCCTCTCACTCTCAAATTAATGAAATCTTAAAAAAAAGTAACAAAATAAAATTGAAAACAGTCATAGGTATATTTGCCTGTTTGTGAAGATGTACTTTTAATAATGTTGCAGCTAAATCGCAACTGATGACAATTTAGATACAAGTTTTAAACCAATTGCACATTTTCTTCACAACTGTTTTAAATAGGGCTGTATCATTAATTAAAAAAAACTGGTCACTGTGGTATTGTGATTTATAACAAGAAATATGCATGTGTTCTTTATCCCCCTTGCTTGCGCAGAGTTCCTAAAATGCTTGGGATTTTCTAAGCTAAAAGGGCAATTAAAGTGTCTTTTGTTATGTTAATGAAATGACTTTGGAAAGCGCCTAAGGAAGCTAGTTGGTTGCTGAATCTATCATCACTGGCCTTTGAGTTCATCAGTAATATCTATGTAGGACTAAACCCTTAACCTGCGGGATCTGATGCTATCTCCTTGTAGATATGTCAGAATTGATTGATATCCAGTTGGGGTCCCAAGAAATGCTTGATGGTGTGGGGACCCACCCCCTCTGCCAACACTGGAATTAGTATCAGAAGCTATTTAGATACCTTGCAGCCTCTCAAGTATTTACTTGGTTCACTGTCCGGAAAACTAGCATTTTTAGATTCAGAAATCTAAGTTATAAAAATATGAGATCTTCCAGTCCATCCCTGCATCATTTATAGAGTTGTTTCATCTACATAACAACTGTTCTTTTATGTTTCCTAAAAAAAAATTCATAATAATAGCTTATACTTACCCATATTCTGAGCCATGCACTGTTCTTTACATGCATTAACTCACTTAAGAAAGTCTACTTTCCAGGTTAACAATCTTAAGGAGAAAAATAAACCTTTTTCTTTTATAAGCAGTTCATATGTCTGTGATATATATAGCAGAAATGATCTTTCGTTTTTTGTTTTTGTTTTGTCTTGGTGTGTGTGTGTGTGTGTGTGTGTGTGTTTCTCAAGGGGACTGTCATGCTTCCCTTTTCTTGTGTCTCATCTCAGAAGCTTCAGAAAAGGGAACTGATTCCAAGACTCGTAATACTCACTGTATCAGAATCTCTGCCCGCAGAGCAGTCCTCCTCTTCTGTTTCTCGGTTCTTCTCTGTCACTGTTGCTTCTACTCTGTTAGGCAAAATGGAAAACCTGCATAATCCTGAGAAAATATATTTGGAGCCCTCTTCCTATATTTTTTTGTAATGCCATATGTTGGGGGAAGAGGTAGAAGAGAGAACACGTACCCTAGACAGAGATGGTTCTTGTTAATAAGGTCAATCAAAAAAAATTTTTTTTTAATTTCCTTTTCCTTTATCTTAATCATATACCTTAAGTAAAAAAGATATAAAAGATCTTAAATAAAATATGGCAAATTGGAATAGGTAAGCATCACTAACATCAAAAACACAAACTCCAAGTTATTTTATATAGCGACATATTTAAATGTATCTAATTTTCAAATACAATTGCCCGATAGAAAATGCTCCAGTCTGCTAGAAATGGTGTTGTGTTACCAAAGGTCAGCTGCACACAAAAATGGTGTTGCTGAGAGAAATGGCACATTTGACCTGGCACTCTTCAGGGGTGATCCACTGCACTTACATGGCTGTTAAAACTGTTAATTCTGCCAGCTGTTCTTGAGATACTCAATGACATTTGTGATTGCAGAAAATCGCCTCCTGATGGATATTGTAGGATATATATTATTTAATAGGACTTTCAGTAGCCTTGGCTTTAGAGCCAACTCCATAGGCACCAGGTTACAGGGTATATAATGCTTACTTTTTTTTTTTTTTTTTTTTTTTACTGCCTAAAATGTTCCTCAATAAGTTTGGAATTGTACTTATAGTTAGTAGTATAGGTACCCATAAACCTATGTATGGGTTCAGTGTCAGAACTGTGAATTACAGACACTTGGGAGAGAGGAACCATCCCTTAGATTCCTTCTACATATGCTTCAGTGTCCAGCACAGTGGTATTTGCATAATTGGTACATTAATTCAATAAACATTTACCAAGACTTCTTTACATCTTCCATTTTGCAATTATTGTGGAAAGCCAATTTTGAGATTTCCAGGCAGTGAAAATTTAACACATGAAAGGCACTTGCCATTACTGATCGTATTTCAAAAAGGTGGTATTAAAGTTAGAAGTGGCAATTGTTCTGTAACTGCCCACATATGTGAAGTGGGATCCAAGGGTAATAGGACTTAAAGGATTCAACTGAAGCAAAAATGGGAGAGTATGAATAGGATTAGACTAGAAAAAAAAATTTTTTTTGGTAGATATTGCAGTGATAAAATTATCTTCATGAATAAGGTCAATATACATATTGATTGGTGATTGGTCAATTGGTGATTGGTCAATGTTAATAAGGTCAATATACATATGCCTTCAAGATTTGAACCTAGAGCTATTCTTTCATTTCCCATAGATATCATCACTAGCAGCAGCTTACAAAAGCAACACTTTTGTGTTTCTTGGTTTTTCAGATTTTCTCATCTCTCATAAACTATGTTTATTTATCCAGCTAGTAGCATATTAGGAATTTTGTAAAAGTAATACATGTTTGTGGTAAAAAACAATTTAAATAGTACCAAAGGGCACACAGTGAAAAATAAGGGTTCCCCCACAGTAACACCCACCTAGAGCATACCACTGTGGCCAGTTTATGGGGTATTTTCCAAGCATACTCCATGCACACCAAACATATAGATGTATATATAAATCCCTTTTGTATGCAAAACAACATTCCATGTCTTCTTTAATCATTGAATAGATCCTCTTTTTTCACTTCATGGTCAAAAGATGACACTGAGTTCTCTTTGATACTATGCTTATTCTGTTTCCAGGCTTTCTGAATTACATTTCCTTTAAGGTATGCTTCAATATAACCTTAATGAAAAGGCTGAGGATTATCTGACCCCGCTCTGTTATTTGGATCCATCCCAGGTAGATCTTTGATTCAGTCAACAATGTTGCACAGCTTACAGATAGAAGGAAGCAGAAAAGGATACAGAGGAGGAGAAATGACTAAATCACACACCAGTATTCATTAGGGCAGGCGTTTACAGCTTTAGATTGTGACCCACAGGGAGGTTGTGAAATCCATTTACTGGGTTTGAAAGTCCAGGATTCATTAGAATGCAAGAAAAGCAGGATAGAAAACAGGCTCAGCACCTATAGAAGAGCTAAGTATTGTCTTCCAAAACATTCCTGCCAGCGTTACATTCACGGGCATGTGTGTACTGGTTTCCAACATGAAATCTATCCCACCACCTGAAGTCACAGAAAAAAAAAATGGAAAAACATTTTCCCCGAGTTTACTCCTTAGGAGAACAAGTCCATTACATCTTAAGAAAAAGTTTGAACAAGTCTGAGAACCAGTTTGTTTTTTGGAGATTCAAAACTCATATCAGTATAGCAAGTTCTGCAGTGAAGCTCGTTTAACCAAAGGTTTTCCAAAAACGGGCTGCAGAACTCTTCCCTGTGTTCCAGAGAGAGCGTGAACCTCCTCCAGCACCAGTGCAGGGAGAAGCACAATTTCATCTGCATTGTCATGGCCTCCAGCTTCTACTGGCAAGCTGTCTTCTTTGAGAGTGCTAAGTCCTGTGCCAGATTTTGATCTCCTTCTGTCTAGCCCCGAATACTACAAAGAGGGCTAAGACTGCTTCTCAAGTTTCCTCCAATCCGGACATGCTAAGGTAAACAGTCTGGGGCCAGAATGCAAGAACCCAGGGTCTTCCCTTAATTCCTTCTGAGGCTCTACTGGTCTTTATTTAAGGAGCACTGGCTTAAGAGCCGAGTCCTAACATCAAGGAGTGATACAGTAACAACTAGTCGTCATCCTAGACAAGTTACTTAACTCCTCCATGTCTCCAGTTACCATATCTAAAATAAGGAGGCTGGACACTGATTTTGGAGGTCCCATTTTGCACAAGTGTTTAGGTCTTTTTCTGGTATTTTAAATTTTCATAGTAATCCTGAAAACTTCTCTCCAGCCTATCTCCCCTGCCTTCCTTCTTGACTTACTTTCCAAAGTTTTATCGAGAGTCTGCTCTTTGCCAAGCATTGTATCAACTGCTGAAGATATGATGGTACACAAATAATTTTTACATCCCGTTCCCAGCAATAATCTGCCTGGACAAAATGATGTTTCCTTAACTCTGTCCAGTCTTGGCCCATGTGAATTTTGAGAAGGATAGTCTTGCTCCTGATCCCTCTCATTACTACAGAAAACATCTACTCTGCTCAAAAATAAATAAGTAAATCTATGACTATATTTACATTAGAAAATAGATTGTGCCAGCTTTCTATTTGGGATACTTCCCCAATAATACCCCCATGTTCTGTTGGAGAGGGCCCATGATATCTGTAAGTGCTGCCACCATACAGTGGGTGGTCTCAGTTCTTCTTATATTCATGCTCTGAATAAGTCCTATCCAGTGGAATTTTGTGCAGGCAAGAATCACTTCTGAGCAGCTGACAGACTGACTTAAAATTAAGTGAAAATGCTTGCGGATGCTAATGTAACCATTCCTTAAAAAGTGTGGAATATCCATGTTAAACCTAAATATCAAATATACTGAGAAGGTGGACACAAAACTAAATGTCCCATAATCTTTAACTGTATATTCTGCAAGTTTTCTTTAAAACGCACATATACACACACAAACAGAAAAACAAAATAAGCAACATATGCTGGCTATTCTTTTAACATTTAGAAATACTTCTGGAATGCCTGCAACATACATGACAGTCACTGTAAAACCTTATTTTTAGAAAAATTCCTATGTGCTAAATGACATTAAAAAGGTATACTCTTGGGGGGTGCAGCATGGCTGACTCAGGCAAAGGAGCATGTGACTCTTGATCTCGGAGTTGTGAGTTTGAGACCCACGTTGGGGGTAGAGATCACTAAAAACAACAACAACAACAACCAACCAAACAAACAAAAGACAACCCAAAGTTTAAAAATAAATACATAAAAAAAGTATACTCTCCAAAGGATGGAAGATGATCATTGTGTTGTACTTTGTACTGATCAGATCACATCTGGAATGCTGTTCAATTCTAACACAGCATTTTTAGAGCAATACAGACAAATGAAAGTGTTCTCAGAGAAGCAGGGGAAAATGGAAAAGAAACTTAAAACCATGCCTAAATGGGACCGTTAAAGAGGTGTATATTTTTAGTCTAGAGAAGAGCAGATTATAAGGGCACATAGTAGCTAGCTGGCTGTCTTTGCATTTGTGAAAGGAGATAGTATTTTTGCTATATATTGCTCTGGAAACCAAAATCCAGACAGAGGGTAGAAGTCATGAGGAGGCATGTTTCAGCTCAGGCTCAGATGTGGATTAGACCTTCGATCACCGGGGGCAGCCAAGCAGAGGCTAACCTATCACCTGCCTGGAATTTTGTAGCTTTTAATTCTATTTTCAACATTAGGTTTTTATGTCCCTTCTTGCCCTTTGATCAGTCAGTGTGAAACCCAGAATCTGATCAAGGAACACACAATTCCGCAATACATTTGAAGAGCTTTAGCTGGTACTAGTTGGTACAGAACCTCGGGTTTTTTTTTGGAACCATGTTATTCGCAGTAAACCGACTGCAATGTTGTGCGTGACCTCATTCATATTTCTGATGTGTATTTCCAAGCAGAAGTACTGTAAAATATCTCATCTTAGGACCTCAAGGACATAATTTCAAGATATGTATAACTCGCAGAGCCAGAAAAGCAGTCTTTTGGCTTTTTAAGAATCGAAACTTTAAGAGGATTTCCTTAAAATAGATTGAGTTCAACTTGCCCTGCAATTTTCTGGAAGAAAACCTGTTATCAATTTTCAGAGAATCAGCCTGGAAAGTGCTCCCTGACTTTCAGGAGGAGGATGAAAATCGCACCCCATGTGTATCACATCCTGTGTGTGGGCAGAGTGACTCCATCAAGTGTCACTCATGGATGCGTGCCCTGAGTGAGGGTTGGGGCGTAGGTGACAGGACGAAGCCCAAGAGGGCAAATGGCATAAGAAGAGAGAGTGGAGGGGGGCGGGGTGTGTGCTAGGAGGGTGGAGCTCTGCAGGAGACAGGAACAACTGGCAGGGCCTTTGCAAGCAAGGTTTTCAGCATTCAGCAGAGCAGTGAGAGTAAGCACAGATCCATGCAAGGAGACTGGAGAGTAAGAGTCCTTTCCTTTCCAGAAGGCATTTAAGCTGCACCAAAGAATTGTATAGTCTCAGATTTCAAGCCATTGGTATTGAAGAATAGAGAAGCCCACTGATTCTGATGGTAAAAACACTACTTTATATTTGAATACTACCTTTGAAACACTATTTTGAATTGTGTAGTATTTTGAATGGTATTTGAAACACTATTTTTCAAAGTTCTTTGTCATTTAATGGGACCAGATATAACACAGTAGAAACTTCAAGAGTCTTGAAATTTTTGGAATCCCAAACCTGACTAATGACTGCAAAATTCAGGGTATCAAATGTCTTGATAAGGCCAGCGAATTTAGTGGATATCACTAATACCTCTGCATTTTATTTTTGTAGTAACTTGTAAAAAGATCATGTCCCATATTTCACTATTCTCGCCCATTGAGTATTTTGGAAGGTTAGAGTTAGTTTTGTGGTGCAAAATTCTGTCCAGAGGGGAACTGGGCCAGGACATTGCTGCCATAGCTTAAAGACATGAACAGCAGGTCCAAGATGTATTTTGTAAGTTTATTCTGGTATTTTCTTTTTTTTTTTTTTTAAAGATTTTATTTATTTATTTGACAGAGAGAGATCACAAGCAGGCAGAGAGGCAGTCAGAGAGAGAGGAGGAAGCAGGCTCCCTGCTGAGCAGAGAGCCCGATGTGGGGCTCGATCCCAGGACCCTGAGATCATGACCTGAGCTGAAGGCAGCAGCTTAACCCACTGAGCCACCCAGGCGCCCCTTATTCTGGTATTTTCTAATAAACTTTTTTTCTTATGGTTTTAAGGTTTGTACCAGTGATTCCTCAATGAAAGCAGAAATGCTGAGTGTTTTTTTCAAATCAATATTTTTCATACCTTGTAGTCGTACTTAGAAAATGCCAACTCTATTATTTTTCAAATACATTATTAAGAATCCTAGGGGGGGCCTTCGTGCCTTAGTCCATTACAAGTCCAACTCTTGATTTCAGCTCAGGTACCATCTCAGGGTGATGAGATCCAGCCCTGCGTGAGGTTCCATGCTGAGTGTGGGGCCCACTTAAGATTCTCTCTCTCTCCCTCTGCCTTCCCCCTCTCCTGCTTGCACTTTCTCTCACTAAAATAATAATAATAATAATAATAATAATAATAATTCTATTCAGATTCATTTATCAAGAATTTATTGAGGAGAAACCTGAAATACAAGTTATGATATTATAAAGATTCAGGGCAACAGAAAGGGGGTATCGCACCTAACAGATAAGAGTGTGGAGTCAGAGTCTGTCAGAATTTAGATTCTAACCCTACCACTTGCTACATGGTACTTCTTGGGTGAATCAGTTTCTCTAATACCAGGACCCACTTCTTAGAATTGCTGTAAATTTTCAATGGACTAATGAATGTAGAACACTCTGAACAGTGTCTAGCCTTTGGTAAATGCTCTGTAAGTGGTAGCTATCTTTTTCAGAGATTTCTACTTGGAATTCTAAGGATTCAAGCGAAAATTTCCTTAATCTTACCATATATTTTGAAGTATTGGGAAAAGATTTTAGATCTTGGGGCCTTTGGGAATGCCCTACTGAAAGAATTTTATTGTAAAAAATCAGAGAATTTAGGTATATGTAGATTAAGGGATTTGCCCAAGATTCGAAAGCCAAAGACAATACCAGGAATTCAGTCTTCTTATAATCTTTAGACCACTGCATAAACATGCAAGCAATAGCATGTGGGCAAAAGTAAATAAATACCCAGAGACAACTTTGGATCACAGATACTATTAACACTTGTACCCTTTGGTGTTTTATGTACATAGCTTTATTATTTTTAAAAATTATTATAATTTGTTGTTGTTGTTTTGAGAGAGAGAAAGACAGCATGAGTGGTGGGGTTGAGCTGCGAAGGGAGAGAGAGAATCTTAAGCAGTCTCCACACTCAGCAATGGAGCCTGATGTGGGGCTCAATCTCGCCACCCTGAGATCATGACCTGCACTGAAATCAAGAGTCAGCTGCTTAAACAGTTAACAAAACCAAAAGACAACTGACAGAATGGGAGAAGATATTTGCACATGACATATCAGATAAAGGGCTAGTGTCCAAAATCTATAAAGAACTTAGCAAACTCAACACCCAAAGAACAAATAATCCAATCAAGAAATGGGCAGAGGACATGAACAGACATTTCTGCAAAGAAGACATCCAATTGGCCAACAGACACATGAAAAAGTGCTCCATATCACTCAGCATCAGGGAAATACAAATCAAAACCACAATGAGATATCACCTCACACCAGTCAGAATGGCTAAAATTAACAAGTCAGGAAATGACAGATGCTGGAGAGGATGCGGAGAAAGGGGAACCCTCCTACACTGTTGGTGGGAATGCAAGCTGGTGCAACCACTCTGGAAAGCAGCATGGAGGTTCCTCAAAATGTTGAAAATAGAACTACCCTATGACCCTGCAATTGCACTGCTGGGTATTTACCCTAAAGATACAAACGTAGTGATCCGAAGGGGCATGTGCACCCGAATGTTTATAGCAGCAATGTCTACAATAGCCAAACTATGGAAAGAACCTAGATGTCCATCAACAGACGAATGGATAAAGAAGATGTGGTATATATACACAATGGAATACTATGCAGCCATCAAAAGAAATGAAATCTTGCCATTTGCGATGACATGGATGGAACTAGAGGGTATCATGCTTAGCGAAATAAGTCCATCGGAGAAAGACAACTATCACATGATCTCCCTGATATGAGGGAGAGGAGATGCAACATGGGGGGTTAAGGGGGTAGGAGAAGAGTAAATGAAACAAGATGGGATTGGGAGGGAGACAAACCATAAGTGACTCTTAATCTCACAAAACAAACTGAGGGTTGATGGGGGAGGGGGGTTGGGGGGGTGGGATTATGGACATTGGGGAGGGTATGTGCTATGGTGAGTGCTGTGAAGTGTGTAAACCTGGCGATTCACAGACCTGTACCCCTGGGGATAAAAATATATTATATGTTTATAAAAAATAAAATAAAAAAAATTCTATTAATAAATTGGTAAAAGGAGAAAAAAAAAGAGTCACAAAAAAAAAAAAAGAGTCAGCTGCTTAACCAACTGAGCCACCCAGGTGCCTCTGTACGCAGCTTTAAATGCAAGATGAGTTATTCCAAGGTGAGTTTAAATGAGTCACTTGAGTCATCTTAACTTTTGGAAAATGCACTCATTTGTTTTTCTAAGCTAGCAACCTTAAGACAATTATCTATACATAGGTAAGGTAGAAGGATTAATTGGGGAAGGCGAACCATATAATTCAAACCAAATGACCCCTTTGGTCTGGTCTGTCCAAATAACTATGATTAACTTGGTTGTGTTTTATTTTGTTTGCTTCATTTTGGAAACTGGGGTATCAGCAAGAAAAGTATATGAAGAAAGAATTGAATTTTTCAAACAATTGTCTCAATTTTCTACCGTGTTAAAAATAATCAGTGTTTGACCCTTAAAATAGATAATAGGAAGTGCTATGAAAGTGTTTTACCCCAATGACACTCAGGACACTCAGATCCTGTCATTTCACTATTCTACAAAATTTCCATTTCCATTTTATGTCTAAAAAGTATTGCTATTCTTAAGATGTTTACTCTAAGATACTATCAGCCAAAACTTTATAGTGTAGTGTCACTACTGTCCATCAGCAGAGAGCAAGGCTAGCACATGGATTTCTAAATATTTGTCTCAGAAGAGGAAAGGTCTTAGACAAGAGGACTCAGTTTTCCAATATGCACGCCTTGGATTTAGTCCAATGTAAACCCTAAAATCAACTATCAGCGAGAGATTGAGTTACTGTACATAGAAATGAAGAAACTAGAGCAAAATCAATTATTAGTTGCCACTTTATAAAAATATCAGAAACCTCTTCAAAGTACTTGTCACCATAGTTGATGTGAACTAAACTATCAACTACTTTAAGTGATACTGACAGAACTCTACCTAATAACTATAGAGTTGTTCTCTTTGCTTGCACCTTTCAAATTTCTTTTCAAATTCATGTTTACTCATGAATATTGACTCAAAGACATTGACTCATTAAAAACTATCTAATGAGTCAATCATAATCATGTAGAAAATGCTATTTGACTACAGAAGTATTAAATTGGAAATCACAAACGAGGGCTTGGTATATTAGGTTGCTCAGGCTACTACAACAAAATACCATAGAGTAGGTGGCTTAAAGATTAAGGTGCCAGCAAATTTGGTTTCTGGTGAGTCCTCTCTTCTTAGCTTGTACATAGCCAACTTGTACTATGTCCTCATATGGATGCATGAGAAGAGAGAGGAGAGGTGAGAGGGCTCTCTGATGTCTCTTCTTAGAAGGACACACTAGGGCGCCTGGGTGGCTCAGTGGGTTAATCTGCTGCCTTCGGCTCAGGTCATGATCTCAGGGTCCTGGGATTGAGTCCCGCATCGGGCTCTCTGCTCAGCAGGGAGCCTGCTTCCCCCTCTCTCTCTCTCTGCCTGCCTGTCTACTTGTGATCTCTCTCTGTCAAATAAATAAATAAAATATTAAAAAAAATAGAAGGACATGCTAGTCCTACTGGATCAGCACCCCACCCTTATGACCTTACTTAACTTTTTTTTAAAACCTTATTTAACCTTAATTACTTTCTTAGAGTCCCATCTTCAAATATAGCTACATTGGAGGTTAGGGCTTCAACGTATGAATTTTGGGAGGACACAAATACTCAATCCATACTACTTGGAAAACCTCAAATATTTAGAAGTTAAAAAACAGAGGAATCTGGGTGGCTCAGTTGGTTAAGCAACTGCCTTGAGCTCAGGTCATGATCCCAGCGTCCTGGGATGAAGTCCCACATTGGGCTCCCCCTGCTCTGCAGGGATTCTGCTTCTCCCTCTCCCTCTTCTGCTCAGCCTGCTCGGGTACTCCTCTTTCTGTCAACTAAATAAATAAAATCTTTGAAAAAAAAAAAGACGTTAAAAAACAAACTTCTAAGTGTTCATAGATCAAATAAGAAAAGACAGAAAATTGGAAAATATTTCAAACTGAGTAACAATGAAAATACAAGATAGTCATTCTGGGAAGGATGCAACTAAGGCAGTACTCAGAGAAACATTCATAGCTTTAAATTCTTTTTCTTTTCTTTTTTTTTTAAGTTCTATTTTTTGAGACAGAGAGAGAGAGAGAGAGAGCACACAAGCAGGGAGAGAGGACAGAGGGAAGGGAGAGAAAGAATCTCCAGCAGATTCACTGCTGAGCATGAAGCTCCAATGCCAGGCTTGATGTGGGGCTTGATCTCACAACCCTGAGATCATGACTCCATCTGAAATCAAGAGCTGGATGCTCAACCAACTGAGCCACCCAGACAACCCTATAGCTTTAAATTCCTATATTAAATAGAAGAAAGGTCTGGGGCACCTAAGTGGCTCAGTTGGTAGAGCATGCAACTCTTGATCCCCAGGTGAGACATTAGAGCTCCACATTGGACATAGAGTTAACTTAAAAAAAAAATAAATAAATAGAAGAAAGGTCTAAGATCAGTGATCTAAGATTCTACCTTAACAATCGTAAAAACAGAAGGGCAAAGCAAACCCTAAAAGTGTAGAAGACAGGAAATAAAGCAAAGAGCAGAGATCAATGTAATAGGACACCTCAAACGAGAGAGTTAATAAATATAAGAGTTGATTTTACATTATTTGCTAGTAATCTAAAAAGGTTAGAATCATCAAGCCTTAGAAAAGTAATCAAGGGAAAAAAATAATACAGTACCATCAATAATAAGAATGATACAGTAATTATCATAGATCCTATAGGCATTGAAGTAACAATAAGAAGATATTATTAAAACATTTTACCAATACATTTGATGCATTATATAACATGGAAAAGTTCCTAGAAAAATATAACTTACTAAAACTGATGAAGATGAAATAATATTTCAATCCTGCTATACAGTAGTCCCCTCTTCAGGGTCTATGTTCCAAAACACACAGTGGCTGAAACTGAGGATAGTACCAAGCTCTATATATCTCCTGTTTTTTTCTGTACATACACATCTGTGACAAAGTTTAAATCATATTAGGCACAGCAAGATATTAGCAAGAGCTAATAAAATAGAACAATTACACTAATACTGTACAAAAGTTATGTGAATGTGGTTTCTTGCTCTTTCTCAAAATATCTTATTATATCGTATTCATGCTTCTCATGATGATGTGAGATGATAAAATGCCTGTGTGATGAGATGAAGTGAGATGAGTGATGGAAGCATTGTGACATAACACTGGGCTACTACTGACCTTCTGACCATGTCAGAAAGAGGGTCATCTGCTTCCATACTGCAATGGACTATAGGTAACTAAAACCATGGAAGGCAAAACAGAGATAAGAGAGAACTACCTATCTATTAGGGAAATTGACTTTTTCATCAAAAACCTTTCCATGAAGAAAGCCCCAGTGTCAATGGTGAATACTGATATATTCAAGAAAGAGATAACACCGGGCGCCTGGGTGGCTCAGTGGATTAAGCCGCTGCCTTAGGCTCAGGTCATGATCTCAGGGTCCTGGGATCGAGTCCCGCATCGGGCTCTCTGCTCGGCCAAGAGCCTGCTTCCCTCTCTCTCTCTCTCTCTCTCTCTCTGTCTGCCTCTCTGCCTACTTGTGATCTCTGTCAAATAAATAAATAAAATATTAAAAAAAAAAAGAAAGAGATAACACCAATCTTACATAAACTCTTTTAGAAACAGAGGAAGAAAAAACAGTTACTGATTTGTCTTATATGGCCAGCATAACCACAAACCAGACAAATGTAAAAAATAAATAAAATTGAAGACTAACATCTTTCATGAACAAATACTTAAAAATTATTAATAATTAGTCAATAAAAGCCAGCAATACACAAAAAGGAAAATATATCATGATCATGTAGAGTTCTACCATGGAATGCAAAATTGGTATAACATTTGGAAAGTCAGTATCATTCACCATATTACCTGAATAGAGAATAAAAATAACATCATTTCAACAGATGCGGAAAAAGTGTTAGATCGATCTCAATATGCACTCGTGATTCATTTAACACCTGAGTTATGAACACAACCAATGGTTATATAGTGAATACTTTCCTTCTAAAGTTCAGGATCAAGTAAAGGACACTCTTCTTCATTACTTCTATTCAACCTTGTGATGTAAGTTTTAGTCATTGCATTAAGGAAAGAAAAATAAATATAAAACATGAAAATCAGGGATGAATAATGCTATCTTTGTTGATTAAGTGATTGTTTACTGGGGCACCTGCATGGCTCAGTGGGTTAAGCCTCTGCCTTTGGCTCGGGTCATGGTCTTGGGATCCTGGGATCGAGCCCCGCGTCAGGCTCTCTGCTCAGTGGGGAGCCTGCTTCCTCCTCTCTCTGCCTGCCTCTCTGCCTACTTGTGATCTCTGTCTGTCAAATAAATAAATAAAATCTTAAAAAAAATGATTGTTTACTTATAAAATGCTAAAGAACACCAGCTAGAAATAAAGGAGTTTAGCAAGGTCATAAGGTAAAAGGTCAATACACAAAAGACAATTATATTTTTATACGCTAGTAGCAAACAATTGGAAATTGGAAAGGAAAATATTTCATTCACAATACTACTACAAAACATTAAACACCTAGGAATAAATTAAAAGATATGCAAGACTCTCACTGGAAGTCTCTTTGCTGAGAGAAATTAAAGACCTAAATAAATGGTGAAATATGCTCTGTTCAATATTGTTAAACTTTTAGTTCTCCCCAGATTGACGTAGAGAAGCAAAAGATCCCAACATCATTCTAGTGGGGTTATTTTTTGCAGAAATTAATGAGCTGATTCTAAAATATGACTTCGAATATCCAAAGTAAAAATTTTCAAATGCTCATTCTAGGAATATTTATTGATAGGTGCTATGGAACAAAGTAATTTTAAAACAAAAAGGACAAAATTGGACGACTTCCGCAACCTGAGTTCAAGACCTACTATAAAGTTAGAGTAATCACGATGGTAGAGAATAAAGATTCCAGAATTAGAAGGTCAGATATATGGCGAATTGATTTTCTACATAGTTGCCAAGGCAATTCAGTAGGAAAGGGAAGTACTTTTAACAAATGATGTTTTAATAACTTGATATCCTTATGAAAAAAAAATAATGTTGACTCTGTCTTGAACCATTTACAAAGTTTACTTGAAATGGATCATACATCTCCCATCCAAGTACTAACCAGGCCCGACCCTGCTTAGCTTCCGAGATCAGATCGGGCGCGTTCAGGGTGGTATGGCCGTAGATGAAATGGATCATACATCTAAACATAAAAGCTAAAAACTATAAAACTTGTAGGGAAAATCTTGGAAAAAACTTATGTCACCTTGATGTGTGTTTTGGGGGATAAGTTTAAAAAAGTAAAATTATAAAATATCAAGGAAAACATATAAATTTAAACTTATAGATTACTGAACTCATAAACAAATACATCTATGCAACCGCTAACTACGTTAAGATCAAGAACACTACCAACACCCAGAAGCTTCTTCACCAAAGTTTACCACTTTTCTAACATCTGTCACTATAGTTAATTTTGCCTATTTTAAAAAATTTCATAAACATGGAATCATATAGTATGTCTTTGTACATGTAGGATTAATTCATTCCTTTTGTATATTATTGTATCATACGAATATACCCCAATTTATCCATTCCATTGTCAATAGTCATTTTCAGTTTTTCCAGTTTAGAACTATTATCAATAAACTCCTATGACCCTTGTTTTTTTTTTTTTTAAGATTTTATTTATTTATTTGACAAATAGAGATCACAAGTAGGCAGAGAGGCAGGCAGAGAGAGAGGGAGGAGGAAGCAGGCTGTCTGTGGAGCAGAGAGCCCAATGTGGGGCTCGATCCCAGGACCCTAGGATCATGACTGGAGCCGAAGGCAGAGGCTTTAACCCGCTGAGCCACCCAGGTGCCCCTCCCATGACCTTTCTTGTACAAATCTTTCGATGCACATATCCCTATGTGTTCAATATGTATTTGAATGGAATTGCTGGGTCTGTAAAAGTGTGTTTGGCTTTATTACATAAATGAGATATAGGGTTTCTCTCAGGGTTCTGGTCCAGATAAGCAGGCCAGCACCGGATTTAGTTTCCAGAATTCTAGGTGTAAAGAGCAGCCATAGCCAATGGGGCTGAATCTCCTTAACCTCCCATAGCAGAATATAGGAGTTCCAGTTACTCCTGATTATTGTTAACACCCAAGAACTGGCAATGGCATAATGTTAGCCAGTATGTTGTGTGACAACTGATGTGGAGCACCCTTTTATTTGCTTATTAGGCATTTGGATGTCCTCTTTGGTGAAGCACCAGTTCAAATCATTTGCCTATTTAAAAATTGCATTGTTGGTCTTCCCTACTGATTTGTAGAAGTTCCAAATATGCTCTGGATACAAGGGTTTTTTTGGTCATACATCTATATTGTGAATATCATCTCCTCTTCTCTGATTTGCATTTTCACTCTCTTCATAGTATATTTGTTGAGGAGAAATTTTAATTTTAGTCAAGTCCAATTTAGTAATCTCTTTCGGTATATGTCTTGTGTTATGCTTTAGGAAATCTGCATATCCTGAAGTCTTCGGCATATTCTCCTGTTATATTTTTAAAAAAGGGTTTTTTTTTTCTCTTAGATGTTTAAGTATGAGCATCTGGCATAGATTTTTGATGTCTGTTTTTGAAAATCGTGTTCTGATCTGCTGATCCATTTTCTATGTTTGAATCAATACCATACTGTTTTTATACCTGTATTTAAAAATTAGTTTTGATATCTGATAGTGTAAATTCTCAACTTTGTCTTCTTTCTTCGATATCGAATTTTTCTTAGCCCTTTAGCTTTTGATATTTGATATAAACTATTTATTATTATTTTTTAAATAGCATGACAAAATCTTTTTTATACTTATATTTTTATATTTTGCATTTTTATATTTTATTTATTTACTTAAAGGTTTTATTTGTTTGAGAGAGAGACCACACAAGCAAGGGAGGGGCAGGGAGAGAGAGAGGGAGAATCAGGCTCCCAGCTGAGCAGGGAACTAGACACTGGGCTTGATCCCAGGACCCCAGTATCATGACCTGAGCTGAGGCTCGATCTCAGGAGCCTGAGACCATGACTTGATCTAAAGTCAGGTGCTTAACCAACTGAGCCCCCAGGCACCCCTTTGATATACATTTTAGAACCAGTTTTACTAAATTTTCTATTTCTGCAAAATTTTTCTTTAATATGCAAAGAATTGTCATCTTTAAAATATGGAGTTCTCAAATCCATGAAGATTTATTTGATTTATAACCTTGATTTATTAACCAACCTTGATTTATTTGAATCTTCTTTAATTTTTCTCTGTGATGTTTTGTTATTTTCTGAATATAGGTCTTGGATAGCTTTCATTAATTTTTTTCCTTAAGTATTTGATGTCTTTTGATGAAACTGTAAGTTACATTGTTTTAACATTTTATTAATTTTTTAGACTGTATTATGCAGTTTTTTTCCTAGTATATAGAAATACATGTGATTTTTATATATACTGACCTTATATCCAGTGACCTTGTTAAAATCACTTAATGATTTTTTGATGCAAAAATGATGTTCTGCGTTGTTCTGCAAATTTCTGTTGCAATGTTCTGATTTTCATGTGCACAATTATATCACCTGTGAATAATGAGTTTTATCCTTTCTTTCCATTCTTTGTGGCTCTTGTTTTTCTTTCTTTCTTTTTTTTTTTTTTAAAGATTTTATTTATTTATTTGACAGAGAGAGATCACAAGCAGACGGAGAGGCAGGCAGAGAGAGAGAAAGAGGGAAGCAGGCTCCCTGCTGAGCAGAGAGCCCGATGCGGGACTCAATCCCAGGACCCTGAGATCATGACCTGAGCCGAAGGCAGCGGCTTAACCCACTGAGCCACCCAGGCGCCCCTCTTGTTTTTCTTTCTTAATTACATAGTTTATATCAAGTAAAATGGTGAATAAAAGTGGTGACAGTGGACATCCTTTTCTTTTTCCCAGGAGGGCTTTGAGTATTTCATCATCAAATATATTTTCTTTAGGAGTTTGGTAGATACCTCTTATCAGATAGAGTATATCATTTTTCCTTATTTGCTGAGAGTTTTTAGCATCAATAGGTATTTTCATATGAAGGGATATTAAATTTTACCAAATGTTTTTTAGGATCAATTGAAATTATTGAGTAATTTCTCTCCTTTGTTTTGTTATGTGGTAGGTTACAATGACTGGTTTTACAAATGTTAAATGAACTTTATGTTCCTTAGAATAAACCCAACTTGGTTATCGTGTCAACACCTTTCTTTACCTATATGTATTTAATTTGTTAACATTTTCTTTACAATTTTTGCACCTATGTTTGTGAATAAACCAGAATTTCCTTGTTTTTGTAACTGTCAGATTTGATATCAATGTTATGGTGGTTAGGTAAAATGAGTTGGGAAGTATTCTTTCTCACTTATCTAGAAGAGTTTAGGATACATTTTTTCCTAGCATTTTAGATAGAATTTACTAATAATGCCACTTGGGACTTGAGTTTGCTCTGTGAGAATTTTTTTTTAAATTACAGACGCAGTTTCTTTAATAGTATACTATTATACACATATTCTGTTTCTGTGGTTCCCATTTTATAAAGGATTTGTTCGTTTGATCTAAATATTCAAATGTATTAACACAATTCATTCTCTGATTATCTTTTTAATGTCTTTCACATCTTTTTTTTTTTAAAGATTTTATTTATTTATTTAACAAACAGAGATCACAAGTTAGGCAGAGAGGCAGGCAGAGAGAGAGAGAGAGAGAGGAGGAAGCAGCTCCCCGCTGAGCAGAGAGCCCGACGTGGGGCTTGATCCCAGAACCCTGGGTTCATGACCTGAGCCGAAGGCAGAGGCTTTAACCACTGAGCCACCCAGGAGCCCCTGTCTTTCACATCTTTTTGTCTGCGTTTTCATGCTTATATATGTACCTTCTACCTTTTTTCTTGTTACATCTTGCAAAGGTTTGTTTTTAACATTTTACTTATTAATTTGAGAGAAAGAAACAGAGAGAAAGAGAGAGAGAGAGAGAGAGCACAAACAGGGAAGTAGCAGAGGGAGAGGGGGAAGCAGACTTCCCACTGAGCAGGTATCCTGATGCAAAGTGGGGGTTGATCCCAAGACCTGAGATCAAGACCTGAGCTGCAGGCAGATGCTTAACTTTAATGGCTGAGCCACCCAGGCAACCCTGCAAAAGACTTAATAAAAACTTCAAAGATAGGGGTGCCTGGGTGGCTCAGTTGGTTAAACGGCTGCCTTGGGCTTAGATCATGATCCCAGAGTCCTGGGATCAAACCCATCGGGGTCCGTGCTCAGCAGAGAGCTGCTTCTCTCTCTCCTTCTGCCTGCTGCTCTGCCTACTTGTGCTCTGTCAAATAAATAAATAAATAAATAAAATCTTAAAAAAAAAAACTTCAAAGATAAACATTTTGTCTTGTTGAATTACCCTAATTTGTTTTCTATTTTTTTTGATTTCTGATCTTATCTGTATTATTTCCTTCTTATTTTCTTTAGATTTAATTTGCTAATTTTCTTTTAGCTCCTTTAGGCGGATGCATAAATAGTTGACCGCCAGCATTTCTTTTATTTTTAAATATTTAAGTCTCAAATGTCCTTCTAAACACTACTTTAGCTGAGTTCCGTAACTTTGAGATGATATATTTTCCTTACCATTTAGTTCAGAATTTTTCAAATTTCATTCTATTTAGCCAGGAATTATTTATAAGTATGAAATCTCCATGGATTTGTCAATTCACTAGTTACCTGTTATTTATTTCTAGCTTAATTTCTCAATAAAGAATATACTCTCTATGATTGTAATCTTTGATATTTGATTTTTTAAAAATTTATTTGACAGAGAGCGAGATCATGAGCAGGGGGCGAGGAGCAAGGGCAGAGGAGAAGCAGGCTTCCTGATGAGCGGGTGCCTGATGCAGAGCTCCATCCAAGGAGCCTGAGATCATGACCTGAGCTGAAGGCAGACGCTTAACAGACTGAGCCCCCAGATGCCCGATATTTGATTTCTTGATTTCCGACCTAGCATATGAGTTATCTGAATAATTTTTCCATGTGTATTTCCAAAGAATGTGTATTCTACAGTTGTTGGACTGTATTTTATTGTACTATGTTTTATGTAATGGGTAGGTCAATTTTTTAAATTGCCTTATTCAAATAGTAAATAACCTTATTGACCCTTTTCTGCTTGTTTTGTCAATTATTAAAAGATTTGGTTTTTCCCTAATTCTTCAAATATTAGCTTTGTATATTTCAAGGTTGTATTATTAGGCAAACAACTTCATTTTTATTTTATTTTATTTTTACATTAAATTTTCTTTTCTTTTTTTTTTTTTAAGATTTTATTTATTTATTTGACAGAGATCACAAGTAGGCAGAGAGGCAGGCAGAGAGAGAGAAAGGAGGAAGCAGGCTCCCCGCCGAGCAGAGAGCCCGATGCGGGGCTCCATCCCAGGACTCTGGGATCATGACCTGATCCGAAGGCAGAGGCTTTAACCACTGAGCCACCCAGGCGCCCCTACATTAAATTTTATTTTAAGAATATTTAACACGAGATCTTGTCCTCTTAACAAATGTTTAAGTGTGCCATATATTACTGATGACCATATGTGCAGCAGATCTCTAGGGCACATTCATCTTGCTTGGCTGAAACTTTATGCCCATTTATTAGTAACTCCCCATTTCTTTCTTCCTTAAGCCCCTGCCAACCCCCACTTCACTCTTCACTTCTGTGAATTTTTAGATACCTCATGTAAGAGAAATCATGCAGTATTTGTCTTTCTGTGGTTGGCTTATTCCATTTAGCAAAATGTCCTCAAGATTCATCCATATTTTTGCATGTTGCAGAATTTTCTTCTTTTTTTTTTTTTTTTAAAGATTTTATTTATTTCTTTGACAGACAGAGATCACAAGCAGGCAGAGAGGCAGGTAGAGAGAGAGGAGGAAGCAGGCTCCCTGCCGAGCAGAGAGCCCGATGCGGGGCTCGATCCCAGGACCCTGAGATCATGACCTGAGCCGAAGGCAGCGGCTTAACCCACTGAGCCACCCAGGCGCCCCAGAATTTTCTTCTTTTTAAGGCTGAATTATATTCCACTCTACGTATATACCATATTGTCTTTATTCATTCATCAGTCAATGGACATTTAGTTTATTTCCATATCTTGGCTAATATGAATAGAGCTATGTGGGACATCAGTGTGCTAACATTTTTTCAAGATCCTAATTTTAATTTTTTTTAAAGATTTTATTGATTTATTTGACAGACAGAGATCACAAGCAGGCAGAGAGGCAGGCAGAGAGAGAGGGGGAAGCAGGCTCCCCACTGAGCAGAGAGCCCGACGCGGGGCTCGATCTCAGGACTCCGAGACCATGACCCGAGCCGAAGGCAGAGGCTTTAACCCTCTGAGCCACCCAGGCGCCCCCTAATTTTAATTTTTTAGTATAGTTTCCAAGAACTGGGATTGTTGGATCACATTGTAATTGTTTTTAATTTTTTTTTAAAGATTTTATTTATTTATTTGACAGACAGAGATCACAAGTAGACAGAGAGGCAGGCAGAGAGAGAGGGGGAAGCAGGCTCCCTGCTGAGCAGAGAGCCCAATGCGGGGCTCAATCCCAGGACCCCGGGATCATGACCTGAGCTGAAGGCAGAGGCTTTAACCCATGGAGCCACCCAGGCGCCCCTGTTTTTAATTTTTTGAGGAACTTCTATACCGTCTTCAATTGTAGCTGTACCATTTTGCATTCCCACCAACAATGTACAGAGTTCTAACTTCTTCATATCTTTGCTGACACTTGTCTTTTGTTTTTCTGATAATAGTCATCCCGAAAGGTATGAGGTGTTATCTCATTCTGGTTTTGATTTGGATTTCCCTGATGATTTGTAACATTCAGCATTTTTTCATATGCCTGTTGATTATATATATATATATATATATATTCTTGAGAAATGTCTATTCAAGTCCTTAGCCCATTTTATTAGTTATTAAGTTTCCTTGCTATTGAGTTGTAAGACATGTTAGATATATGGTTCGCAAATATGTTCACCCATCTCATATGTTGTCTTTTCATTCTATTGGTTCCCTTGCAGTGATTCCTTTACAGTGGAATTTTGCAGCTGAAACTATTTGAAAATAATCTCAAAATAAATCTCCTTCTTCTAATCTAATCTCTAAGTATGCCTTTGTAACAACCTCTCTTCATATGTATTTTACATTTCTTTCTTATTACCTCTCTTTCCTACTCTGCTTCACATTTGGGGAAAGATTACACAGGAGATATTAGTGAACTTGTGTCTTGAGGGTCAAATATAGTTCAGGACCATGGAGAGCAGCCTATATGGTTCAAACTTTGAGTAGTCATGCTATGATTACAGAAGGACTCTTGGCCTTATTCTAAACCAATTTGTGCAGGACTATGAACACTTCTTCCATAGCTCTTGATTCATGCCACTAAATTGCTTTTCAGAAGTGGGATATTGGGGCGCCTGGGTGGCTCAGTGGGTTAAAGCCTCTGCTTTCAACTCAGGTCATGATCTCAGGGTCCTGGGATCGAGCCCCGCATTCGGCTCCCTGCTCACTGGGGAGCCTGCTTCCTCCTCTCTGCCTGCCTCTTTGCCTACTTGTGATCTGTCAAATAAATAAAGTCTTTAAAAAAAAAGTGGGATATTAATTTACAGAGCTGCCAAGTAAAACTTCCATGATTTCTCTCTTTATATCTGTGTCTTATTTATCTTACATGGGTGATGAAATGAGTGCCTACTATGTACTTGCTCTCAAAAAACTAAAACTTTAGATGGGGGAACAAATAAGAAAACAAATGATTATATTACAATGAGATAGATTCTATACTAAAGTATGCTATGAAACATGTAGAAGTACACATTACTGCTAAACTTTAAAGTCAGAATTCTATCTCATGAGAAGGTGAAATTTGAGCAGAATGCATTTGGGGGGCAAGAGACTGGTAGGAGGACAAAGGTGAGGTGAAAATATATCCTAATGTGTCATGCCAGGGATTTGGATTATGGGGAGCCACTGAAAATTTTTATGGAAGTGAATCACATGTTTAGATACACATTTTAGAGAGTTCACTCTAGAGAATGTAACTGAAGCTGGGTAAGACTGGAGGCTGAAAGTGAAATTAAGGGCTTTTGAAAAATTGAGGTCATATATACTATGGAGTACAATGCCTCCATCAGAAAGGATGAATACCCAACTTTTGTATCAATATGGACAGGACTGGAAGAGATTATGCTGAGTGAAATAGGTCAAGCAGAGAGAGTCAATTATCATATGGTTTCGCTTATTTGTGGAGCATAAGGAATAGCATGGAGGGCATGGGAGATGGAGAGGAGAAGGGAGTTGGGGGAAATTGGAAGGGGAGATGAACCATGAGAGACTTCGGACTCTGAGGAACTGAGGGTTTTGGAGGGGAGCAGGGTGGGAGGTTGGGTGAACCTGGTGGTGGGTATTGTGGAGGCGTGTATTGCATGGATCACTGGGTGTGGTGCATAAACAATGAATTCTGGAACACTGAAAAGAAATTTAAAAAATAAAAAATAAAGTTATGGATAGAAATAAAAGAAAAATTGAGGTGAGGTATAATAAAACAGGAAAGTGAGGCAATAACTGAGGATGGAAAGAAGTGAGACTGATTTGAGAGATGCATAAGAACAAAAAGATAGGGGCGCCTGGGTGGCTCAGTGGGTTAAAGCCTCTTCCTTCGGCTCAGGTCATGATCCCGGGGTCCTGGGATCGAGCCCCGCATCGGGCTCTCTGCTCGGCAGGAAGCCTGCTTCCCTCTCTTTCTCTGCTTGCCTCTCTGCCTGCTTGTGATCTGTCTGTCAAATAAATAAATACAATCTTTAAAAAAAAAGAACAAAAAGATAGGAGGGAAGATTTATCATTAATATAACAAAAAGCAAATATGTTTCTCACAGAAAGGTTTTATTGAAACTACATATGAGAAACATGATTGCTTTATTTTTTAAAGATTTATTTATTTATTTTAGAGAGAGGTGGGGGCAGAGTGAGAAGGGGAGAGAGAAGCCCAAGCCAACTCTGCACTCAGTGTGGAGCCTGACATGGGGCTCAATTCCACAACTAATGCAATCATGACCTAAGCCAAAAGTCTGACGTTGAACAGACTGCACCACCTAGGCACCCTGAAACATATTTGTTTTTTGTTATATTTATGATAAATATTTCTTCCTGTCATGTTATTTTTTGATTATATTTTTTGCTAAATAAGAGTTTTAAATTTTGAAGTTGTAAAAATTTACTGATTTCTTCTTTTGTGATTCCTCATATTCTTAAATTTAGAATTGAATTTACAGATTAATTTGGGAAGAACTGTCATCTTCACAGTCCACAAAGTATATCTATTTACTTAAGTATTCTTTTAAAATTATTTAGCTTTTTTTTTTTAAAGATTTTATTTATTTATTTGACAGAGAGATCACAAGTAGGCAGAGAGACAGGCAGAGAGAGAAGAGGAAGCAGGCTCCCTGCCGAGCAGAGAGCCCGATGCGGGGCTTGATCCCAGGACTCTGAGATCATGACCTGAGCCGAAGGCAGCGGCTTAACCCACTGAGCCACCCAGGCGCCCCAAAATTATTTAGCTTTTCAAAAAAAGTTTTCAATAAAATTTTGTAGTTTTTTCAAAATATACTTCCATGTTAAAACTTCTGTGTATGTCACACACACAAATATATACTATATAGATTCCAATGAGGTCAAATATTTAATTGCTATTGAAAAATGTATCTTGCGGCGCCTGGGTGGCTCAGTGGTTAAGCCTCTGCCTTTGGCTCAGGTCATGATACCAGAGTCTTGGGATCAAGCCCCCGCATCGGCCTCTCTGCTCAGCAGGGAGCCTGCTTCCCCCTCTCTCTGCCTGCCTCTCTGCCTACTTGTGATCTCTCTCTCTGTCAAATAAATAAATAAAATCTTTAAGAAAAATGTAACTTTTCAAATGTCTATTTTCTAGTTATCTGTTGCTGGTATGTGAAAGCACAATTGATTTTTTAATCTTTTTTCTAGCAAACCTGTAGAACTTTTTCTGTTGTAAATAAGTTTTCTATGATAATAATATAAATTTCTCTCTAAATAATAGCATCTGCCAAATGATGACTTATTTTACTTTTCTTTGTGATCCAAAAACCATATATTTCTTTCTTGACTTATTATACTAACTAAGACCTTCAGTAGTATGCTGGATAGGAGCAATGACAAGTGTGCATTCTTTTTTTTTTTTTAATTTTTTTATTTTTTCAGCATAACAATATTCATTATTTTTGCACCACACCCAGTGCTCCATGCAATCCGTGCCCTCTACAATACCCACCACCTGGTGGCCCCAACCTCCCACCACCCACCCCTTCAAAATTCTCAGATCGTTTTTCAGAGTCCATAGTCTCTCATGGTTCACCTCCCCTTCCAATTTCCCTCAACTCCCTTCTCCTCTCCATCTCCCCTTGTCCTCCATGCTATTTGTTATGCTCCACAAATAAGTGAAACCATATGATAATTGACTCTCTCTGCTTGACTTATTTCACTCAGCATAATCTCTTCCAGTCCCGTCCATGTTGCTACAAAACTTGGGTATTCATCCTTTCTTTTTTCTTTTTTTTTTTTTTTTACAGCTTTATGACAAGTGTGCATTCTTAACTAAAGAAGCCTGTTTATCAAGAGGACTTACAATATTAAATGTTAATGTACCAAATAGAGAGCTTCAGATTACATAAAGCAAAAACTGGTAGAACTGAAATGAGGAAGAGACCAATCTACAGTTATAGTCAGAGATTTCCATCTCTGATTATTAATTTATAGATATACTCTCTCAATTATTAATAGATATCCACCAAAAAAATTCACTTTAAGTCTAAAGATACAGAGGGACATATCCTTCTATGAGGATAGATGTAAGGATATAAGAATAGATATAAGGACAGTGTTGTGGGTTCAAGAGCATCCACAAAATAGATGTGCTAAAGTCCTAACCTCTATACTTATAAATGTGACCTTATTTGAAATAGGATCTTTGCAGATGTGATCAAGTTGATGAGGTCACACTGGATTACAGCGGGCCCTAAATTCAATGAGTGGTGTCTTTATAAGGAGGGAGAGATTTGAAGATGCAGAGACATGGAGAAGCAATCCAAGTAATACCAGAATCAGAGACTACAGCTGCCTCAAGTAAGGAATGCCAAGGATTGTCAGTATCCAAAATAAGTTGGAAAAGGGAAGAAGAAGAGGAGTCTTTTTTAGAGCCTTCAAAGGGAGTATGGCCCTGCTGACACCTTGATTTTGGACTTCTAGACTCCAAAGCTATGCAAAAATAAATTTCTGTTGTTTTTAAGTCACTCAGTTTGTGACAATCTTTTGTTACAGCAGCCCTAAGAATAAACAGATAATAAGATAACAGATAAATTTAACAGATATAAGAATACAAGGCAAAGATGTAGAAGACTTGAAGAACATGACCCATCAGTTACCTAATGAACATTTAGAGAACATCATCCCAACAAGAGCGGAATACATAACTTTTTTCAAGTATGCACAGAACATTTACCAAAACAGGCCATATTCTGAGCCTTAAACCAACTCACAATAATTTAAAATTATACATTCATACAAAGTATATTCTGACCACGATGGCATTAAATTATGAATCAATAATAGAAACAAATCAAAAAAGAATCCCAAATATTTGAAAAATAACTGAAATTTTCATTAATTGAGATAATCTCCTAATTCAGGAGTGTGGATTTGAATGTTTTATATATATATATATGTATATACATATATATATATATGCATACATTTTAATTAGGTTATTCTTATTCATTTCTATTGATTTTATGAACTTAGGAGTTGAATACTTTTATTCTCAAAGGTTTTTATTTTTTCTTTCAGTAAAATTGTCTGGGTTTTCTGAGTATATAACAACCTGATTTTCTTTCTCAATACTTATACTACTTATTTTTATTTCATTTGCCCAAATTTTCAGAATAATACTAAATATTAGTAGTAATTAACAGTACTTTGTTCCTGATTTACACCAGAATGCCTCTGATGTTTACCAGCCGTGATCTTAAAAGTTAAGAACCATTGTTTAGAATCATGAGTTACTAGCATTCATATAACCCTTAATCTACAGAAGATGATTCTTGAGATCATAAAGGTTAAGTGACTAGTATTCCAAGATCTTAGAACTAAACAGTGGAAGAACCATGACTAGAATTTCTTTCCATTTATGGTTTTGTTGTTATCAAACTTTATAACACAACTTGTAATGGTTTTCCTCATCTCTAATCTTTTAACGCAAATTATTGCAATTGCACTTTCTTTAAGTAACAAGTGTATTGAGATATAATACATATATATTACATATATTATATGAATATATATATACATATATATCATATGAATATAATTCATATAACATACAATTCATTCACTTAAATCATACAATACAGTGGATTTTTAGCACATTCACAGAGTTATGTATCATAATCACAATTATTTTAGAATATTTTTTATCAACCCCCAAAAGAAGCCTGGCAGTCCATAGCCATAACCTTCCAACTCTTCCACTCCTCCCCGCTACTTCTGCCCCCCAGCCCTAACCTATTTTCTATCTTTATAGATGTACCTATTCTGGATATTTCATATAAGTGGAATCATACGTGGTCCTTTATGACTGGCTTCTTCCATGTAGCATGTTTTTAAGGTTCATCCACGTTGTAGCATGTATCAGTAATATTAATAATAATATTCTGTTGCATGGTATATACTTATTCATCAGTTGGTGAACATTGGGACTGTTTCCATTTTTTGGCTATTGCAAATAATACCATTATGAATGTTCATATATAAATTTTTATGTGGACATACATTTTCATTTCTCCTAGATGGAAAAGTGCTGCATCATATGGTTGCTCTATGTTTAGTAGCTGAGAAACTCTATGTTTGAGGAGCTGTTTTCCAGACCACGGCACCACTTCAACCTTCCCACTGGCAGTATAGGAAGTCTCAAATTTCTCCACATCCCTGTCTCACTTGTTATTCTTTGTTCTTTGATATAGCCATCCTAGTGGGTGTGAGGTGGCATTTTAGTATGGCTTTGATTTTCATTTTGCTGATGATTAATGATGTTGGACATCCTTTCATGTGCTTATTGACTATTATCTTTCTTTGGAGGACTCTATTCATATCCTTTGCCCCCCCCCCCCACTTTTTTAGAGATTTTATTTACTTATTTACTTGAAAGAGAGAGAGAGAGAGAGAGAGAGAGCGTTAGAGAGAGCATGAGATGGTGGAAGGGCAGAGGGAGAAGCTGACTCTCCCCTGAGCAGGGAGACCAATGCCGGACTCGATTCTGGAACTCCAGGATCATGACCTGAGCTGAAGGCAGTTGCTTAACCAACCGAGCCACCCAGGGGCCCCTTCGCCCATTTTTTTAACCTTGAGAATATTTAAATGTTTATTGACAGTTCAAGTTTCCTCTTTTGTGAAATGACTTTGTCACTTGTCTATTTTTCCATTGTATTGTTTCCTTTTATTTTCTTATTAATTATAGTTCTTTAGTGTAGATATGTATCTTTCACATTTGTAGCTTGTATTTTTGCTATCTTTGTGGTCTTTTGATGAAAAAAAGATCTTAAATTCAATTATTAATCTTTTCTGTTAGGATAAGCACTTTCGGAATCTTGTTTAAGAAATCTGTCCCTCCTAGGGGCATCTGGGTGACTCAGTCAGTTAAGCATCCAACTCTTTTTTTTTTTTTTTAAGATTTTATTTATTTATTTGACACAGAGAAACACAATGAGAGAGGGAACCTAAGCAGGGGGAGGGGGAGAGGGAGAAGCAGGCTTCCCGGTGAGCAGGGAGACTGATGTAGGGCTCTGGACCTGAGCTGATGGCAGACACTTAATGACTTGAGCCACCCATGTGCCGCAAGCATTCAACTCTTGATTTTGGCTCAGGTTATGATCTTGGGTCGTGAGACAGAGTCCTGCATGGGGCTCCATGCTTGGCGCGGAGTTTGCTTGCGATTCCCTCTCTCCCTTTCCTATTGCCTTTCCCTCTCCTCTCTTCTAATTAAAGAAATAAAATCTTAAAAAAAAAAAAAGATGTGTGAAAGGAAGGCAGTATAGTGTATCAGTGTATACCATACTAAAACAGATTGAAGAGGCAGATTACCTAAGTTCAAACCACAGCTCTTCTACTTAGGGCTCTGAGACAATTTAACTAACCTCTTTTCCTTCAGTTTCCTCATTTATGAAATGAGATGATATTAACAGTACCTACTACATAGGACTGTTAGGAGGAATAAGAGCTGGTATACGTAAAATGCTTAAAACTATAGCAGGTACGTAAGAGGCATCGGGTAAGTGTTTGCTATTATTATTTGCATCTTTATTCTACCTGATCTGATTTTTTAAAATGAATTGGGTTTTTGTTTCAAAGAGATAACCAATTATTAAAGCACCATTTATTGAATAATTCATCCTTCCTGCATTGCCTTGTTCATGTTTCAGGTTGGTCTATCCTGCATCTCTCTATTCTATTTCATTGATCTAGTCATCTACGTCTGTCTTTTAATAACTGTGTTATAACCTTAGTGTGTCTGGCTTGCTGGTAGAATAAATCCCTTGGCATTTGCCTTCAAAATTATCTAACTATTCTTAGAACTTTGGTCTTAAATATGGATTTTAGGATTAGTTTGTCAAATTCCATAAAATCTCTGTGGGTATTTTGATTGAAATTGCATTGAACCTATGGATTAATTCTGGTAGAATTGATTTCTTTATGGTGCCTCTACCACTACCAATGAGAGCATAAGTTAAAGTTCTCCAAAAACATGTTTTCTCATACAACACACTTTCGGATAGGATTCTTATGAGCTATGTCTAGCTGACCAAAACCAAGTCAAATGGTGATGCCTTAAGTCTAAGACCTAAAAATATGAGTTGGACCTTCTAACTTCTGGGAGACAAATGAAGAGATGAATAGCCACATATATGATGAAGGTGCCTATATATTTAGTTCACTGCACCATTCCCAAGTGAGTATATTTATTTGAAGAGACATTATTTATTTATTTATGAGGGGGTGGAGCCCAAGCAGAGGGAAGGGCAGTGGGAGAGGGAGAAGCAGACTTCCTACGGAGCAGGGAGCTGATGCAGGGCTTGAACCCAGGACTCGGGGATCATGACCTGAGCCAAACTGAGACTCTAAACCATTTAAGCCACTCAAGCACCCCTAAAATGAGTACAATTTTGTTTCTTCCTTTTCTTTTTTTCGTTTTGTTATGTTTTAAGTTTTATTTATTTATTTTAGAGAGAGAGAGCTAGCACAGGGAAGGACAGAGGGAGAGGGAGAGAGAAACTTTAGCAGACACCTCACTGAGCCTGGAGCCTAACATGGGGCTTGATATTATGACCCTGAGATCATGACCTGAGGCAAAACCAAGAGTCAGAAGCTTTACTGATTGCACTACCCAGGTGCCCTTGTTTCTTCCTTTTGAAATCCTATAAGTTTTGCTTATTTTTTTCTTCTTTAACTGCTCTTATAGAAAGCTAGAAAAGTACTGAATAGAAACAGTGATAATGGATGTCTTTGTTTTATCCTGATTTTAAAGTAAATGATTCTTATATTTCACCATTGAGTATAATATGGATTATTGCTACATTTTTACCCAGTTTTGGGAAGTAAAAATACATAATTTAAAAGCAAATAGTAAAAAAAGCAAGCATTAATATTATCTCTTATTTTAGAAGCATAAGGGAGAAAAATAATTATAAAAGATTTTTACCTACAGATTTAATTAAAGAAGACGTATATGGAGCTTAAAAACCTATAATAAGTATAAAATAGAATTATGGGCATCTGATTCAGCAAAGAAGTCAAACTCTCACTCTTTGAAGATGATGATACTTTATGTGGAAAACCCAAAAGACTCCACCCCAAAACTGCTAGAACTAATACAGGAATTCAGTAAAGTGGCAGGATATAAAACCAATGCACAGAAGTCAGTTGCATTTTTATACATCAACAACAAGACAGAAGAAAGAGAAATAAAGGAGTCAATTCCATTTACAATTGTACCCCAAACCATAAGATACCTAGGAATAAATCTAACCAAAGAGACAAAGAATCTGTACTCAGTAAACTATAGAATACTCATGAAAGAAACTGAGGAAGACACAAAGAAATGGAAAAAGATTACATGCTCAGGGATTGGAAGAACAAATATTGTGAAAATGTCTATGCTACCCAGAGCGATCTACACATTTAATGCAATCCCTATCAAAATACCATCAACAGAAATGGAATAAATAATCCTAAAATTTATATGTTATCAGAAAAGACCCTGAATAGCCAGAGGAATGTTGAAAAGAGAAGCAAAGCTGGTGGCATCAAAATTCCAAACTTCAAGCTCTATTACAAAGGTGTAATCATCAAGACAGTATGGTACTGGCACAAAGACAGACACATAGATCAATGGAACAGAATAGAGAGCCCAGAAGTGGACCCTCAACTCCATAATCAACTAATCTTCGACAATGGAAGAAAAGATAGTCTCTTCAACAAATGGTGTTGGGGAAATTGGACAGCCATATGCAGAAGGATGAAACTGGACTGTTTCCTTATACCACACACAAAAACAGACTCAAAGTGGATGAAAGACCTGAATGTGACACAGGAACCCATCAAAATCTTTGAGAAGAACACAGGCAGCAACCTCTTCAATCCGCAGCAACTTCTTCCTAGAAACATCCCCAAAGGCAAGGGGAACAAGGGCAAAATTGAGTTATTGAGACTTCATCAAGATAAAAAGCTTTTGCACAGCAAAGGAAACAATCAACAAAACCAAAAGACAACGGACAGAATGGGAGAAGATATTTGCACATGACATATCAGATAAAGGGCTAGTACTCAAAATCTATAATTTATCAAACTCAACACCCAAAGAACAAATAATCCAAACAAGAAATGGTCATAAGACATGAACAGACTTTTCTGCAAAGAAGACATCCAAATGGCCAACAGACACATGAAAAAGTGCTCAACATCACTTGGCATCAAGGAAATACAAATCAAAACCTCACTGAGATACCACCTCATACTAGTCAGAATGGATAATAATTAACAAGTCAGCAAGTGACAGATGTTGATGAGGATGTGGAGAAAGGGGAACTTTCTTACACTGTTGGTGGGAATGCAAGCCAGTACAACCACTCTGGAGAACGGTATGGAGGCTCCTCAAAAAGTTGAAAGGAAAGCTACCGTACTACCCAGCAATTGCGCTGCTGGGTATTTACCCCAAAGATACAAATGTCATGATCTGAAGGGGCATGTGTACCCCAATGTTTAATAGCAGCAATGTCCACAATAGCCAAACTGTGGAAGGAGCCTAGATGTCCATCGACAGATGAATGGATAAATGGTGTATACATATAATGGAATATTATGCAGCCATCAAAAATTGAAATCTTGCCATTTGCAATGATGTGGATGGAACTAGAGGGTATTATGCTAAGCAAAATAAGTCAATCAGAGAAAGACAATTATCATATGATCTTGCTGATATGTGGAATTTGAGAAAGCAGGCAGAGAGGATCATGGGGGAAGAGAGGAAAAAATCAAATGGGATGAAACCAGAGAGGGAGACAAACCATAAGAGACTCTTAATCTCAGGAAACAAACTGAGGGTTGCTGGAGAGGAGGTGGGTGGGAGAAATGGGGTGGGGGGGGCTGATGGATATTGGGGAGGGCATGTGCGATGGTGAGTGCTGTGAATTGTGTAAGACTGATGAATCACAGACCTATGCCCCTGAAACAAATAATATATGTTAATAAAAATAAATAAATGAAAAAAATAGAATTATGGGCTTTGGAGTGCAAAACTGTAGCTATGATTCACCCTTAAAATAATCAGGAAATGGATGTCATGTTAATTTTAGAACATTAATAAATAATTTTAAAACATTCCAGTGCAGTAAATAAAATTAAAAAGGGGGGGCCAATAGATGGATTATATATTTTATTTTTATTTTATTTATTTATTTATTTAGATTTATTTATTTATTTATTTGACAGACAGAAATCAGAAGTAGGCAGAGAGGCAGGCAGAGAGAGAGGAGGAAGCAGTCTCCCCGCTGAACAGAGAGTCTGATGAGGGGCTCGATCCCAGGACCCTGGGATCATGACCTGAGCCGAAGGCAGAGGCTTTAACCCACTGAGCCACCCAGGTGCCCCTGGATTATATTTTAAGTCATTTTTTCTTCCTAGAGGTTTTTTTTTTAAATTTTTAAAAAAGATTTTATTTATTTATTGGACAGAGATCACAAGTAGGCAGAGAGGCAGGCAGAGAGAGCTCCCTGCTGAGATTCTGGGATCATGACCTGAGCGGAAGGCAGACGCTTTAACCTGAGCCACCCAGGCACCCCCTTCCTCAAGTTTTAAAGAAACATAATGTAAAATCTTTTTTTTTTTTTTAAGATTTTATTTATTCATTTGACAGATAGAGATCACAAGTAATCAGAGAGGCAGGCAGAGAGAGAGGTAGAAGCAGGCTCCCCGCTGAGCAGAGAGCCCGATGCGGGGCTCGACCCCGGGACCCCGGGATCATGACCTGAGCCGAAGGCAGAAGTTTAACCCACTGAGCCACCCAGGCGCCCCCATAATGTAAAAGCTTTGAGCTTAAAAAACTTTTAATGTATAAATATGCTGGGTATCCCCTGACCTCCCACGCTCTGATATACAGGTAGCTATTACCTATGTGATATTATTATTACCTATGTGATAACTATGCAACTATGTAATTAAGAGTGGTTTTTTAACCACGTTTTAAAGCCAATACTCAATAGCGCCATCTACCGTTGACACAATGAAATTTAATAATAATGGAAAGAATAATAGATTCTCAGATCTTCACATTGAAATGAATACAAGAAATCTTCTAGCCCCAACTTTCTAAGCTTACAGGTAAAGAATGTGAGGCTCAGAAAATATAAGTGATTTGTCAAATCCACAGATTTCTTGCTAAATTTCTGGAGGTGCTTTCAAAGGAAGAAAACATGGAAAAACAATTTATCCTAGTGATCACATCTCTAGGGTTAAACTGTGCTGGTTCTCTTCCTGACTCCAGTGCTGATTATCTTTGGGGAAATTAATTAACTGTTCTGTGCTTCAGTTTTTACATCTGAGAATTGGCAGTGCATGCACTTCTCAGGGTTTATGTGAGAAGCAGAAGCAGCAGAGAATATCAAAAATTATGCTTGGTAGATAGTGACCAATAATGGTGATACTATTTCTATCCACAAGTGGTAGCACTATTTTCGGACCCCCTCTCTGACTTCAGTGTCTGTGTTCTTTAAACTTGACTTCACCAGCCATCAGAAGAGACCGGCAATACCATAAATACAAAATAAAACAATCGATGAATGTTTGATAACACAGTATAGATATAAATATAAGCCCATTGGCTTAGCATAAATTTTATGGCATTCTTTTATTTTGGGGAGAGAAGGAAGCTGGTTCTCATATTTAATATTGAAAAAGAGGTCCTTAGTTGTTTGTGTTATTGTTAACTCTTTTGTCCAACAAGTTGCCTCTCTTTTAATGATAGACCCTATGCTCTTGACTTTGGGGGGGGGGGGCAAATGGCCAAAGCCTGGACAACCATAGCATCTCACTTTTCCTGGACACAGTGAATAGTCCAGAGTATGTGTGATGAAAATGGGACAGTGTCCAGAGGAATTAGAGAAATGAGAGATGTGTGGTATCTTGGACCCCATACAAATACATTCTGCAGGATACCTCATTCCTAATAAAGTGTGGTGGATACCTTTGACTTGGGTGGCTCAGTGGGTTAAGCCTCTGCCTTCGGCTCAGGTCACGATCTCAGGGTCCTGGGATCGAGCCCCGCATCTGGCTCCCTGCTCGGCAGTGAGCCTGCTTCCTCCTCTCTCTGCCTGCCTCTCTGCCTACTTGTGATCTCTCTCTCTGTGTCAAATGAATAAATAAAATCTTAAAAAAAAATAATATTCCCTCTCCTCTTTGTTTAATAAAAGAAACCTATGTTTTGGAGTCTCTTTTGGAGATATGTGTGATCGTGAGACTCACTGAGGTCAGTGGGATGTGAGTGAAATTATTGAATGCCATTAATACAATTTGATCCTAAACCATTAACCATGTGATTTTCCATTCTCTTCTTTCCATTCCTGCAGCCTGGAAAGCAGATGTGGCAGTGACTCAGCATTAACCTTTGGATGAGGACATCTTAGAAGATGAACACCTTAGAAGACCAGGAGAGATTAGGGAAGAAATAGATTTTTACAGTGAGTTACTCACTGGAAACACTATGTGTGAATGTGGTGTTAGACTATAAAGTCAATGCATAAGACAAAAATCCATTTAGGGTCAGCCATAAAAAGGAATGAAATAGTGATACATGCTACAACATGGACGAACCTTCAAAACATTATGCTAAGTGAAGGAAGCCAGACACAAGTCACATATTGTATGATTCCATTTATATGTAATGTTCAGGATAAGTAAATCTATAAAGACAGAAAGTAGATTAGTGAGTTCCAGGGGTGGAAAGGTGAGGGGTATAGAGTGACTGCTAATGTGTACCAAGCTCCTTTTTAGGGTGATGACAATGTCCTGGAATTAGATAGAAGCAATTGTTGTTCCACTTCAAAAATAACAGAAGCCACTGAAATGTCCACTTTAAAGGGATGAATTTTATTGAATGTGACTATCTCAAAAAAATTCATTTGGGCTAAATTACTCTTGAAAGTCCACTATCTCAAAAAAATTCATTTGGGCTAAATTACTCTTGAAAGTCCTTCTCAGAGAGGCTAATACAACGAGTTTTAACTTTCGTGTAAAAAGTATGTTGCCTTTTTAACTCTTACTTTGGCTGAGTGCTAAATAAAGTAGTATGCGTGCACTGAGGAGCCCTCTTAACTAGAAAAATATGTAACTTGAGTCATACTCACTTGTACGGATTCTCACGTAAGGAAATGAGATCTGAGGTATTCAAAAGGGAACGTGTACTCCTGGGGATACAAGAAGAATTTCCAAGAGGCGCTCAGACACAAATAGTTTTAAAATGAATTTCCAAATCCTCAACTTGCCCGTTATCTTTTCTAAATTGTTTTGTGGCTAAGCTGACAAGTCATTACGTCCTTTTGTCCTTTCCTACCTCCCATCTCAATTTACAGGAGGAAGGATATCTCTTGCCTGTCGTTAAGTTCTTACTACGGTAAAAACCTCAAGGCGCCAAACGATCCGACGATTTGAGATACTCGTGTTGGGGAAGCCTCCTTTAAATCAAGGTACCATAAAACTGCGATAGAGCGTTGTATTTTTCCTTGCTTTACGTTTTTGGCAAACAACTCAGAAGGAATTCAAGCAATTCCGTGACAAGATAGTAGAATCCCTTTCATTCACTTCTATTTATGTAAAGGAACAATCTCTAAAAGGGAACGCTAAGAACCGAAGCCAGTTTAGGACTCCATTTGATAAGTAATTACTGGCTTCCCACACCTCCATGGCTCCGAAGAAAACCTGCCAGCATAGTGAAATAAAAGGAGACGCGGCTGCGGACGAAAGACACGGACGTTTGCAAGCACACTCTACAGCAGCGCGAGCTTCCCCTTACACTCGCGTTAACTGCAGCACCCACAAGAGCACACAGCTCTGCTCACTGGTTGAGTCCACGTTCGTTCGTGGTAGTCCGTTTCTAAAAGCATGGCTGCGTTCAAGCGATACCAGCTCTGTTCAGGCCGGCGCCACGGGAACCACTCTTCCGTGAGCAGGTGCCCCTTGCTGTTCTACCCGGAGCTCGGGAAGCAGAGCGAACAGCCACATTATTTGCCTATTGTTTTTAGGGAGAGCCTTTGGGGCTCCAAACAGACCCGGCTTGCGCGTAAAGCGAGCGAGCGCCCCCACCACTGTGACAGCACGGATCTCGAACGCTGACCTGTACGCTCGCCCTCAGCACCTCCCTTGGCTTTGCCAAGCGCCAGTGTGAGAACCAGGCCTAGAGTGGCTCGTCCCTTCTTTGGCTCCGCCCATCGCGCTGGTAGCCCCGCCCCTCCCCGTAGAGGCCCACCCATCGCACCATTTCCGGCGCCAGCCTTCCTACTGGCCTCTGTAGCTCTTCACTTCCCTCTCCTCGGCTCTTCCCTCCGCCCCCATCGCCTCCTTTAATACAGTCACGTGAGGGGCGAGCGCGGGGCCTGCCGGGACGGGTACTGCCGGTGGGTCAGGGTTCGGCCTCAATATGGCGGTTCCGGTCGGGCAGTGACCAAGGTTTTGCCGTCGGGAGGATTAACTGGCGATTGTCGGCGTCTCCAGCTATCGGGGTGTAATGCGAGGACGCCGGGGCGAGCCCTGAGGAGCGGCGGTGCCGGGGAGGGGTCGGTGCTGTGTGGCCGGGAGCCGAGGGAGCGGCGTCTGTTCCTTCTGTGGGTCTCAAGGCTTCAGTGTGGGGCCCCGCCCGGCCGGGTTAGGCCGGCGGGCGGCGGCAGTAGCTGCTGCAGCCGCAGGATCAGCCTCTGAGAGTGGGCCGGAGGGCGGGCGCCGCCGCGATGGCCCAGTGTGTGCAATCAGTGCAGGAGCTAATCCCGGACTCCTTCGTCCCCTGTGTCGCCGCTCTGTGCAGCGACGAAGCCGAGCGGCTCACTCGTCTCAATCACCTTAGCTTCGCGGAGTTGCTTAAGCCCTTCTCTCGCCTCACTTCGGAGGGTATGTGGTCTCCTCCCTTTTTCACTGTGCTCCCTCAAACAGGGCCGGGAGAAGGAAGTTGGGAGCGGGCAGGGAAGAAAAGGGCGATGTTTACATCTTGGAGCCGGTAGAGTGGCGTCTGGGGCTGGGGCCCCGCGGTGTCTCCGGCGGCGGCTGGGGGAGGGGCCATGAGCGAGGTTGTCAAGACTGCGCGGTCCTAACCTCCAGTTACTCTGGGCACTTTCCTTCTTCCCGGGACAAGCCGGGCTGCTCGGTAACTAGTCTAAAGAAAAACATGAGCCCCGGAGAAGGGCGTTGAGACGGTTTCCAACGGCCATAGGGAGGGAATTAGGAAGTTGCAAGGCGAGTGAAGGTAGGAAGATGCTGCCTCTTAGACCGATGAGGTCTTAGTAAAGAAGACGAATCATCTTCCTCTGGGTGTTATAAACTGGACTTTCAAAGTTGTCTTGAATATCACATTCTTCGGGTAATGGGGCCTTACTCTTTCTAAGCTCATCAGTTATTTTATGTATTTTCTTTGAAAATATAAACATTTTAGTAGGTATATAATAATCTCTTCCGAAAAAAAATTACGAAAATAATAACTTGTAATAGCCTTGATGGACAAGAAAGTAAGGACAAGTTGTGATTAATCTAAATAGTTGGTGTTGAATAGATTTATAGGAATGGAAAAGTCCTAAAATTTAGTTTTTCAGATAAAAAAGTTTAATCAACAAGAGAAACGTGTCTTTTATTTAAGAGTTTCTCCACCTTTAGCTTCTTTATTAGGGAGAAATAAGCATAATAAAACTCCTGAGTATTTAACCAATAATATATCTTTCTTTGTGAACAGAGCATAAAGTATTAGGTGAAGTTCTTTGTTAAAGGTCTGTATAAAATGAAGTGTTCTGTAACAAGGCTCTGTCAGTCGAACGACTATGATTATTATTTGGTTATGATGATTTTTCCACAAAATACGCTGTGCCATAAATTTATGTATTTACAAGCCACAGGTGTGTATTCTTTGGGAGAATAGCTCCGTAAGTTCACTTTATTATTTAAAAGAGAGCAGGAGCTGTCCAAAAAAAGTTTGGGAACCCTTGGATTTCTTCAGCTTGTACCTTAGCCATCAGTCTCAGCTCCTCCAGTGTTGCACTAAATCAACAAGAACAACAAAGTGCCCTACATTCTTAAAGTCTTAAAAAAAAAATGTGAGAATCTGTTTGACTTTGATGTGTATGCCCTTTCCTGCTTTGTTAATAAAGAATAATAATGCTAATACTTGATACCTGCTGTATTTAGCTTTTCTCTTTTAGTTCTCATTGAATCCTGTGAGGTAGCTGACTTATCACCATATTAAATTTGGGAACACTGAGGCATAGAGGTGTTAACTTGTCCACCGTATTCAACATAGGAAAGATTTAAAAACAGGCAATGTGACTCAGGGGGGTTCTTAAGTCATCTTATCTCCTGGCAATAGGATCGTTTATTCACACTAGAGAACAGTGCTGTCTAGTAGAAATACAGTGGTATTCACATACACAATTTTAAATTATTTCGTAGTCACACTGTAAAAAAAGTAGAAAATCAGGTGAAATTAGTTTTAATATTTCCAAAATTCTAGCATTTCAACATGTAATCAGTATATAACATCTTTGTATTTTACATTTTTTCTGTTGCCAAGTCTGAACTTTGGCATGCTTTTAAACATTTTTATTATTTATATTTTAGTTTGGACTAGACATTTCAGTTGCCCAATGGCCACATCTGGCTTCTGCCTTCTGCAGTGAATAAGGGCTCACTTCAGTATTCTGATTTTCTTCTGTAAACTGCAAAAGATTTAGGGAAGAAATACAATGAATTGGACTTTCATGGTTAAATAGAAAGTTGATGGAAAGGAAAAGTGCCAGCATTCCCTATTGAGGGGAATGAAGTTAGAACAGCATGGGCAAAAGGTATAAATTATGATTGAGTGGTTGGGGAACAGTGAGGAAATTGTCCCTATCAGAGTGTAAGATAGTAAGGGAAGATTCCTAGATAAGGGAGGGTCTTGAATTCTAGGAAAGATATTTTGGATTTCATATCTAATTGTTAAGTGTATGACAGTCACAGATTCTTGAGCAAGGATAGCAAATTGGGGAGATTGGAATTGTTTGGTATTTAAGGGTAAGTAGGAGTTGATAGCCATTTCAAAGTTTAAAATGATTAGACATAGACTTTGGTGGTGTAATTAGCAATCCGGTGAAAAGGACTTAATTTTTCTGTGGTTTAATTTTTTTGCTGGTGAATTAACTTTGGGGTTCTTTGCCATCCAGAAAAGGCTACTTTTTTTTTTTTTTTGGTCTCAAGTGTGGGGACTCCTCTAAGTTAGCTTATCTTTAGGCAATGAGGCATGAGAATATAACTTCAGCACATAATTTAAGAATACAACTAACCACAACAGCTAAAATTTCCTTAGAAGGAGAAAGGAATGTTAAAAAAAATTGGACTCCCATTTCTGGCCTGCAGGTATTTGAGGTCAAACCTTGCTTTGACACGGAGGTAGCAATGTACACTGTTGAGTATTTCCAGGGGACTTTTTTTTGTCTTTTTTCTTTTTTAAGATGTCAGTAGAAAAACATGGTGTAAAGCTGTAATGGGAGGGTTGAGAAAACAAATTTGAATGCCGTTCATGTGTAGCACCTCAAATACACCTTGATGTATTAGGCAGTGGAGAACCATTCTAGATTCCTTGGATAAATTTTTTTGAACCCAACAAGTATTTCTTTATATTAAATAATAGTGTTATAATTTTACGATCATTATGCTAGATCTCATTTAAATCTCATTATATTTGAGATTTAAAGAATATATTTGTGTCATTTCAACACAAAGTTTGTAACCTTAAGACTGCTTGAGAAATTTCCACTGGCTGGCCATTTCAACGAATAATGGTGATAGTATTACTTAACCAAACCTCACTGTTTTTGCTGTCATAGTGATAGTTCTTCAATAATTCTGAGCAGTTTTCAGCACATCATTCAGACTTTTTATTTTTATAAGGAAATTTCACTTAAACACCAGCTTTTGAAAGTATTTGGTTTTTGCTTTCAAAAGGTATATATTATTTTAAACTGACTAAATTTATTTAAGGGTTTAAAAAAGAATAGACTAGTTTTTATGTAAATCTTGAATATTTTCTGAAGGACCTTTGAAGGATACTCACTGCCTCTAGTTTTCTTAAGTTTCTTTTAAAAAGTTATTAGTTCATCAAAAAATATTTCATCAGTCTTAACTACTTCAAGTACCAAATGATAAATTCAAGCCAAGTTTTCAAAATTTAGATACATGTATATATTGTTTGTGTCATTTTTTGTACAAGTTAGGATTTTTTTTTTCCCCAGCAATTGAGATAAAACAGGTGAAGTTTCTTGTGCTAGGTAAAAACATAAAAGATATCATTATTTCATTTTAAAAATACATTCCTTAGAACACCCGAAGTGTTATACACTCTCTGGAAATGAATTTTGTGATCAAATAAGTTTCCTAATAGATGTGTTTGGGAGAATTACAGTGTCATTTAACATATTAAAAGCTCCGGGAAGACCTGGTATAAAGAGACATTTTAAAAACTTAATTCTATACTTCTCAAATTTATATGGAATTGATTTTTCTTTTTTTTTTCTTAAAGAGAGAGATCAGAAGTAGGCAGAGAAGCAGGCAGAGAGAGAGGAGGAAGCAGGCTCCCTGCCAAGCAGAGAGCCCGATGCGGGGCTCGATCCCAGAACCCTGCGATCATGACCTGAGTGAAGGCAGAGGCTTTAACCCACTGAGCCACCCAGGTGCTCCTGGAATTGATTTTTCTAAAACAGCTCTTAACTAGCTTGAGGAAAGAGTATTCTATGGAACTGCACATACTGGGAAATGTTACTTTATAATAACAGTATTCAAGAAATTATATGGTAACATAAAAATTAAGACGGTAATAGAGCTGAATTTTATTTTGAAATTGAGGTGTTATGTGATCTATAAAGTCAGCTTTTGTGATCCTGTACTGTTAATGAAGCCAAGCTTTTGAATTTTTTTGTATGTGATTTTTTATAGAGCTTTTCTCTTAATCATTCTTAGCGCTTATCTTCCTTTTTATTAGGTTAGTTTTGTGATATTCCCAAGTTTTACTTATCTACTGTTGTATAACAAATCACTCCAAAATTTAGCACCTTGGTGGGGAAAAAAGCATTTATTATCTCCCAGTTTCTCAGGCATCTTGAAGTGGCTTAGCTGGGTGGCTCTGGCTCAGCGTCTTTCTTGAGGTTGTAGTGAACTATTGGCCGAGACCATAGTCATCAGGGGCTGGAGGATCTGCTTCCAAGCTCACTCTTGTGATTGTTGGCAAGTCTCATTTCCTCACTAGATGTTGTCCTGAGACCTCTGTTCTGTGCCCTGTAGGACTCTCCACAGTCTCCCTGAGTGTCCTCATGGTGAGGCAGTTAGATTCTCTCAAAGGGAGTGATGAGAGAACCCATGATAGGAGTGTACTCTTGTAACCTTATTTCAGAAGTAATATGCCCTTGTTTTTGCTCTGTTCTTTGGTCACATATGCCAACCCTGGGATGTGGGAAGGGACTACACAAGAGTACGTGTAACACAAAGTATGGGTTCATTGGGGACCATTTCAGAAGCTGGCTGCCACATCTGTTAACTCATTTCTGGATTTATTAGTAGGATACCTAATAAATTACCTCTGAACAAAGGGCAAAAATAAGAATGCTTTTTTTTTTTTTTTTTAAAGGTAATCTTTACCTTCACTGTGCAGCTCTAACTCACAACCCCTCCCTCCCCCCACGGACCAAAAGTCAGGTGCTCAATGGACTGAGCCAGGCAGGTACCACTAGAATGTCTTTTTTGGGGTTAACACTTAGGAATACTAAAAAATAATTAACCAATTTAAAATTTTGAGAGACATTTAATACACACATAGCTACTTATATTATTTGACAATTATAGACCAACTTTGGGGAGAATACTTACACAATAGCTTCTTAAAATATCAGAAATACAACACGGTATTTTCGTATTTTTCATTTTTTTTCTATTCCATAGTTGGACTATCTTTGAAGTTTAATTAGGGAGAGAGGCTTGCGTGTGTTTATTTAAACTAGAAAACAAACAATGAAGAATTGAGAGAAGTGAATTTCCTACTACCCAGCTCCCTACTATGCAGAACCAACTAATATTAATCTCCATGTCATATTTACATTGTAATTTTTCCTTTCCTTTAACAAGAAATCAAACATACAATTGAAGTTTCTTTCATCGTGAGCAATCATTATAATGGAATTTGCATGTATACTTTCTATATATGTATTCTTACAAGTGCACATATTTATACCTATATACTATTTTTATTTTTAATTTTTTTTAAAAGATTTTATTCATTTGACAGCCAGCGAGAGAGGGAACACAAGCAGGGGGAGTAAAAGAGGGAGAAGCCGGCTTCCTGCTGAGCAGGGAGTCCGATGCTGGGCTCAATCCCAGGACTCTGGGATCATGACCTGAAGTGAACACAGATGCTTAACGACTGAGCCACTGAGGTGCACCCATACATACTATTTTTACAAGATTATGTTTGTTAATTTAAAAATTAGATGTCAACAGAGAAGACATCTAGGAAATTGAGGAAGACATTTGATGTAACTTTATTTAAAATATAGGCAGGCCTGAACTTAAAAGCTTGATATAAAGATTCTCCCCTGAGGAAAAAGTGTCGGTTTTTTACGGGTAGGTACCCAGAGCCAGTTTTCCAAGTCGCCTTTTATTTGTATAGAATGATCCATGCCATACTTGAAATAGTATTTGTGATACCTGCTGCTTTTTTTTTTTTTTTTAAGATTTTATTTATTTATTTGACAGAGAGAGATCACAAGTAGACAGAGAGGCAGGCAGAGAGAGAGAGAGAGGGAAGCAGGCTCCCTGCTGAGCAGAGAGCCCGATGCGGGACTCGATCCCAGGACCCTGAGATCACGACCTGAGCCGAAGGCAGCGGCTTAACCCACTGAGCCACCCAGGCGCCCTACCTGCTGCTTTAATCAGTTCTTGAGTGCCTATCTGTAGAGTTATGTACGTGGCGGGTGTGGTACTCATTGCTTTATACTTACTGTCTCATCTCAAAATAGCTCATCTAAATTCTTAAAAAATAAACCCATGAAGGAGGCATGGATTTACATGCTAGAGATGAGGAAATTGAAGCATCGACAGGATAACCCAGTTAACATGTGGGGGGTTAGGATTTAAAGAAAGTCTGACTCTGACAGTTAAGTCCTTAATATGATGGAGTGCTTTTAATATTATTGTGGAAACTAATCTTCTTGTCTGATTATATATATATATTTTTTAAAGATTTTATTTATTTATTTCACAGAGAGAGATCACAAGTAGGCAGAGAGGCAGGCAGAGAGAGAGATAGAGGAGGAAGCAGGTTCTCCGCTGAGCAGAGAGCCCGATGTGGGACTCTATCCCAGGACCCTGAGATCATGACCTGAGCCGAAGGCAGAGGCTTAACCCACTGAGCCACCCAGGTGCCCCTGTCTGATTATATTTATGTGAAAAAATATGCTCGCATTTCCTACTGTGCCCTGTGGACACTGTCTTCTTGCTACTGTCTCCTGCAAATCCGTTCTCTCAAAAGTTTTGAACCACTGGTTATAAATCCTATAGGCTAAGGCAAGGCCTATAGCAGTTGGAGGAGTAAGAGGTATTGGGGTGGGAGAAGGGATCTGCGTGTTGTGGTTGGTTTTGTTTTGTTTTAGTAGACCTTTTTTTTTTTTTTTTTTGAGCAGTTTTAGGTTCATAGTGAAATTGAGCAGAGAATACAGAGTTTCTGTATACCTCATGTTCTAGCACATGCACAGCCTCCCCACTATCAACATCCTGGACCAGGGTGGCTGGCCACTGACTTTCTGATTTGGAATAGGGCTGGGAATGCAGGCAGTATGCTAGGAGAAGCAGAGAAAGCCCACAGGCAGCACTTAATTTCCCTTTCTTCTTCTTTACTGTTTTCAGCATTGGTACCATAGATCTCACAGGTCACACTACCCTGCACTGGCCTGAGGGTGAGGTGAGAATTAGGGGTTTGGTATTGATGGGGATTGGTCCCTGGTGATTCCAAACATAGGGAGAAGGGAAGAACCCACAAATCAGAAAGTTGTGAGCAGTTAGCATTGTGGTCAGACTGTCTTGCTAGTCCTTTTGGTATATAAGGAAGTGTTCTAAGTCAGTTGTATTTGTGGAAGACTGTTCAACTGTTCCATTTGGAATTTCTTGTTTCTTGGTTGTTGTTGTTTTTTTTTTTTTTAAAGATTTTATTTATTTGACAGAGAGCACAAGCAGGGGGAACAGCAGGCAGAGGGGGAGGGAGAAGCAGGCTCCCCGCTGAGCAGAGAGCCTGACACAGGACTGGATCCCAGGACCCTGGGATCTTGACCTGAGCTGAAGGCAGATGATCAGCCAACTGAGTCACCCAAGTGCCACCTCCCTTTTTAAAGATTTTTTTTTTTTTTTTTTTTAATTTGACAGAGAGGGAGAGAGAGAGAAGAACCATGAGCAGGGGTGAGAGGCTGAGGGAGAAGGAGCTCCCCACTAAGCAGGGAGCCAGATGCAGGACTTGATCCCAGGACCCTGGGATCATGACCTGAACCAAAGGCAAATGCTTAACTGACTGAACCACCCAGGTGTCCCCTCTGGTTTCTGATTTGAGCGTTCTTTTTGTGAAGTATTAACTCAATTGTTTATTGTTGTGGTTATACTTGGGTTGTTATGCATTGCATAGAATTAATTTCAGGTTTTTTCTTTTTTTTAAAAGTTCATATGAGAGATCCTAATAATCAGCTCCATGTAATAAAAAATCTGAAGATAGCAGTAAGCAACATTATCACCCAACCACCTCAGCCTGGAGCCATTCGGAAGCTTTTGAATGATGTTGTTTCTGGCAGTCAACCTGCGGAAGGATTAGTAGCTAATGTGATTACAGCAGGAGATTATGACCTCAACATCAGTGGTATGTAATAAGTTTTTTAATTATTATTTAAGTGAAGTTTTCTTTTGTTAGAAAAGCAGTTCTGTATCTTGGAAATCATTCAGCAAACACTTACATGCATACTGGGTGCTAGAGGCTGGGAATACAGTTGTGGAAAAAAATAGTACTTACTTTTACGGAGGTTATATAGTCAAGTAGGCAGCCAACTATGAATTACATGATTTCATTTTTTTTTTTTAAATAATGAGAATGTTTTTATAGTTCTCCTTGTGAAGTTAATAGAAGGCTCCATGAGGGCAGGGACTTTGGCTCTTTATTTTCTTTCTGGGGCTTAAAATAATGTCTAAAATATATGCATAATAAATATTTCTTGAATGAAAGAACTAGCAGTAGACAAAAAAGTGTTTTTTATGACATAAGTAATACTAAAGCATTAAGTTTATTTTGTTTTTTATCCAGCTGCTAAGTTGAAGAAATTTTTATAATATACGAATAAATATTTAATCTTTTTTTTTTTTTTTTACAATTTTTTTTTTAAAAATTTTATTTTTTATAAACATATATTTTTATCCCCAGGGGTACAGGTCTGTGAATCGCCAGGTTTACACACTTCACAGCACTCACCATAGCACATACCCTCCCCAATGTCCATAATCCCACCCCCCCTCCCAACACCCCTCCCCCCATCAACCCTCAGTTTGTTTTGTGAGATTAAGAGTCACTTATGGTTTGTCTCCCTCCCAATTCCATCTTGTAATATTTAATCTTTTTAAAGTGTTTATTAATCTGATTTAAGTGGTGTTTTCTTAGTAAGATTGGTAGGTGAAATATATTAATATGTAAAATGAGTTGGCAGTGTTTGGTGTGACTCTTCTCGAATGCAAAAGACTAGAGACATGGAATAGACCTTTAGAGGGAAAAGATTAAAAGTACATCATCTAATCAGGATATTTCAGCAACTTAATAAAATAACCTTTTTAGGTTGGTATAATTTATAATCTAATATTTTAACACCTAATCACATATTTAAAGATTTCCTTAAACATTCAAAGAGAATTTAAGTGATATCTTTTAGGTCACAAAGTTAATTGGTCTCACTTATATAGTTAGAAATGTTTGTAGAATTATTTTGTTTAGATGTCTTTCTATGTTATTTGCTTTAATTCCAGCAAAAGTTAATTTGAGTATTTTAAGTTTAGAATATTATGGTTATCTTTTACACATTAAAAGAATCTGAATTTTAACTTAACGTATTTTGAGCAGTTCCTGGCATAATATTTTTTTTTTTAAGGTTTTATTTATTTATTTGACAGGCAGATCACAAGTAGGCAGAGAGGCAGGCAGAGAGGAAGCGAAGCAGGCTCCCCGCTGAGCAGAGAGCCCGATGTGGGGCTCGATCCCAGGACCCTGGGATCATGACCTGAGCCGAAGGCAGAGGCTTTACCCCACTGAGCCACCCAGGCACCCCCTGGCATAATATGTTTTAACACAAGACAAATTTTGGATATTTCTGGGAGTATGTGTTGGAATTTGACCTGTTGTTTCCCTGTTACCATGGGAAATTCATGTTGAAATGTGAAGGACAATAAATGCCAGAATGTTCAAGTTTTTATACTACTGTAGTCATTAGTTAATTGGATAATTTGGATAAGTCACTTATTAAGACTTGGTTTCAAATTCAAGAGAATTTGTTTACATTCTTAAGGCCTTTCCTAGAAATTTAATCCTGTGATTCTGTTTCCCAGGGTCTTTAACACTTCTGTGATTCATACAACAAATACTGATTTCCTTTTATGTACCTTGCATCACAATAATAGAAATGAATAAGACATTATATGAGTTCATAATCTGGTGGGGAGATAGACATCTAAATCAGTAGTCATAATACATTCTAATTTATAATACCTTATAATCATAATGCATTATGACAGAGATGTGGCATTATCTGATATGCCAGAATGCTAGGGGTACAGAGTGGACTTAGCTATCATATTTAAAAAACAAAATGTCTCTTTTTATACTGCAAATATCTTCCTAACCTCTGAAATCCATAGTACCTTTTACTTTTAAAAAATTTATCGAAATGAGAAAAAAAAATTATTGAAATGATAGGTGTGCACATAGATCAAATGCTGAAAAGACCAAACCGTGATGTGCTCCCTGAGTCTCTGCCCTACCAGTTCCTTTTTTTTTTTTAAGATTTTATTTATTTGTTAGAGCACAAGCAGAGGGAGCTGGCTCCCCACTGAGAGAGAGCCAGACTTGGGGCTCAGTTTCCGGACACTGGGATCATGACCTGAGCCAAAAGCAGATGATTAACTGACTGAGCCACCCACGCGCCCCTCTCCCACCAATTCCTCTGGTATTTAGTTAAGTGGTTTTTGTTTTGTTTTGTTTTTAAGATTTATTTATTTATTTTAGAGAGAGAGTGAAAGAGCGAGAGAGTGCGAGCATGGGAAGGGGCAGAAGGGGAGGGAGAGAGAGAATCTCAAGCAGGTTCCACACTCAGTGCAGAGCCCAGTGTGGTCCTCAATGCAGGGCTTGATCTCACAACCCCGAGAGCATGACCTGAGCCAAAATCAAGAGTTGGATGCTTAGCTGACTGAACCACCTAAGTGTCCCTTGATTTAGTGTTTTTTGTTTTTTTTTTTTAGATTTTAAAAAAAATTTTATTTACTTATTTATTAGAGAGAGAGAGAGAGCGAGTTGAGCAAGAGAGCACAAGAGGGGGAAGTGGCAGGCAGAGGGAGAAGCAGACTTCCTGCCGAACAGGGAGCCCAATGTGGTCGGTACTGGATCCCAATACCCTGGGATTGTGACCAGAGCCGAACACAGATGCTTAACCGACTGAGTCACCCAGGCGTCTCTGATTTATGTTTCTAGGTAATATCTGTATGTGGCTAACTATGGCTTAATCAGTTTTAAATTTTATTTATTGATTTCTCAATATAGATGATTTCTTTTTCTTTTTTAAGATTTTATTTATTTGATTGAGAGAGAGAAGGAGAGAGAATACCAGTATTGGGAGGGACAAAGGGAGAAGCAGACTCCCTGCTGAGTAGGGAGCCTGATGCGCAAGACCCTGGGATCAGGACCTGAGCCACCCAGGTGCCCTATAATTGATGAAGACTTAGCTTAATTATTCCCTCTTCTTCTTTCCCCATCTTCCTAGTGTAGTTTTCAAAATTTTTGGTTAACATTCACTCTTTACAGTATTAAGATTTAAATATTATTCACTTCTTCATTTTAAAGCCAAATATTGGGCTTAGTTTGTTCTTATCATTTTGTTTTTTTTAGGACTTAGTAATTTTTTTTTTTTTTAAAGTAAGCTCTAGGCCCAGTGTGGGGCTTGAACTTAGACCCTGAGATCAAGAGTCACATGCTCTACAGACTGAGCCAGCCAGGTACCTGTAATTATTATTTATTAGAGAGAGAGCACACGCATAAGCAGGGGTAGCAGCAGATAGAGGGAGAGGAAGAAACAGGCCCCTGCTGAGCAGGGAGTCCAATGCAGGGCTCAATCCCAGGATCCTAGGATCATGACCTGAGCCGAAGGCAGACGCTTAACTGACTGAGCATCCAGGTGCCCCGTTTATTCTTTAATATTTTCTCTTAAGTTTTTACTTAAGAGCAAAAAGCATAAAGAGCACTCTAAAATAGTGGCAATTATTTTAAAAATGACGCATAGAAAATAGGAACTTAGTGTTCTAGTTTCTCTAATATTTTGAACTCCTTTACTGTTTTTCATAGTCCTAGGAATTATTTATCAATTTTTTATCAATTTATCAATTATCAAATTGATAAATTATCAATTATCAAAATTATCAATTTTCTTGCCAAGCTACAAGAAAGTAGAAGAATGGTGAAATTGTATAGAAAGATGTTGCAGTGGTGAAATAGTCACTGTTATTTTATCATCCTTTAGTAATTTCACATTGACCAAAATACTGTATTTTCCTTTAAGAAGGTATAAAAGAAGTCTGGAACATACCATCTTTGTAATCTGTCTTTGTCTTCATTTTTTTTTCTTTCATTGAGCATAGTTGAGAATTTTTCATTTTTAGTCCACATTGGCAACAGAAAGAAAATAGACAATGGAAAACACATTTTTTCATTTATAGATAAATCAGAAGGTGAATACAAAGAAACAGCAGTATTCTAGACTAATGCTGCCCAGTAGAAATATATGAGCCACATAAGTCATTTTCAATGTTTTGTAAATACAATAAAGTATGTAAAGAGAGGGAGACCTGGCTGGCTTAGTGGAAGAGCCACTGGACTCTTGGTCCCGGGGTTGTGGGTTTAAGCTCCATGTTGGAAATAGAGGTTACTAAGAAAATTAAATAAACCAGAAAAAAATGTGAAAAGAAACAGGTGAAATTAATTTGAATATATTTTATTTGACCCAGTATGTACAAAATATTACTTCAACGTGTAATCCTTGTAAAATTCTTCTTTTGATACTATCTGAAATCATATGTGTATTTTATATCTGCAACCCATCTTAGTTCAGAAAAGCCACATTTCAGGTGTCATATGTGGCTAATGACTACTGTATTTAGTGGAAAACATAGTGTTAAACTCTAATGACAATGATGGAATTAATCAGAATTTTGAAAATATACCGAAATCCTAGTCAGTGAGTCTTCAGATGACAGTATCCAATACAGATTTTTCTCAAGCTCAAGAATAAGTTAGCAATGTATGTGTAAGAACAAAAAAAGAAATACACCATTTTCATCTAACTACTCAGTAATTTAACAAGAAGGACTTCACACAGTATTTTGAGACAAGAACTTAGAACATTCTCTTTTGTTAAAGGACATGTGACAGTATTTTTTCATGCTATATGGTGTTTGTATAACAAAATTAATACAGTTCATACGTGGACAAATGCTGAAGCAGATAGGCAGGTAGGTGCATGTATGAAGGGGATTGGAAGGGATTAGATGATGTAGAAATGAAAAATTCACTGGGTTTATTGATCTTCTGTTTGTTATTTAGAGGTCTAAAAATGATGTTTTGTAGTGATGGAGCAAATAAAATGAACTTTTTCTCTTCAGCAAATTATGAGCCATCAAAGTTTTCAAGATGCAAGTGCAAGAAGGAACAGAAGTAATGATAAACTAGAACTTAGAGATGTATTTGAATCTGGAATCAGTGTTTACAAGATGGATGTGTTCCAAGTTAATGAATGACCGTTGAACAGTTAGTTGTATTCAAGGGACGTTGCATAATTGAGGCATGTATGTCTTTAAATCAGGGAAAACAAATTTTTTTGAGTTTGCTATGTTTAAACTCTTACTTAAATTTCTAATAATGTTTTTTTACTGTGCCTTTATTCATAATTCTATAAATAAAAGTAAATAAAAAATACAATAAAATATCAAGGATCATTTAGATTCAATGGTAAATGACAATGACTTTTTTCTTGATATACTAAGGGTTAAAAGGAGTATAGTTTAAAAGAGGACAGTTTGCTTAAAAAAAATCTTCCATTCTGGTGTTAGAAAAGTTTAAAATTTAAAAATTGGGCATAAATAAACATCTCTTTAGAATATTTTGATTTTTGCTGATTTTTCTAGAAAAGACTTGAATGGAAATAGTCTCCTCAAAATAGTTGTCAAGGGAGTTGTTGAGATAGAAGAAGGCAGTATTTTTAAATTTTCATATTAAAATTTTTTAATGATTGAAAAATTATATTTATGAAGAAAGCCACTTGTGACAACGTGACTAGTGGCAGAAGCACAAAACTTTAGTTCCAGAATCTTTTTACTCATATAGGAAATATTTAAAGGATTAATAGGTAAGTAGGTTCTGGGATCATGGTATAAGTTTAGGAGTAGTTGGTTTTATTTTTGTAAATACATATATATGTAAATCTTAAAGAAGAGGTGAAAAATGTTTTATATCTTTAAGTACAAGTGAAAGTGCTTATTTACCACTGGGAGTTATCTTTCACACCTTCTAGGAGTATGGATTTAAAATACTGTTGTAAATTGATTTCTATTGAGCAATTTTAACTATTTTATATAATATTGTTCATTTTAGCTACTACTCCATGGTTTGAGTCTTATAGAGAGACCTTTCTTCAGTCGATGCCAGCATCAGATCATGAATTTCTGAACCACTATTTAGCATGTATCCTTTGACCTTTGTGTTTTCTTAAAATGAAATGTTTTCGAAGTTATCAGTCTCAGAAATAGTTCTATGAAGGCAAAATTGTTGAGAGGACATGGAGAATGGAGAAATTTTTTATTGATGATGCTTCAAGTTTTTGTTAATTTTTTTAAAAAATGGCATCCTAGATACAAGACTGGTTAGAATAAATTAATTTTTTAGTACAAAGTAAGAATACTGAGGGCTTGCTTATTGTTTTTCCTTTTTCTCCAGCTCATATATTCCACATTTAATGAGTTTCTAAGCATTTTACGAAGAGGAAAGGTAAACTGTCAGTGTTAACTGCTTTTGCTGATTGCCTCAAAATTAATTACTTATACAAAAGCTCATATTTAAAGATAGTTTTCCATTTTTCTAGTAACCTGTTTTACAGCTTTTGACCTCTTCTGACCATTATGGCTTTTTAGTTTTCTTAATGAAGTTGCAGAGAGCAGTTGAGAGGTAGGATATAGTATGAAATTGCAATGAGATGATTGATTGGAGAGAAACAGGATTCAGCAGAGCTGTTGAGGATATTGATGTATAGTTTGATATTGTTTATTTTTATGTTCATGGATTCCCTTATGTATGTATGTATGTATATAAATGACCTAAAAAACTGTTAGCAAAAGACTAAGATTTAAAACCTTGAGTTATTTGGTAATGTTGGAGGAATTATTTTGTGTTTGCAATGAAAATCTAAGAAATCAGATTTTTTTAGCTTGAAAAATCTTCTTTAAGTTTTATTTTAATAGGATAGTATTTATTATTTAGTGATAAGTGGTAATTACCTTAATGTGGTTTATAAGGTATGTTGGTAGCATCATCTAGTGAAGCTGAACCTGTGGAACAGTTTTCAAAGTTATCACAAGAACAGCATCGGATTCAGCACAACAGTGACTATTCCTACCCCAAGTGGTTTATACCAAATACACTTAAATATTATGTGCTTTTACATGATGTAAGTGCAGGAGATGAACAGAGGTAAGCTTTTTTTTTTTTTTTAATTTAAAATTTTCCCTGTTAAATGATTAAACATTGGTTTGGACTGGCTTATTTAAATTGTAGATGTATTTTTTATCTAAGAAAGTAAAAGCTTATTAATTAAATATTTAACTCTATCTTTTACTCCAGAGTTATATTTGACAAATAAGTCAGTTTATTATAGATTTCGTATATATATCCAGACTTCCCTTTCAATATATATTTCTCTGTTGCTACAATCTTTGTAACAAAGTGCCTGCCATTTTACACCTATAGGTCTTAGCTATTATTTCTTACTTTAAATTTCCTATTTTTTTCTTTTCTCCTTCCTAGTTTTTTTCTTTTCACTTCTTGACTGTTTTTTAAAGGCACTTGTTTTTTCACTCTTCACCCTCTTGTCACTTTATATTTTTAGCCTTGATATTTTCACAGTCTCAGAAACATCCAGACATTTCTTTCTTACTGCCCTTTAATAATCATTATTAGTGAGTTGCCATAGTCCTTTTATCGTTGGAACAAATGATAAACTTACCTTTAAACATAAGTCTTGAAAAATGTGCAGTTTTATTTTGGAGTTTATTTTGACTTTTTGATTCAAGATGTGGATCAAATTAATCTTGTTTCAAGCTGTTATTGTGATTTCTCAATGCCATTTCGGAAATGCAGTCAAATAATCGTTTCTTGCCCTTGTTCTGAGCACATACCATTTATCTGTTAAATAAATATTACTTTATTTTTATTTTTTATTTTTATTCATTTAAAAAAAATATTTTATTTTTATGTAATCTCTGTACCCAGTGTGGGGCCTAAACTTACAACCCTGAGATCAAGAGTCCATGCTCTGGGGATCCTGGGTGGCTCGGTCGGTTAAGTGTCTGCCTTACACTCAGGTCATGATCCCAGGGTTCTGGGATCAAGCCCCACATCAGGCTCCCTGCTCAGTGGGGAGTTTACTTCTCCCTCCTCCCTCTGCCAGCTGCTCCCACTCCTTATGCTCTCTGTCTCTCTCAAATAAATAAATAAAATCTTCAAAAAAAAAAAAAGTTGTATGCTGTACTGACTGAACCAGCTGGGCACCCTTAAATTTTCCTTTATAGCCAAAAAATTTTTCTGCAGAATAATTATTATTTAGGATTTTTTTTAAAGTTTCCTGTATAAATAGAAATAATTTGAACTTTTAAAATTAGTTTTTATCAGTTGAATATGGTATATATCTCTCATATTGAATAGTTGTAACTAGGATATTTAAGTAATTCAGGTATTAAGATCAGTTGTTCGAATGTTTAGCAGTATCATTGATAAAGTGAGCAGTTTATTCTACTTAAGTATATATACATATATACACTTATACTTATATCTGTTTATACAAATTTATAACTTATTCAGTCTTAATTTTATAGTATATGAATATGATTTAATAAGTTTGTCAGGCCTGCTGTTTGTGTAGTACTATCTTCTACATTTGAATATGATATAAGATTTCTGGGTTTTGGGTTTTTGTTTTTTGCACTAGATGGTTAATTGACTAAAAAGATACCATTTGAATTAGATTAGCTGTGTGTACTAAAATTTCATTTTTCATCAGAATATGCTGTTTGGTTCTTAGGCTGTCTTATCACTTGAATTATCTTTTCACCTACCAACTTTAATAGTTTAGGTAAAATATGGAAATAAAAATGCTTTTTGTTGCATCTGAGATGTAACTCATGGAACTGGCTGTTAAAAATTTTGCAAGAAGCAAAGGTGGATTTTATGGAATAAAACCTATGGAATAAAAAAATCTTCAGCTTTTTCTCCTTTATTCCTTCAAACTGTGTCCCTTTGAAGACAAGTAGGGGAAGGGTAAACTATGGCAGTGAAAGATGTTTTTGAAGTTTTGGGGTGCTATACTTTTCTGTTTAGCGCTTAGTTTTTTCGATAAATGTTTGTTGTCTAAGATGCAATTTCCAAAAGTTTACTAACCAAAGCCTGGTTCTCAGAGTTGAAAGAGTTCCTGATCTAGAAATTTGAAGCCATTTTTGGGAAATGCACAGCGCATATTATTTGCAAACAGGAGGCTTGGGCGTGGTCTCCTGGCTTTGTTTACTGTGGTTCTCTAACTAGTTTGACTACCAGAACCCTTTCTTTGAATAATGTAGGAGTATCTTGCAAAATTTTATTCCATGAAGCACAATTTGGTAACCGTTTTAAGGTTATCTAAGCTAGCTAAATTTCAGTTAGGATCATGATCTTTGTTTTAATATTTTTACTATTTTATCTCTGATTTTCTGTTCTGCCTTTTTTGGGGATGATTTTTACATTACTTTACTATATATTATTGCCTAAGGTATGCTCTCCATTTACTACAAACCTTTTTTCCATTGTTTACTTTAGAGCTGAATCAATTTATGAAGAAATGAAACAGAAATATGGAACTCAGGGTTGCTATTTACTTAAAATTAATTCTCGAACATCTAATCGAGCATCAGATGAACAGATACCAGATCCTTGGAGTCAGTATCTCCAGAAAAATAGTATTCAAAACCAGGTATATGTAAAAAACAACAATGAAGCAAAACACAAAAGCTGTATTTCAGTTTTATGGCATATTGATATCACTATAGAATTTTTTTATGTCTTCATTTAACTAGAATTGTTAATATTTATTTTGTGGAATGTGGCTAGTTCTGATCCATCAGCATGTGAGCTCTTAATTCAGTGGTTTAATACTGTTTTAACTAACACATAATCCCTCATGTGTACTCTTTTCAGGTATATAATATCAGTGTTGATAGATCTTTTATTGAAAGGTGAAAAGTGAATTACATAAGAATTGAATTAGATTGGCTAGACTACTGTAGAGAAAAGAATTTTTTACTTGCACGTTTAATTCCTTATGAATGCTTACAGTCAATTCTTTATTATCCACATGCTCTGGGGTTGCCTTCCTTCATTTTCAACTTGCTGTTCTTATGGCCACCTTTTGGAGCTCATACTTTTTAGGTGGGTGGGCTTTTTTCCCTAACTTTCCTTTGATTTCCTTTCCTTTTAAATTTTCAGGAAGTGTTATTTCTTCCTAATTTGCTCCTTTCTTAATCTAGAATTCTAGACTAATGTTAATCGTCTGTTGGTTGAAGTGGGTAGGTATAAGGTTTCATGATTTGTCAAACTTTTAGATAGAATTGTATGCCACCTGGTAGTAGTCAGATGCCAATTTCCTATGCTTAGTTCAAGATAATCAAGAGTTCAATGTTTTCTGTGTGGAAGGGGGATTTTGTAAAGAAATGGAAAATTTATTTGTATTTTGTACATTTAAACTACGTGTGTATTCTTTAATTTTTTTTAAATATCAGTTATAGATCAATTTTTGATGTCCTAATATAAATATTGTTTAATCTATTTATTTCCCTTATTTTTCTATCTTATATATGAAAGTTTTGATCCAGATATAGTGCTATACTGATAGTTACTTTAAGGTAATGATGGGGAAAAGTGAGGAAAAAAAGAACCAAACTGAATATGAAGGAGTTTTATTTTAAAATACGGTCTTTCCGGGCACACTCAGAATAGGAACAATATTGAAAATAGGAATTTAGAGTCCAGTCATCCTAAGGAAGGGAAGCACAAGTCAGATTGTCCAATTTGAGAACTTTTAACAGAAGGCAGAGGTATCAGAAATTCTATAGGGAAGCCCGGGATTGGAGGATAGTTTTAAAGCTCATCAAATCTAACCCCCTAATCTAATGTCCTTACCTGTGAACAACCTCATCCATACTCACTCTTTTCTCAAGTGACCTGTTCCATGTCTCACCAGCGGTAGTATCAACCAAATATCGTCTCCCTTTGCTTTTATTCATTGGTCCTTTGGGACCAGTTTTTCATTTAGTCAACTTTCAAAATAGGATAGATATAGTTCTCATGTTCCCTTGTATCTTTTTCCCAGGCTAACTATACCTAATTTTTTTTTTAACTCTTTCTTGAATGGTGGTTTCAGACTGTTTCTTGTCCCAATCACTTTTATCTTGTTAAGTTTCAGCTTATGTATTTCCCTGAAAGTAAGACACGTGGAACAATGCCTCAGATTTACTACTCTCATAGAGTAGTCTGTTTTTTTTTTTTTTTTTTTCATCTGGGTATTTTTATTTTAAGTTTTTTTGTTGACTGAGAAACCAGCGCCTTTGTACAAATAAACATCGTATTGGTATTTTTACCCTATGGTGGATTCAGAATTTACTCCAGTCTGTTAACACTGTATCCATGACCCAGGAGATTCCACACCATCCCTCTTATTTACCCCTTCCTGACTAGTAGTCCATCTCTCTTTGCATTTATTTCTTATTTCAGACACTTCTGCAGGTACTCATTTAGGCATGTGCTTACCATATATAAACAGGAAAACAGAGATCATTTGGGTTCAGAAGAATTTGGGTAGTAGATTGAATGTGATCGGGAAGTTAGGAATACAGGAGGTGTGGACTGGAATGATAAGATATATGGAAGAAGTTAAGAATTTGGAGGACTGAAAACAAGGTATCTTGCTAAAACTGATAAGGCTGATAGCAAGAAATTGTTGATGGATTTGGTAGTATCTTAAACATGATTAATAAATTATAACTGCTAATGCTTTTTTATTTTATTTTGATAGGAATCCTATGAAGATGGCCCTTGTACTATAACTTCAAATAAGAATTCTGATAGTAACTTGCTTTCATTGGATGGATTAGATAACGAAGTCAAAGGTCTTGCTACTTTCTCTTAAGTTTCTCTTTTGATTGAAAATATGCAGTGTTCTCAAAGCATGCTAATCCTTACAGATAAAAGATGGGGGAAATTTTTATAATTAAAAAAAGAAAATGGGAGATTAGTTTTTCTTTGAAGAATTTTTTGAATCATTTGAGTTTGACTGTTTTTTTGACATTTAAAAATTTGTAAGAGTAATGTATTTCTTTTAAACAATTTGTAGAAAGCAAGGGGGAAGATACTATGTGCAGCATTAATTATTCCCAAAGTTGACATGATCTTGAGAGCTTTATTTTTGTATTTTATTTTATTTTATTATTTTTTTTAAAGATTTTACTTATTTATTTGACAGAGATCACAAGTAGGCAGAGAGGCAGGCAGAGAGAGAGGAGGAAGCAGGCTCCCTGCTGAGCAGAGAGCCCGATGCGGGGCTCGATCCCAGGACCCTGAGATCATGACCTGAGCCGAAGGCAGAGGCTTTAACCACTGAGCCACTCAGGCGCCCCTATTTTTGTATTTTAAATTACAGTTTTGATAGTGATATCTCTGAAATTTCTTTTGTTAAAAATTTTTCTTATTAGCTGTGTTATTTAAAGTGTATTATTTTAACACTATTTTTCTTTAATTTACATGAATCTTTAAATTTCTACTATCTGTAACAAGTGTTAATTCAACTCCTGTAATTTTAGGAGGGAAAATGTTAAGGTTATTGTATCTTAGACTTATATACAGAAAGATAAAGGCTTTCAACATTGTTCTTTTTTTTCTTTAGCAGTATGGTAGTAATATCACAATTTTCTGTTGCTTCTGAGAGTAAAAGAAAGATCTGTTTTTCAGTAGATGGCTTACCAAATAACTTTAGAGCTCACCCACTTCAGTTGGACTCATCCAGTGACCCTTCTAACAGCATTGATGGCCCAGATCATGTAAAATTTGCTTCATCATTACATGAAACAAAGAAAGCAAATACTGGAATTATTCATGGTGCATGTCTAACTCTTACTGATCATGATAGAATTCGACAGTTTATACAAGAGTTCACATTTCGGGGCCTTTTGCCACATATAGAAAAAACAATTCGGCAATTAAATGATCAGGTAAGCTTTAATTGTTTGGATTAGTTTTTTTTTAATTTCAGAGAAGAGTAAACTTGGGAACATAGTAGTATAAGTTATTTAAAAATATTTAATTTTTTTTTAAAGGTAGACCAGTATTAGGATTTATTGGTGTCACTATTAGTGATGATATACTGTTAAATTCTGGAAGATACTTACTCATTTACACTAGGGATTTTGCTAGCTTATTGAACAATTTTCTTTAACTCAGTGTTACTAAAAGGAATATTTGCTCACTTTTAAAGATTTTTAATTATTTAGAATTCTTTTGTATATAAAAATAAAATACTAATTTTTCACATTTGTAACAATCTTTTTTGGTAGCTAATATCAAGAAAAGGTTTAAGTCGATCTCTATTTTCTGCAACTAAAAAATGGTTTAGTGGCAGTAAAGTTCCAGAAAAAGGCATTAACGAACTGAAAAACACATCTGGACTGCTGTGAGTAAAATATTGTTTTTGTTTTTCCTGCATTTAACTGACTGGTGTTTGACTCTGTGATGTCTGGCAAAAAAGGATTATTGTTTTAGTTTTTTAATTTCATATTAGTTAAAACTTAGGTAGATAGGACCAGTGACTCTAAGTTAATTGCATTAAAAATTTCTTTTAAACCATTAGGTAATTAGATATCTAAAAATAAAAAAGAACTAGGAAAGTCCCTTGCTTGGGGTTTCTTTCCCTATTTGTAAAAAGATGGAGTTAGATGAAGTATTCATTTTTTTTTTTTAAAGATTTTATTTTTATTTATTTGACAGAGAGAGATCACAAGCAGGCAGAGAGGCAGGCAGAGAGAGAGGAGGAAGCAGGCTCCCTGCTGAGCAGAGAGCCCGATGCGGGGCTTGATCCCAGGACCCTGAGATCATGACCTGAGCCGAAGGCAGCGGCTTAATCCACTGAGCCACCCAGGCGCCCTAGATGAAGTATTCATTAATAACTCATCTAAATTAAAATATTATGGTCTAGCGATTCTGAGTCATGGCATTACATTTAGACAGTCGTCATTAATATAAAATCTTGTTTTAGGAGAAAATGGAATTCATCTTGGGTTTTTATGTTTTTCATGGTTATATATAAAGTTAGTCACTTAGACTTAACCATTTACTTCATAATTTGACCATGGAGAAAATGCTTACCTGCTGTTGAGAAGTTCTCAGTTATAGGGCTATAAATTATATAAATATAATTGTTTCCAAATATCTCTGAGAAATAACAGTCTCTTGTTGGAGATAGAATTCTTGTAAGACCAGATTAGTTTTTGTAATGTGTTAGACAATTGAACAGCTTGTTAGACATTTTATAGTATTTAATGGTTTAGGGGTCATAAATTATAAAATACTTTTTTAACTTATTTTATATTTACAGGTATCCGCCAGAAGCACCAGAGCTTCAGATCCGAAAAATGGCTGACTTATGCTTTTTGGTGCAGCATTATGATTTGGCTTATAGTTGCTATCATACTGCAAAGAAAGATTTTCTTAATGATCAAGCAATGCTTTATGCAGCTGGTGCCTTGGTTGGTATTCTGTAATAGTATAATTTCTTACTTCTGTTATCATAGATGATTTAGAAGTTTCTATTTATGAAATGGCAAGCAAAATACCTAGGGATGAAGTTGTACTCAAAGAGGATGTAATGCATTATAGATTTTGAATTAGTTTATGCTGAATTGATGGATTTTCCTCAAACTAGTATATTTAAATATGTCATATATGAGAGTTGATGTCTTAGCTTTCACAAGTTAGTACCTTCTAATTTTGTGTATGCAAAATTTAATTTGAATTTCAGTTATGTTGAGTGTAGTTTATTTTTAGCAGATGGTTTTGTTTTAGGCCTATTGAAAAATACTTTAAAATTGCTTAAAAAAATTTTTTTTTGATGTATGACTATATATCAGTTAAGAATATGTACTTTGGTGTGAGACAGACTATCATCTGAGGTAAATACTAAACATCTCTAAGCCTCAGGTTTTTTGCTTGTTAAATGTGAATCCTGATGGCGTAGGGTTAGATATGGTATAAAGCTTGTGCTGTGCTTAGCACACTGCTTTGTATATAAAGGACTATAAGCAACTGTGTTAGTTTTTATAGTTGATATGTAAACCTTTGTGTATCAGAAAGGCTTTTTTTAAAAAAATTTTTATTTTGGAGAGAGCAAAAATGAGTTGGGGGGAGGGGTAGAGAGAGGAGTGAAAGAGAATCTTAAGCAGGTTCCATGCCCAGAGGAAGCCCCATGTGGGGCACCATCTCATGACCCTGAGATCATGACCTGAGCCGATATTGAGAGTTGGATGCTTAACCGACTGAGCTACCCAGGTGCCCCCCAGAAAGAATTTTCTATACATGTATGCCTTACAACATTTTAAGTTCTTTAAAAGTCATACGTGTATCCATAATCTGCTTTCTCTGTGTAGAAAAGAATAAAATTAACACTGTTCCTTTCTACGTAATCACTTTAAAAATATATGTTTGTAAACAAAAATGTGAAGAACAAAAATGTGTAAGAGTAAATATTTCACTGGAAATTAGACATTTGTTTAATAATTGCCATTTATTTTGCATTTGTTTTAATATATGTGTATAAAACTAAAATAACAATGTAAAACTAAAATAGCAAAGTTATTTTTTTATTTCTCTACTATTTTTAACGAAAAACGCCTGCTAACTTTTGAAAACCTTGTTTAGGAACTGAAATCTTTATGAATTGAAGTACTTGAAAACTTACATGAATTGTCCTTGGCTAGACATTCTGTAATCTTTCATTATAGTCTAAATAATACACTCTAAATATTACAGTGTAAAATAATGACTATATGGATATAAAATCATAAATACTCAATGTTATTTCATAAATACTTTACAACACAGGTATGAATTTTTAACTTGTACATTATGTACCTGCTAATTGAATGTATAGACGTAGAATCTCATAAAGGTATGGGAAAAGATTTCTGTGGTTTTATGGTATGTAAGCTTTTTCATTTTTATCTGCATTCTAATAAATACCATATTTAAACCATTTAGGTAGAGGTATTAGTAGCAACTATATGAGAGAAGATAGTTATGTATTGGAAAATAAAGTCCTATCTCCTATAACATAATATATGAATACCTGAAAATTCTTGTAGTCTATAAAAACTGCCCTAAAAACAAAAGGCTTTGGAGAAAATTAGGGTTGGGACAGTTCTTAAGATATATATGTATCTTTGAAACCAGACTACAAACAAAAGCATAAAGTGTGTTTGTACCTTGTGAGATCTATGTAATGTAGTGAGGCTCCTCCAGCATGGCTAGAAGTTACCTCAGGGAATAAAAACCATACACAAAACCAACATGTAAATACTGGCTGGAAGTAGAGGTGGAGGAGAGAGTAGCTCCTAACCAGTGGACATGCCGTAAAGTAGACATGGACAGAAGTACAGCTGCTTTGAGCCAAGAACTGTGCAAGTACACTGGGTGTGTACTCTGGAGAAGGGGTCCGAGTGCACCAAAGTGTAGGCAGTTGTTTTCTGTTTTGTTTTTTGAACATACAGATGGAAAGAGCTCCTGCCTGTGCAACAGCTGAGCTCAGGGCTTGTTCCTTTCACCGTACTGCCTGCCTCTTTAGCTAAAAATTGAAGATATTTAATTATGATGATTTTAAGTTAAAATATATATCATAGCAAAACCAGTAATAGGATTTTTTTTTTAAGAGGAAGAGCATGCATACATATGCAAGTTGGGGGGGAGGAGAGGGAGAGAGAGCATCTTAAACAGGTTCCACACCAGCGCAGAGCTTGATCTTATGACCCTGAGATCATGACCTGAGCCAAAATCAAGAGTCAGACTTAACCAACTGAGCCACCCAGGTTCCCCAGTAATAGGAATTCTTCCCGCCCCCCCCCCCAGTTATAAGAGTTCTATGCAGCCATCAAAAGAAATGAAATCTTGTCATTTGTGACGACGAAGAAATATATATTTTTGTATTTAATCTGTCATAACTACCTTACCTAACTGAAGGGTAAGTAGATCACTCCTTGATGAAAATCTTTGTAAAAAGTATTAATCCATATCAAAGACTGTTAAGACATGATTTATGGTTTAATGGATTATTGAACACCATAGGGTAACTTGGGGTGATCATTTTAATGTTCTCACCAGATCTGTAGAAATTATGTCAGTTTTGTTTGAATGTATATTGATTTAATATTTCTTGCAGTAATAAATTAGAAAATAATGTAGAATTTGGGGACATATTTTTCATACAGGATTTTTTTCTTAGTATCTTTTTATTAATGTATTGCTTTATGATATATATAATTAGTATATAGCAAATATGTGTTTCTGTACAATATAGTATTTTATCATATATTCTCAGTACCCTTTTATTCATGTATTAATATGTAATATATGTAGTTTGTATATAGTAAATATGTGTTTCTGTACAATATATTATTCTGCCAAATATTCAATATGTATTTGCTTTTTTGTATAATATAGAAGCATATGTATATTCATTATGTATATTAAAATATAAAGTAGTTAAAACATGCTAAGGGCTGTAGTATATTTTTTCACATGGATATACTATATTTTCATTCAGCTAATTCATTAAATTTTGAAGCAAATACTGTTGGACACCAAGGATAGAAATGCATTCTGAAATAGATGCAGTTTATATTATCATGGAACCTATAGCTTGTCAGGTTAAATGTTTTAATCATTCTCCCAATTTTTAGATAATTATCTGATTTTTTTCTATTTTAAAAAATGTTGCAGACAAATACATTTATTCATTCTAAAAGTGGATTGGCATTAAGTCCACCCCTCCCAATTTACGAAAGGTTCTTTTTTTCTAGTTAAAATTTTTTTGAAGCTTGGTCTATAAGAGGACATAGTAGTATATTTTACCAAGAAGGCCAAAACCCTGTATTTGAGTCTTCACTTCTAAATTCTTTAGCACCATTGTGTATTATATGCATTATTAACTAAAAGCGTAGACATCGACAATAGAATGGCTTTTAGAAGCCAAGTAAAAAGACCTAGAAAATTAACAGTAATATAGATCTAAGAAATAGGTTTTTGTGCCTTTTGTATGGTATAGGATGTAAAATAGTGTGTAAGTAGCTAAAATACATAAAGTGCAAGTTGTGAACTCTGCTCTCATGTTCTGATGCTAGTGATTAAGAAAAGATATACTTTGCCTTGTCTCTGTCTATTGGTCTGTTTTCTCATTGAGGGATAGAGAAGAACAGGGAGACGGTGGTGGCAGAGTCTTGACCTAGGTGGATTGCTAGTTGTATATACCATAACTCAAAGTGTTTATCAGGTCTTCTTGAAAAATCTTATTTAAATACTGAATGACAGACTTTGGTATTTGACTAGATAATTTAAAAACTAAAAGTATATAAATACATTTTTCAAGTTTGCATTAATCCATGAAATTTATATGTATGCATATATAAAAAGCATCAGCAAACTTCAGTCCAATTTGTAGGCTTCCAAATGCTTAACTATAAGACTGTTTCTCTTCTTGAAGTAGTACAAATAATGTCTTTTTCTTTAGGAAATGGCAGCAGTGTCAGCTTTCCTTCAGCCAGGAGCACCTCGGCCATATCCTGCGCATTACATGGACACGGCAATCCAGACATACAGGGATATCTGCAAGTAGGTGACTAGAATGTTTATGTTCTATCCATTTAGAGGTAAACTTAACACTCGTATTGTTCCTAGGTATAAATGGTTTTTTGTTTTTCATGCTTTAAATTTAAACAAGCTCCTGAATCAAGTTAATACAGTTAGAGACAAGATGAGGTGATTTTTAAAACTAGTGTTTTATTACGTCCTTTCTCTTTCTATTTTGTTTGGGTTTGTGGTTAGGAATTTGTTATGTGTAATTCTGAGGTTGTATGGTATAGTGAGGGTGATCTTTTTGTGTGGACATTTCTAACCTAAATTAACTGTTAAGCCAAGGGTTAGCCATTTTGAACTTTTTTTGTTAAATAGGTAGAGCACAAAGAGTTAAATAATAGTCCAGGGAAGAAAATGAAAAATGTTTTATACACATAATGAGCTCTGTCAGAATTCCATAGGAGTTAGAACTCACCACCTCTGAGGAGACTGATCCAGAAAGTGGTCAGAGGAGGTTTCATAGGAGTTTTGAGGAATGGATCTGAAAGAAAGGTGGTTGGGATTTGACAGCCATGAAGACATTTCAGGAATTGTGATTGGCAGAAATAATGTTTTGGATGCATCATCACTGGTGAAAGGGAATAGAGCCCTGGCTAGGGTACAGGGTGCATGTGCAATAGTGTTTTGTGGAAACCTCATTCTCATTTATTACTGTTATTGCTAAGCTGTAGTTATTTATGTAGTAGCAAATGGAGAATTCTTGAGTACTGTGTAGATCCTTTGACATAATAAAAGTTATTTTTCAGAAAGATTTTTCTGACTGTTCTATGTAGCATGGGTGGGTTGGAAGACAGATAAATAGAGGTAATTCTGTCTCTTATAATATTAAGGAATAGGGATAATAGTAATAGCAGTGCGTTTACAACACAGTACTAATAATCATTAACATTTTTTGTGTGCCCACCACTTGCTGTTAGGCCAAAATAATTTACACACTTATTGAATTTTTGTAACAAATCTGTGAAATGGTGGGTACTGTTACTGTCTTCATTTACAGATTAGGAGAATGAAACTTAAAAAAGAGTTTAACTTGCCTTAGGGCTGCAGCTAATAAGTGGTGGAGCCAGTTTTGGATCCCATCTCTTAAACCTTGCAGTCTATTCTAGAATGTATTTGGAGATTCTGGCCGCAGATACAGCCCTCTGTGAGAACACATGGTTACTGTGATGTATTAAGGTTTTACTGTAGTGCTAATTATATTTTTCTTGTCTTTTTTGTCTTTAGGAATATGGTATTGGCTGAGAGATGTGTATTGCTTAGTGCTGAAATCTTAAAAAGCCAAAGCAAATATTCAGAGGCTGCAGCTCTCCTAATACGGTTGACTAGCGAGGTACTGAAAATGTGTAGTCTTTACTTTAGTAATGTTTCATTAATTTTAAAAAATGTCTTTTTTTAAAAAAGTGTATGCAAAACATGAAAGTAGAAGGCAATTTCTTTTTAGGAATTTACAATATGGCTACTTATTTGTTGAATTAATTTTAAATGTATTTTAGAAATATTTTATGAATTTATTTCTCTATTTTAAGTCTACATTATTATTAACTACAAACATGTACATCTTTTATGAATTAGATTTTGACTTATGCATAGCAATATTGATCTACTTAAGTTCTTTTTTGGTTTTTAATTTTTTACTTTGAGTGTAGCTGACATACAGTGTTAAATTAGTTTCAGGTGTGCAACATAGTGATTCAACTTCTGTATACATTAGGTTCTGCTCCCCACAGGTGTAGTTAACCATCTTTCACATACAACACTATTACAGGATCATTGAGTATATTCCTTATGCTGCCTTTTATCCCTGTGACTTATTCATTCCATAACTGGAGACCTCTATCTCCCACTCTTCTTCACCCGTTTTGCCCATTTCCCTATTCCCTTCCCTGTGACAACCTAAGTTTGTTCTCTATATTTATAGGTCTGATTCTGCTTTTTATTATTCATTTGTTTTTAAGTTTCCACATATGAATGAAGTCATATGGTATTTGTCTTTCTTGGTCTGACTTGTTTCACTTAGTATAATACCACCTAGGACTATCTGTATGTTGTTGCAAATCACAAGAGTTCATTCTTTTTTATGGCTGTGAATGTTCTATTGTATATAGATATATAAACCACATCTTTTTTATCCATTTGTCTATCAGTGGACACTTGGGTTGCTTCCATATTTTGGCTATTGTAAATAATGCTGCAATAAACATAAGGGTCCATATAGTTTTTTAAATCAGTTGGTTTAATTTTCGTTGGGTAAATACCCACTAGTGGAGTTATTGGATCATATGATACTTACAGTTTAGTTTTTTAGAGGAACTTCCATACTATTTTCAACAGTGGCCATAACAATTTGAATTCCCAGCAGGGCACGAGGATTCCTTTTTCTTCACATACTTGCCAATATTTGTTATTTCTTTTTTATTTTAGCCATTCTGACAGGTTTAAGTTGATGATCTCATTGTAGTTTTGATTTGCATTTCCCGGATGATGGGTGATGTTGAGCATCTTTTCATGAGTTTGTTGGCCATCTGTGTGTCTTCTTTGGAAAAATGTCTATACAGGTCCTCTACCCACTTTTTAATTAGATTGTTTATGTTTTGGTGTTAAGTTCTTTATGTACTTTGGTTATTAATCCCTTTTTGGGTGTATCATTTGCAAATATCTTCTCCCAGTCAGTAGGTTGCCTTTTTTGTTCTGATGGTTTCTTTCAACGTGCAAAAGCTTTTTTTTTTTTTTTTAAATTTTATTTATTTATTTGTCAGAGAGAGAGAGGGAGAGAGAGCAAGCACAGGCAGACAGAATGGCAGGCAGAGGCAGAGGGAGAAGCAGGCTCCCTGATGAGCAAGGAGCCCGATGTGGGACTCCATCCCAGGTCGCTGGGATCATGACCTGAGCCGAAGGCAGCTGCTTAACCAACTGAGCCACCCAGGCGTCCCGTGCAAAAGCTTTTTATTTTTATTTAGTCCCAGTAGTTTATTCTTGCTTTTGTTTCCCTTTCCTTAACAGACATCTAGAAAAATGTTGTTAACAGTCAATGTCAGAGAAATTGTTGTACTATCTTCTAGGATTTTTATGACATTAGGTCTTTCTATTTAGGTCTTTAATTTATTTTGAGCTTATTTTTGTGTATGATGTAAGAAAGTGGTCCAGTTTCGTTTTTCTGCATGTAGTTTTCCAGTTTTCCCAGCACCATTTATTGAAGAGACTTTTCCCTTGTTGTATATTCTTGCTTCTTTTGTCATAGATGGATTGATCATATAAGGATGAATTTCTTTTTGGACTATATCTACTCTGTTCCATTGGTCAGAGTGACTCATTTCTTGCCAGTCCCATGCTGTTTTGATTTTTACAACTTTGTAGTGTGTTTTATAATCTGAAATTTTGATACCTCTAACTTTGTTCTTTTTCTCAAGATTGCATTGGGGTCTTTTGTGGTTCCATATAAGTTTTAGTATTGTTTGCCCTATTTCTGTGAAAAATGCAGTTGGTATATTGGTGGGGATTGTATTGACTCTGTAGATTGCTTTGGAAGTATGGTAATTTTAATAATAGTAATTCTTCCAGTACATGATCATGAAATATCATTCCACTTATTTGGGTCATCCTCAATATCTTTTATCAGCACTTTATAGTTTTCATAGTACAGCTGTGCCACCTCCTTGGTTAAGTTTATTCCTAGTGCAGTTGTAAATGAAATTATTTTCTTACATATAATAATATTTAAAGCAACATGTATGTACATCATTATAATATTAAATTGATACTTAAAGTGAGTAATTATTAAGGAATTTTTAATCTTAGTTTCATTAGTATGAACTTGTAAAAACATCGTCTTAAGCATTTAAAATAACCTTTGTTATGAATATTTTAGAAGAGGAAAAAGCAATCCATTTATAGTTGCTATTGAAAATTTACAGCAGATATTATTTTTATTATTTTGCATCACTAATAGGTATGTAATGTATTATTTTTCTACCCCATCTCCAAACTGGTCAACAGTATTTGCACATTTGCTTTAATCTCAAAGAATAAACATCTGATGTCAGCATGCCAGGTGGTTTAGGGTCAGATGTTTCTGACCTTGTTAACTCAAAGGTCTAGTTAAGGGGAGGGATTGTTGGCTAGGGCTCAATTTCAAAGCTACTTCTATAGTATCTAACTTACTCTCTTCCTTCTTTGAATCTGATTGGTAGTAAAATCATCTAATAGATAAAATTTGGTAGGTAATACACCAATATTAAACAAGGGCAAAAGTGTGTTTTTTTTTTTTAAAGATTTTATTTATTTGACAGAGAGATAGATCACAAGTAGGCAGAGAGGCAGTCAGAGAGAGAGGAGGAAGCAGGCTCCCCACTGAGCAGAGAGCTCGATGCGGGCCTCGATCCCAGGACCCTGGGATCATGACCTGAGCCAAAGGCAGAGGCTTTAACCCACTGAGCCACCCAGACGCCCCAAAAGTGTGTTTTTAAAAATTTTTTTAAAGATTTATTTATTTTAGAGAGAGCAAGGGGGGAGGGGCAGAGAGAGAGGGAATGAGAGAATCTCAGGCAGACTCTCCACTGAGTGTGGAGCCTGACATGGTGCCTGATCTCACAACTCCATCTCACAACCCTAAGATCACGACATGAGCTAAAATCAAAAGTCAGACTCTTAACTGACTCAGCCATTCGGGTGCCCCAAAGACTGTGCGTAGATGGAAAGTTCCAGAAGAGCCACCACCTCCTCCTTCTCCTCTGTCTTCTTCTTCATCACTTACAACACGCAGTGCTTATCCCAGCAAGTGCCCTCCTTAATGCCCATCACTCATTTAGTCCATCTCCCTACCCATCTTCCTACCAGCAACCCTCAGTTTGTTCTCAGTAGTTAAAAGAATCTCTTCTGGTTTGCCTCCTTCTCTGTTTTTATCTTATTTTTCCTTCCCTTCCCCTATGTTCATATGTTTTGTTTCTTAAGTTCCACATATGGGTGAGATCATATGATATTTGTCTTTTTCTGACTGACTTTGTTTAGCATAACACACTCTAGTTTTCATTCTTGTTTGTGCAAATGACAAGATTTCATTCTTTTTGATGGTGAGTAATATTCCATTGTATATGTACACCATAGCAGATGTTACTAAATTGTGTCAACTCCGGGCCTATAAAGAATGGTAGTGATTTTTTTTTAATAAGTGTGGCTAAAGACAGATTTTTTATATGAATACCTGAGGAAAAAAACAAAAACAAAATCAAATACTTCCTTTGTTTGCCTTTTAAATGTTAATACACTCTGGTTTTAATCCTTGGATCACTATACTTTTTACTCTATACATTTTTTGGGTGATCATTTCTTAGGGATGATTTTCACTCTTAAATCTATCTCCAACACTGACTTCTCTTTGAACTTTAGATTCGTAATGCGAGCTGCCTTTTAGACTTACTTATTTGGGTACTTCCAAAGCAACTTCACAACATACCTACACTAAAGTCATAAACTTGCTTATCTTGTTGATCATATCTTAAAATTATAACCAGCTAGTTTCTCATCTGCCAAGGCAGAAACTGAGATGTGCCTGTAGTCTTCTGTCAGTAATCCAGGTTTTTCTTTTAATTTCTTAAACCATGTTTTCTTTCTCTATCTCCAAATAATTTACTTCCCTTTCCACCTCCTCCGCCTCTTTATTTATTTATTTATTTTTTTAAGATTTTATTTATTTATTTGACAGACAGAGATCACAAGTAGACAGAGAGGCAGGCAGAGAGAGAGAGAGAGAGGGAAGCAGGCTCCCCGCTGAGCAGAGAGCCGATGTGGGACTCGATCCCAGGACCCTGAGATCATGACCCGAGCTGAAGGCAGCGGCTTAACCCACTGAGCCACCCAGGCTCCCAATAATTTACTTCCCTTTCCACCTCCTCCGCCTCTTTAAATCCTTCCTCCTGCTGTCTTGGTTCATGTCCGTAATGTCCTTCTGGACTGTGGACCTTTTCCTCTTTGTTCCCTTGTCTACTAGTCCTTATATCAGTCATGTCCTTCTGATAGTCATCTGCAATACCCCAGATTATCCTAAGTGTCTATCTTCCTCTCTCCTATAATGCTGTAAGACCTGACTTGTCACATATTGGAAATTATATTTAAGTTCTTGAGGGTAGGAAATTGTGTTGTCTTCTGCATATTTATCCTCAGTGCCTGACACTGGCCTTGGCACATGGTGTGTAATTTACATGTTTGTTGAACTGAACCATTAATTATTCTAAAAGGTTTCTGTAAGATAGCTAATTAGGTTAAAGGGATGATATTAACAGTGTCAGGTAATTGATACTGCATGGACATTGACCAAATGAACAGTTGCTAGACATAAATTATTTAGTAGAGCTGAATATAGATTCTTGAGTGTGTTTATGTTTTGTATTGTAATAAATAATCTTAACTTCGGTTTGAATATATTGCTGTTTTTGAACGAGGGACTATCATCGCTTCTTGGCCTTTTGGCTAAGATCAAGTGCAATCTAAGGACTATCAGTGAATGTAAAGGCAATTTATGGTTTTAGGAGTTTGAATAAAAATTATTTGAAGCAAATTCTTCTGTCTGCATTGCAACCTTGTATTTTCTGTCATTATTCTTTTTTCCTTTCCAAGTTTGTTTTCACTTTTCAAACCTGGATGATTTGTTTTGTCATCAAATTTGAAGAAACTTATTATAATCGTTGTTTTGGGGGTGAGAGGTGGGATGAGTGGTGGTACATTTCCCTAGAAATTGTCATTCCCGTGGTTTTTTTGTGCTATACCTTTCAGATAACTTGAAAGTAAAGACTACTGGGTATAGTGTGTATAAAATTATGTTAAATTTTAACTACTAATTGTATTTTCTATATGCATTCTATCAATTAAAAAGGCTTATAATATGTGAAAAGTGCACTTGCTTTGTGGATAGGGAACAAAGTTACATACTCTTGATATTAATGAATTAGATTTCCTAGGTTTTTGGTAGCACTGTTTTGGAAAAGACAGCTATGAGGTCTGGGGGCACAGAATTGTACTTTGGCTTTATTTTTTGGACTGTAAATTTATAGGCAAGTGGATCTTATTCATGTTATGTGCTGGGATTCTCAGGATGACAGAGCAAACCCAAGTAATGATAAAACACGCCACAGTTATCACCGTATAGGACAGTATGTTTGAATTTGGTGCTTAAGATGTGATGCTTTTTCCCTACTGTGTCTGTGTTTCTGTGCTGAACATTTATTCTGGTCTTAATAGCCCCTTTGTCTGTTACTGCATTAAAACACAGTAAATGAGTTTTTTTTTTTTTTTTTTTTTTTTACTATTGGGGATAGTAATAGCAGTTTTTACAAGTTTCTCCACCTTGGGAGGAACTGTTCCTGTGGTGAACTGATCAACTCATAGCATCTTTCTTACTAACTTCAGTTACACAAGGAAAAAATTTGAAAGCCATCCTTGAGATTTGATTTATTTAAGTCTGTGCAACCAGTGCCCACATCCATTGTGTTTTTATGAAGTGTTTATTGAATCCTCTACCTCAGATGATTCCCCCTCCCCGATATTTATCCTCATGTTTCAAGTTAATGTAGCAGTTTTTAAAATTATCTCTTGGGTTACAGGCAAAGTTCATAGGCTGGAATTCCTGTTGAAATAGTATCACAGATTTTTTTTTCTTAGTTCTTTGTAGAGCATATGTAATAGACTTGTCATATCATAGATATGAATTAACACTAAAATAAAACTTTATTCTTCAACTCATTAAAAGCCTCTGCTTTCTAGATAATACTGTCACTTTGTGAAATTCTTTCATTTTTCTTCCATCAACACTGAGGGCAGTTGTCATTTTTTTTCAGGGCTATTTTTTGGTTTAAAGCAATATATTTTCTACTGTAGGTGTCACTGTAAGAGACAGGGACTGCAGAAGAACAAAGTTGCAGGAGTCATGGGAGTAGGGCATTCAACTCAGCAAATCAGTTCTTTCTCAGACAACTGCCATATGGATGCAAGAGTGAAATTTTACTTCAGCTGAAATGATATATGCTATGGACCTCCTGGTCTCCTAAATTGGTCAGCCCTTGAGTACTAAATTTGACAGTGCTGAGGGTTTACTGTGCTGGTCTCAATTAGATTGTACATTAGAATCGTTTATATGCCATCGAAGATATCTAAGGCATGTTCCTTATCTTAATTAGAATGCCCAGGATTGCTGCCCTTCCAAGTTTTCTAGTTTAATGAAGCCTCATAAGCAATTTAAAAAATATGTATGTATTTATGCTCTATATCTGTATATGACTGCATGTGCTTGTGTGTACATACTAGGAATAAATTTATAGCACTTTAAGAAAAAGACTGTGAAATGCTATTGAAAAGCCTAAATAAAATTTGGAAACAGAAGAAGTATTTAGAGGAAATTACCTGTTCCAAATATTAAGTTGTATTATAAGGCTACAGAAATTAAAACTGTTTACAGTGATAAGACAGAGTAATGGAGTAGAATGAGATTTTAAATATAACATATAATTAGGTGTCATTTAAAATTAGTGGAGAACGTTAGGTTTTCACTAAATGGTATTGTGACGTCTAGCTATTTGGAGTTGGATTCCTAGCTTACTTGCTACATGGTAATATAATTATAGCTTGATTAAGTTATATAAAAAAAGTGAAACAAATATATATACATCAAAATATATAGGAAAGCATTTTTAAAAAAATCTAGGAATAACATTCTTTCATAGTTTGACGCAGTATCTTGAAGCTGTAGAGGCAAAAGTTAGTATGCTTGACTACTAAAGAAAAAACTCATTCATGTCAAAACTGGGAAATATTATTTGCAAATGCAAAGGCCTAATACTGATTAAGTGTACAAAGGGCTCTTACAAACCACATAATCACAAAAACCCATTCACAAAAGAATATAAATGATCAATTCACAGAAAAAAAACAAAGAGCCTTAAACGTATGAAGAGATTACCACCCTTACTATTAAATGTATGTTGAGGAGCAAAGTGTCATCTTTTTTTAATGAAAGAGGTAAAAATTTTTTAAACTAATTTTTGGCTGAGTAAATTGGAAAACATATACTCTCATTCTCTTGAATGAGATTATATATTGTTACTACATTTTTGGTAGCAGTTTGGCTCTGTTGATTAGAATTTGAACTATATATATAGTTTTCAGTAACTGAGTGGTTCTGCTTCCAGGAATGTGTCTAATAAAAATATATAATTACTCAAAAATGGTTTTATAAAGATGTTTATCAAAGCACTTTTTATAGTAACAAAAGTAGTAACAATATGATATTAAATTAGTCAATATTAATAGCAATACTAAATTAGTCAATTGAGACCATATTAACAAATTGTGGACTATTTATATAAACAGAATACAGTGTAGCTTTAAAAGAAATAAGAAGTATAGATGTCTTAGAAGGATGTCTGTGATACTATATTAAGTCCAAAAAATGAGATAAAGAATATTCTGTATGAAAAATTACGTTTATTTTTAGAAAACTATATATATTTAACATAAAAGCACAAATATAGAGAGGGAGAAATGACACCACCACCACGCTGGTGATTGTAGTTAGTCTGGCAAGTTAGATGAGGCATGGAATGGGGCAGAAAGATGTTCACCTTTTTTTTTTCTTCAAGCATTTATTCTTTAAGGAAAAAAAATTATTTTTTAAAGAAGAAAACATTTTCCTAAAAATGAAAAATGCACTTCCTCCCTCCCTTAACCCTTGGATAAGAACTGCTTGTCAATTGTACATTCCTGATTTTCCCATTTAACTAGGTTTTGGATCTTACTTGGACAGAAACATTTGATCATTAAGTTTTTGTCATAGGGGAGTTGAACTAGGTAATAATATCTACCATTTACTGAATGCTTTTTAGATTGTTTCCTCAGATCTGTTTCTACTCCTTAATTTTGTGATTGCTGCAGAGATGAGTTTTAATAATCTATGATCTATGAGCACTTTTTTGATGTAACTATAATTTGTTGACATTATTGCATTTAAAGTAAATGTTTTCTGTTTTCAACTCTCCCTGGGGAAAATAATGGCAGCAGAGCACATGGAAGGGCATGGTAAGTTCAGCTTGAGAATAGCTGAAAACCTAGAGAAAGTTTTGGTGAAAATGATGTTGATACTTGATCAGCACCCTTCACTACTTTCTCTGTTATTTGTAAAGTGGTAATAGCTCTTTCATTTGAAAGGTTGTCCCTATGAATGAGGATGTAAATGTAGTATGTGGTTTTTGTAGACACTAATGTAAGAGTCCATTGAAGTGGAAACTAATTTGAGTTGTACCATTTACTAATAATGCTAATAGCCGGGATAATCTTTGAAGGGGAAACCTTCTAAACTTCTTAATGAAAAGCAGTCACTTTGGTATTCTTGAATTAAGCAAAAATTGAGAATTGCTTTTACATACAGTAAACTTAATAGAGGATAAAGCAGAGATTTGATTATTTCATAATCTACATACATTCTCTTTTATTTTTCCCTTTTTTCTTGGGTAAATGGAAATATGCTATTGGATATCTCAGATCAATTTCCTGAAGAAATTGTGTGAATCTGTTGTTTTCTGTGCTCTCCTTTCTGGTTTGTCTTTAATCAGTATATCTGTATTCTCAGTTTATGTACTTTTTTTTTTTTGCCATTTGAAAAGGGATTGCATTTCTTTAGAGATTTATTATACGCTGCATATTATAACCAGACATTTGGCTTTATGTAAAACAAAAGAAAATATTTAATAGTAGGGACTTTTTTGAAGGATTTCAAGAAAAATTTGTGCTTATTGGAAGAAAGAATCATCAAGATTGGATTGCCCTTTGATTTCTGCCCTCAAATACTCTTATGCTAAATAGTGAATATGCTATATATTATTTTTAGAAAGTAAATGGTTTTTACCAGTTATCTTTTTGCTTTTAATTTTGTGAAACTAACCTTGTTTTTGTTTTAAATATTCAATAGGATTCTGATCTTCGAAGTGCACTTCTTTTGGAACAGGCGGCACATTGCTTTATAAACATGAAGAGTCCCATGGTTAGAAAATACGCATTTCATATGATATTGGCAGGCCATCGGTTTAGTAAAGCTGGGCAGGTGAGTGTATTTTCTTTAAAAAAAAAAAAAACGTAATAGTTTATTTTAATTTTTGTTATTAGTTATTTATTTTAGAAATGCATGCCATTCATCAATTTTTTATGATTTTAAAATTAATCTTAAAAATGGAAGCAAATTTTGTTCTGAGGTAATGTGTTATATTAGGAAGGGCATGAGATTTGGAATTAGATAAATGTGGGTTTTAATCTTGATCTGCTCACAACTTGACTTGGGTTTAAGTTACTTCTCTGAGCCTCAGTTTTTGTATTTATTTTGGGATTTTGGAGTTTTGCCCAAATATTTGTGAGGATAAAACAAATCATACATATGAAGGGCTGGATATACTGAATGCATTTAAACAATTTTTATTATCCTTTACAGTGGTTGGACTCTCTGCTTCAGCTCTGGTCTTCTGTTATTTCTCAAAGTGCCTTATAATGATATTTACTAAATATTTAATGAGTAGAAATCCTGTCTCTCTTTTCCCTGGAAGCACTTGGGTTGGAGAGATCTTTATTATTTTAGATCAATTTCTCCAGCCCCAGTTGCCCCTTTCATTATTAGTTGGAGGGAGAATTGTTAGAGGCAGAGTGGTAGCAGCAGTAAGTCATGGTTTACTGTAAATATAGGTAAGTAAGTATGGATTGAAGAATCCTCTCTGAATTCCTGGAACTATACAAGGAGCTTAGTATGTACCATAAAACCATAGTCTTATCTCTTAAGGAGTTTTTTATATCATAGGGAAATATGAGGACTTAAAAAAATTTGGTTAATAATGAATTTTTATGAACATACTTATGTTTTTCAAAGTCTGTGCTAAACAAACATGTCAGTATTTTAAATTATATGTTATTAAAACGGTGCAAAGAAACCAAAGCATTCAAAAATTACTCTCAATTTCATGTGAAAATGCCATGATTTTAAAAAACAAGTATTTCAAGATTGAGTTCCTCCTATTTTTGGAAACTGGCAAGTTAGAAAGTAGGTGAATTTGCTTTATATTAGATACAAAACTGTAAAAATATTTCTAAAATTAAATATCTTTTTAATATATCAATTTAAAATTATTGATACACTCCATCAACTAGAATTTCTCAGGTTCTAGAGGGGAGCAAAATTTTAAAGTATCATTTCTCACAGCTCTTTTTCCATATTAAATGCAAATGCATCTGGAACATGTTATCCCATTGTTTATTGTCATTTAAAAATGTTTTATTCAAAATGTAATAAGCATGTGGTTCCCTTTGCTTGGGAGGAAAACTAAATACTCCATTAGGAATGGTCCATTGTCTCTTACTAAAAATAAGTCATCCTTTTCCACATCTTTGTCCACTTTTATGAATGGTTTCATTCATGAACATGATGATGTCACTGGAATTGGAAACAATCACTCATATTTCATCTTCTGAGATTATAGGACATGCTACTTCTAGGAAATACATGCAAATTAAAAATACTACCTTTGTAGTAGGTTGACATTTACTATTTGGCTCATTAATCATCTTTTTTTTCTTTAAGATTTTATTTATTCATTTGAGAGAGACAAGGATAGCACAAGCAGGGGGTGGCAGAGGGAGAGGGAGAAGCAGACTCCCTGCTGAGCCGGGACCCCCCCCCCACCCCCACCATGGGGCTCGATCCCAGGACCTGGAGATCATGACCCAAAGCCAAAGGCAGATGCCTAACCATCTGAGCCACCTGGGCACCCTCTTAGTAATCATCTTTAACTCTAGTTATCTCGTGGAGTTAGTGATTCCAGGGTACCTAATTCTGTATTTTGTGGCCATTCTGTATATAACCCTGCATCCAGAAAATCTCTTTCTCAGACAGTATATAGAAACTAAAAGTATAACTAAAAATGCTCTTTTGTTGGAAAAATAAATATATGTCCTATTGTAGTTGGTCAAGAACAGTATCTTCCTTGGAAGGTGGGACATAGAACAAAAATGGTTGTCAGTGAGGCCAAGTTGTTCCTCAGAAGCAGCACTTTTTATGACATTTCCATTAAAATGTGTGTTGTTGCCTGAGATTAGAGGACGTTAGAGAAGATTATGTGTATATAGAAAGGCCATTTCTCAGTCCTCTCTGCTTGAGAGTTTGTGCCAAATTGCTTTTCTTGTCCCCAGCATTTTTTAATAGTTCCTTTTTTTTTTACTGTTAGTTTTCCAGTAAGAATTATCAACAAGTAAAAGGAATTTAAAAAAAAGGAATTGGCATTTCCAAAGATTAAAATTGGTAAAAAATTTAAGAAAGTGCTAGAGAGGGTGTATGTGTTTGTGTCCCATATAACCCTAGACACAGTATACCCCTGTTTCAATTTTTACTTTAAAAGGCAGACTTTAAATCCTTGTTACCTTTTAAATCTCTTTAGATGCTTTCCCAAGAAATTGTAAAAATGCACTTGAACTCAATATTTTGACATATTGTTTCTTGTATCTCAGTTTTTAAGACTCAATGTTTGTGTTCCTTTTTACTAAAGGAAGTATGATGATCAAGAAATATCACTTAAAATTATTTTGAAACAATCTCAAACTTATAAAAAAGTTAAAAGTACAGTTCAGAAACTTTACCTGAGTGATTTGATAGTTATCTACATGGTGCCACATTACTCCCAAATATTTCAGGACGTATTTCCCATTTTCTAGAAACAAGACTTTTTCTGCTATATAACCATAATACAGCAATCAAATAAAGAACTTAATACTGATACAGTATCACTAGCTAATCCTCCAACCAATGTCCCATAAATATCCTTTATAGCATAAGGATCCTGTTCAGAAGGATCCTTTGACATTATGACCTTGATACTTTTGAAGATTACAGGCCAATTATTTTTATAGAGTGTCTCTCAATTTGTTTGGTGTTTGGTGTTTCCTCACAGTGAGATTCAGATTGGGTATCTTTGTAGGAATATCACAGAAGAGAGACTGAGTTCTTAAATTGCATGCTATTAAGTGGCAGATGATTTTGATTTGCTTTAATTTTTTACCAGGAAAACATTTTCTTAAAAAAAAAACAACAAGCAGTTCTGGCTCTACAGGATACAAAGTTGTAATCTACTCTGGAGAGGGGAGTTAGGTACAAGAGTATATTCTGAAGCAGGGTTAGTGGAGTGAAGCCTCTTCCTTGGTACCAAATCCCAGTTTTAAGATAGAGGTTGTCTGAGTTCAGAGGGTGTCAGTAATAGGCAATTAATGCCAAATATCTGCTCACAAGTGTGGCAGAATGTAGCAGTGGGCAAAAGAAAAGAATATACCATACTCTTACTACCAAACGAAATCGTAGTTTAGTTAGCATTCAGCCCAGTGCAGTGGTATAGAGATGACCGTAACACAATCAGTAAGATAGTTCTCAGTTATAAAATAACAACCTACTTTATGATTCTGTATGCTACTTTCTGAAAACTCCCACATGGTTTTTCGTAAAGTCATGATAATTTTTGACTTCTTGGTCTTCTTGCTCTTGGACAAAGCAGTCACTTGCCTGCTTCAGGACCTCTTATTTTTTAGTAATAATTGCAAAGGGGTCTTCATAAATGTTAGTTTCATTGTTTCATCATTCTAGTCTTTGTTAGAAGCACCAGTTACCAGGTTCGTGATTATGTGTGTGTTTACTTTTTCTAATTCAAGAGAAATTTGGATTTTAATACTTTTTGTTTATTTTCTTTCAGAAAAAGCATGCTTTACGCTGTTATTGTCAAGCCATGCAAGTTTACAAGGGAAAAGGCTGGTCTCTTGCAGAGGATCATATTAACTTCACTATTGGCCGCCAGTCGTATACCCTTAGGCAACTGGACAATGCTGTGTCTGCTTTTAGGCATATTTTAATCAATGAAAGTAAACAATCTGCTGCTCAACAAGGGGCCTTCCTCAGAGAGTATCTTTATGTTTACAAGGTGAATACTTGTTTTTAGTAGTAGATATTAAAATTTAAGTCATTATTTAAAAAAAAAAAACTCCTTTAGTAGGAGTTCAATAAAATGGTTTTCTTAGAATTTATGTAATTATGTGCCATAATAAAATGTGGCATTATGCCCTTCGGCCATAGATCTGAGTTCCATGGCTCTTCTACAGATCTTTAAAAGGGAATTTTAATAGTCAATAAACATTTGATCTGTGCCTATTCTTGGAACTTAAAAAGAAAAAAAAGGAAGAGATGCCGTGACTTTCTAGGCTCCTTCTTCATTATTATTTTTTTTTGAATCATAACAAATTTTATGACATATTGGGTCCTCATACCATCCTTTGGAAAAAGTACAGTCCTTTCTTTTCCCTATGAAAGATGAAAAGGTATGTGTCTATGGGAAGTGGCCATATTATAGTCTTACCCAGAAAAATTAATAGGAAGGAAAAATACTTCACTGAGACAGGAGGTTAGAAAATACAAAACATTGTTTTAGGAAAAACTTACTTTAAAATTTTTTAAGTTTAAAATTTTTTCAAATTTAAAAATTTTTTCTTCAAGATTTGTGAATAATGAATATTTTATCTATCCTGCAGAAAATATGCTTTCATTCTTATTAATTTGAGATCAAATGGGTTAGAATTTTGACAGATAGGATGCTGTAAAGGGTCACAGGAAGTAAAGTGCATACAATAGTATTTGGGAGTTTTCACATCCAAAGAGAGCCAATTAGCTGAGGAACTTTAGGAAGATTCTCTTGGCTAGAATAAATGTTATTTAAAAGTTTATGGCTGATATATTAAGTAAAACTAGTAATTATTTTAATATTCTTGCTTAACATATTTTTAATTCCTTACATATTAAAAAATGAGAAGGCAAATATAAAGAAAGTGGAGTTTTCTCAAAAAATTCTTCTTCTGTATTTCTCCTAGAATGTAAGTCACCTATCACCAGATGGTCCTATACCACAGCTACCTTTACCGTATATTAACAGTTCAGCAACACGCGTTTTCTTTGGCCACGACAGACGACCAGCAGATGGTTTGTAAATTTTATTTGGCCTTGTTGCATAGTGACTATTTTTTTAAGTGTTTTTTTTCTTTATTTAAGAAATGATGTTGTAATTGTTAAAGCATATTTGAAAATAAATAGCTCTGTACTGTATCACTTATCATCCTGCTAACTGAAGATAACCAGTACTTCGGGGTTTTCCTTCCAGCTCTAAAAGCTAAATATAAAAACAAAATAGTTGCAATTATAATGGGTTTTCTCACATAGTCTTATTGAACATTTTTAATGGCTGTAAGATACTTTATTCAATACATATAAATGAAGTACTTTAATATTTGCTTTAGTATTTGCTAATAGTTGGACAGTTTCCTTCTTTTCCTTATATAAAGTTATGTTTGATGGACATTTTTGTGGATAAAACTTTTTTTTTAAGATTTTTATTTTATTTATTTGACAGAGAGAAAGAGAGAGAGCACAAGCAGGGGGAGAGGCAGGCAGAGGGAGAGGGAGAGGCAGGCTCCTTGCAGAGCAGAGGAAGCCCGATACAGGACTCGATCCGAGGACTCTGGGATCATGACCGGAGCTGAAGGCAGTGGCTTAACCCACTGAGTCACCTAGACGCCCCTAAAACTTGTTTTCTTAACTTTTTGTTATAGAAATTTCAAATATACATAGTAGCAGAGAACAGTTGCCAATATTCTGTTCTTCTTGTAAGACTTTTTAAAATACAGGCTTATTTTCTTAGGATTGAGCCTTAGAATGGCGTACTGAGCCAAAAGTGTAAATATGTTAAAGTAAACTTTGTAATTCTAAGCATTCTTATATTTGAACTTATTAATATGTTTCTCCTTGAGATTTAGTATAAAATTTAAAAATATTTATCAGTGGGTGCCTGGGTGGTGCAGTTGGTTAAGTGTCCAACTCTTGGCTTCAGGCTGGATTGTGGTCTCAGTGTCCTGGGATCATGCTGTGTGTTTGGGCTCTGTGCTCAATGCGGAGTCTGCTTGAGACTCTCTCTGCCCTTACTTGTTCCTCTCTCTCTCTAAAATAAATAAATAAATCTTTAAAAAATATATATATATGTATGTTTATGAAAATGTTTATGGCAGGATTGGTTTTAATAGTAAAAAATACTAGAATGATAGAGGAGATGAATTGATAAATTTTGGCATATTTATGTAATGGGTTCATGCTGTAGGACATGAATGAAATTGTTCTACATGTTTCAGTATGGATAATACACCATAATGTTGAGTGAAAAAAGTTACAGAATGATCAATCAAATGTAGTTCCATTTATATAAATTTCTAGTGTCAAACCAATTCATACTATGCATACATTGTTTATGTATACACTAATATGTGGCAAAGTAAAAAATATGGATGAAAACACTGTATTTCAGTTTTGGAATAGCTCTGGCAAGAAGTGCTAGTGGAGATGAAGGAGAGAAATAGGATTTGGGAGGGTTACACAGAGGACTCTAATTATTTGTAACAAAGAATATTTGGGATTTTATGACAAACGTTGACATTTTGTTAAATTTCAGTGTATAAGTATTATTCTCTGTGTGTTTCTGTATGTTTGAAGTATTTTATATGAAATTGTGAAATATTAAGAAAAATATATTCTGTCAGTGTTAAGAAGAAAAGAACAAGAATATTGTAAGTCAAGTTCCATTTAGGCTAGGGTTAGTAAGAGAATGTTTTTCTCTCAGGTAATTAAACAGGCACGAGTGAGTGTATATGTATATATATTTATTTGGCTACCTTGGATTTTTATTTAAAATATGTCTCATTTGAGAGCAGGTGTTAGTATACATGTGCTTAATTGTGACTTTTTTTTTTAGGTGAAAAGCAAGCAGCCACTCATGTAAGTCTTGATCAGGAGTATGATTCTGAGTCCTCTCAGCAGTGGCGAGAACTTGAAGAACAGGTCGTAGCTGTGGTTAACAGAGGAGTAATTCCAACCAATTTCTACCCCACACAATACTGTTTGAATAGTTACTCGGATAACTCAAGATTTCCACTGGCAGTTGTAGAAGGTGATATACTTGAATTTTTATTCATGGTTTTTTGTTTGTTTTACTTATAGCAGATAGACTGGAAGGCATGAAAAAATAAATTTGGAAACATAACTTAGTGAGCTGCATGTATAAAACTAGGCATTGTGGGCTCTGATACTGGTACATATAGTGTGCTATTGGAATATACAAGAGAGAATGACATTTGTTAGTACATAGAAATTGGGGGGAAATCTTCTAGAGGAAGTCTTTTTTTTTTTTTTTTTTAAGATTTTATTTATTAGAAAGAGAAAGCATAGAGGGAGAGTGAGAGGGAGAAGCAGATTTCCTGCTGACCAGAGAGCCCGATGCGGGGCTTGATTCCAGGACCCTGAGATCATGATCTGAGCTTAGGCAGCCGCTTAACTGACTAAGTCACCCAGGCTCCCCTAGAGGAAGTCATTTTAAAACTGAATCCATGGACATGTACAAGGTGGTAAGGGATAGTCTAGGCAGAAATACAGAGCTGTGAAAGTAAGGTGTGTTTAGAGAATTGAAGCATAGGGTAATAGGTGGGATTTGTTAGTTATTAATTTAGGCCTTTCTTTTGTAGAACCAATAACAGTGGAAGTGGCTTTTAGAAATCCTTTGAAGGTTCCACTTTTGTTGACTGATTTGTCATTGCTGTGGAAGTTTCAACCCAAAGATAGTAGTGGAAAGGATAATGAAGAAGTTAAAGAACTAGTAAGTTATTAAAAGGTATTTGTAATAAGCATGTTTCAGTAATAGTTGCTAACATTTCAATTTTTTCTGTTCAGTGAGCTATACTTGTTCTTTTTTATGCTTATTTTCCGTAGTTATAAAAAGTATGACATACACTTATTGTTGAAAATTGAGTATACAAAGAATATAAAGAAGAGTAAAACTGTCTTCTCAGTATTTAGAAATAACCACTTTAATGCTTTTCTGTATCTTCCCAGTCATTTCCATTTTTTAATTTTCTCTCATATATGGGATTCTTTCATATTGCGTATGTTGTTTTTTTTATTGTGTTGATTCATATGCATATTTTGATAGTAAAATGTCTCAGTATTTCATTTCTGTATAATATTCCACCGTGGATGACCTGTAAGCTCCTCTAGTATCTCTCCACTGATGGTTGTTGTAGAAGTTTCCGTTTGTTTACTATCATCATCATACAATGGTAAAAATTTGTGTGTATAGTATTTTATCCTGATGATTTCTATAGTAAAGATTCCTGGGCATGAAGTTAAAACATTTTAGGGAATAAGTATTTTAGTACTCTATTAGTTTCCCAAAAGGTCATACCAATAGGCTTTTCACTAACAGCACATGGGATTGCATATCTCATCTTTGCTGCATTAAGTGTTCTTACTTATTAAAAAAAAAAAAAAAAAAGCTTACTGATTCAATAGGTAAGAAAAATGCTTTTTTGTTATTTTCCATTTTATTCATTAATTTCTGGTGAAGTTAAAGTTCTTGTATTTCCTTTTTGTGAATTGTCTTTATATATACATTATCTGTTTCTTTTCTTAGTCATGTCTGTTAATAAGCTGTTTATTTGAGATGTTATTTTTGAAACAGCAATGACTTGAATAAATATTTTCTGTTACCATACTGATTGTATGTATGTACATAATATGTACCATACTGATTGTATGATTGTAACAAATAATTGGGATGGTACATTTTTCACCCATTTATTAGGTTATTCACCAATATTTACTATATAACTTTTACTTTTTTTATACTACCTTGCTATATACTTTAGAAATGTGGTAAATATTATTTTGGAACTGGGAAATATCCCAACATTTTGGCACTGATTTATGGAGGGAGAACTTGATAGAAGATGTATGTCATACTCACTTTAGTATAAATTATTTCTCTTGAAGTATTTTTGATATTTAAGGATTGCCTTATATAAAGTCTTGTCGGTTAAGTCCATTAAAGGTGTTTTGTGATTATTTATACTCATTGTGAATAGTTTGAAAGATTGAGATTTTGTAGGCTCATATTTTGACTGGAATTTTAGCAACCTCTTGAATTTTTCTAATGTTTTTTAGATGCCTAGAATATAAATTAGAAGTCTATAGACTGTTTACTCTTGGGAAAGTTTTTTTTTAAAGATCCATTAGCTTTTTAAGTGTATTAGTCTGTGTACTGCTAGATTTTAAAGGAAGTTTATTAAAATTGAGTGAAAATTTTCATTTTGTATAATTAAGTTATACTTTTTCCTGTAAGTTTCAAACTCTTTGGATTTCTTCATAAGCTTCTGCTGATGGATTAAGATGCTGACCTGGAATTTAGGGAAATGTAATTTTTATTTATTGTGTGAAGTAACTAACTTCATGGTAAAAGTAAAACAGTGTTTATGAGGACCAGCTTTAGCCCAAGTATAAATTAGTTAACTCTGCTTTGTTATATGACCTCTTACAGAAGTCCTTGAATTGGAGGACACAGGCTTTTTTTGCTCTCTCTTACTGCCCTTATTGGCTACCAGTCCTTTGTGCGTCTTGTTTAGGTGTCATTACTTTTTTTATAATTGGCTAATTTGGAAAATGAGGCTAATCAGAGTAAAAGATGGAGAAATTTGTTCTGATTGCAAGATTAAGTGTCCATTTCAGCCACTGTTGATGATTAGTAACTGAACTTTTATTTGTTGAAGTTTTGTCCTCTTGGTGGCTGCAACTTTGAGTAGCTCACTTACCCTCCTCACTTGAATTGGACTGAATGAAATGAAAAAATGTATATAGCACACATTCTGCTACTGCGTGGCTTTACTCCAGGTGTTAAAGTTTGCTTATTGCTTAGCACATAGTAAGAACCTAATAAATGCTAACTATAATTATTGTTATTGTTATAAGTATTGATGTATAGGAATGTTAATATTCTGGTACTTTATTTATTGGAGTGTATATTTTACAAAATAATTTATTTTTCAGGTAACAGGTGAACCTGTAATGATTGGAACTGAAGTTATTTCAGAATTTTTAATTAATAGTGAAGAATCTAAAGTGGTAACTATTTTATTGTTTTTTTGTCTTAAGCCTTTCAAAAAGTAAGATGCAAACAAATTTTAAAAATCAATTCAGTTTATTTTATAGCCTAGTTTTCTTAAAAGCTAAAATTTGGAAGGTTAGGAAACAGGAATTGCATAAGAGGAAATTGGTGGAAACAGTAGATTTGCAGAGGTCTTTGGTTTGTTAATTTCCAAAGAAGACTGATGAAAACTTTTTGCTTTTTTTGGAGGTGGTCAGTGTGGTAATTTCATGTAACATTTGCTTGACCAGAATATTTTGTTTTTTTGTTGACTTGAAGTGTTAATGAAGACCAAACCTGTATCTTCTTTTGAAGAAGATGCTTTTCAAAATAAGAAATTAATTGATTATTCAAAAGTTTAGGTTGTGAGTTTATATTTTTACAGTGTTGCAAAATTTAGGTATTGCGCTATTTAAGATATGAAAACATAATAAGAGTGGCTTAAATATCTCCACAGGCAAGACTAAAGCTCTTTCCCCATCACATAGGGGAACTGCATATTCTGGGAGTTGTTTATAATCTTGGCACTATTCAGGGCTATATGACAGTAGATGGCATTGGTGCTCTTCCTGGATGTCACACAGGTAAAACTATAGCATTACTAAACAGATACAAAACTAATAATTAAGTCTCCGTAAATAAATGAATGAAAATTAAGTGTTTTAAAAATAGGTTTAATGTACCTTAACAAAGGCACTTAGGTTATTTGGGTTATTTTAAACTCTGCCATTGCTGCAAAAATAAACAAATTTATTCCCTTCTAATGTATTTTGTATGTGTAAAACAAATAAATCCTAATGAGAAATTAATCCACATATAGGGGTGTGGTTAAACATAAAAATAAAATATACTTAATTCTTTGATTAACCGTGCCACTCAATAATTGTTTAGGATTTTTCTATAAATAATCTGAAAGCTATAGTATTTAAGTTAAATTGGTGTCATTTAACATATCAAATTATTTTAGGGCATTGACTGTTTTTTGTTTCAGGAAAACATTCCTTGAGTATGTCAGTCCGAGGGAGACAGGATTTAGAAATTCAAGGTCCTCGACTTAACAATACAAAAGAAGAGAAAACATCTATTAAATATGGTCCTGATCGACGTTTAGATCCCATTATCACAGAGGAAATGCCGCTATTGGAGGTATTTCACTTTTTAAAATTTCATGGATTAATAAATTATCTATAAGGTCATAATATTTTCAGTCTATTAATTTTAGACTTTGAAGTTACTTATACTACATTGAATCATACTTTTTAATTATTATTAAGCTAGGTTAAATAGATCTAATTCACCAAGAAAAATCACAGCCAGGTTATAATATATAAACCTCAGATTATTAATGGAAATTGTGAAAATACATTTAAGAAACACTTTATTAAAACCAGTGACTTTGTTTATTAAAATCAATGGCTTTTTTGGATAAGAGAGCCTCCTTCTCCCTTTCCTACTCCCCCTGCTTGTGTGTGAGCTTTCTCTCTCTCTCTCTCTGTCAAATAAATAAGTAAAATCTTAAAAAAAGAGAAGTAGAAGAGCAGTCCTCTTTGAGTCCCCACTGTGTAAGCATTTTGTTGTGTGTATGTTGTGTATATAGGCATTATGTTGTATATATTATTCAATGAGACTTGTGTGGTAGACATTTGATTTGTGTTCGGTCGTTCACTGTTAACCGATAAAACCACAGTGAATGACCTTATGCATATCATTTTCTACTCACACACTCACAGCTTCAGGATAAATTAGTGGAAATGAGAGTCCTGAGTCTTAATCTTATTTGCCATTTAAATTTGAAGCTGTCACCAAAAGGACTTTTAGCATCTATGTGTTTGAAGTAAAGGCTAGATATACTGATTATTCTTAAAGAGCCAATATTTAGTAAAATTTTTATTCTGAAGGTACATTACAGAGTATCTACACATGGTGCATCACTGTTCTGCTAATTCCAGCACCCTTCCCATTTTACTAATGCCTTGGCCTTGACGGTATTCATGTGTCTGTGTATTTTACTGTGTCTTTGCAGTACTCTTTCAACTGTTTTTGACATATTATCTCAAAATTTACATTCCTTCACAAATTTTAACTTATTTGACTAAATTTATTTGACACTGGCTAAATCAGTACATAATCAGAGTCTTTAATAAAACCCTATGCCTGTTTTTTTTCTTCTTCTTAACCTGTGTTTTAGATTTCTACATTAATTCCTTATTTTCTCATACCTGTTTTTAAAGCTTCTGATGTCTGCAGAATTTATCTGCTTCTTAAGACTGTGGCCATAGTGAATTTCCATTCAAATTTAGATTAAGAAGCATAGGTATTTCTGGGGATGGGTCAGTTGGTTAGGTGTCTGCCTTCTTCTCAGGTTGTGGACCCAGGGTCCTGGGATTGAGCCCTGTGTTGGGGGCTGCTTCTCCCCCCAACCCCCATGCTCTCTTGCTATCTCTCTCAAATAAATAAAATCTTAAAAAAAAAAAAAAAAAAGAAACATAAGTATTTCCCCTAGATTTTAGTAACTCCTGTGAAACTGTCAGCCATAACTTTATTAGAACATTTTTTTCTATACTTGTACCTTTGTATTCCTTTTTTCTTAGATATTGTCAGTATCTGACATTTACACTTAAGTATATTCAAGTGCAAATAACTTACTAGGTGATTTTGTTAGCCCATATTTCTCCTTCTCCAGTACAGCTTCACATTCACTTATCTGAAATCCTGAGGCCAGATGTGTGTTGGAAATCATTTTTTATCCTTAATTTCTAGAAATTGTGTGTGTGTGTGTGTGTGTGTGTGTTTATATCCAAAGTGTTATGTAACCCCTACTGGGTTTGTGGTAGCATGTGGAAATCAAGCATATTAATATTGTGTGAATGAACCATATGAATGTCATACTGAATGGGAAAGGGTAAGTCAGATCAGGTTTAACTCCCATGTGAGTTACTAAAAGTTTGAGGTTGTTCAGAGCTTTTTAGGTTTTAAAATTATGGATATGGAATCATGGATCTGTACGTTGTTTCCTTTTAAAAGATCTCTGGTGTATTTTTGCATCTTAATGATGTGTAAAAAATAGTTGAATTATTTTTCAAGTTGACCTTGAATAAGGACTTTTCAACTGATAGTTAATTCACATAGCCATGTTAAATTACTTGTAACTAACTTGTCCATAGTCTACACAGTTGGCCAAGTTTTGTTCATAGCTCACTTGTCACTGATGTTTTATTTTTAATTCATAACTGCAATCTGCTACTGAATAGCATTGATCTCTGTCTCATCTTTTGTAAAATGGAGTGTTAATTGCCATATATTCAGGGAGATATCAAAGAGAATTAATAAAATAATTGTAAACCTTTAGTAAAGAAATATAGCATCTTAAATTGTTACTCACTAGAGGTTTGGAATTTTTAACAGACAATATAATGATATTTTTTCCCTCCAATGCAGGTGTTCTTTATACATTTTCCTACAGGGCTCCTCTGTGGAGAAATCCGAAAAGCATATGTAGAATTTGTCAACGTCAGCAAATGTCCTCTTACTGGATTGAAGGTTGTTTCTAAACGTCCAGAGTTCTTTACTTTTGGTGGTAACACAGCTGTTCTAACACCACTAAGTCCCTCAGCTTCTGAGAACTGTAGTGCTTACAAGACTGTTGTGACAGATTCTACCTCTGTGTGTACAGCACTCGTATCATCAGCTTCCTCTGTAGACTTCGGCATTGGCATAGGGAGTCAGCCAGAGGTGATTCCTGTTCCCCTTCCTGATGCTGTTCTTCTACCTGGAGCTTCAGTTCAGCTACCAATGTGGTTACGTGGGCCAGATGAAGAAGGTGTCCATGAAATTAACTTTTTGTTTTACTATGAAAGTGTTCAAAAGCAGCCTAAAATACGGTGAGTATTATAAAACTTTCTAGATTTAACCTGTGTTTAATGTATATGTACAAATTCAAATAAACATTTTGGTATTTGTTAACATATCATTGTTTCTTAAGAAATTATCCCCTTCCAAATTATGTATGATGTTTATATTTGAGCCTGTCCCTAATGTAAGTTCTAAGTAGCCAAAAGTGCAAAAAATGAGGCTACCTAATCTTTTTAGTGGCTTTTATTTACAAACTTCATGATTCTTTAATAAAATCAAGTACTCTGGCCAAACTTATCACATAATAATGAACTTCACTGGTACCATTTGTATATGAAGACAACCTGCTATAGTCATCCTGTTTGAAGAAAATTATTGTGTTTCACCTTTTCTTAACCCTTGTGCTCTCTCCTAACTCCTAAGAATGTGTGGGGAAAAAAGTATGTATTTGTAGAACAGATGATTAGGGTGGGGTTGTAATGAGGCTCACCGAAGAAATCAAACCTTGGTGCTCACAAGGGTTGGTGGCCTATATATTATTAAACAGCAATTATTTTATTTGTGATAATGCCATTATCATTTTTATAAAATTAACTAGGAGTGATTTTGTTACTCCATTTTTTAAAAGGTTTTATTTATTTATTTGACAGACAGAGATCACAAGTAGGTAGAGAGAGAGAGAGAGAGGAGGAAGCAGGCTCCCTGCTGAGCAGAGAGCCCGATGTGGGGCTCGATCCCAGGGCCCTGGGATCATGACCTGAGCTGAAGGCAGAGGCTTGAAACCACTGAGCCACCCCTTGTTACTCCATTTATTAATGGAATATTTTAAATATCTTATAAGACTTATTGTGAGGGCAAAATAACAGTATTTATAAGAATGGGGACATTTTAGATACTCAGTAAATATTAATTCTCCTTCAAAAGACAATAGAGCATACTCTGGCCGAGGCAGTCAGGGAAGGCTTTGTGGAATACAGTAGTGGTGAAAGGAGCTTCCAAAGAAAGTAAGGATTTCAGAATTTGGATATCAAGGGGGATGGGCAAGAAAGTAGTGGGTATTCCAGGGAGTGACTGTATGTAAATGAAGATTTGTAAATTAGGAATTATAAACTGAGTATAATTAGTTTGGTTACAGTGTAAAAAATGTGTAAAAGAAGTAAAGGGGAAACTGTTAGAACTAATAAATGAATTCAGTAAAGTCGTAGGATACAAAATTAGCATACAGAGATTGATTGCATTTCTATACTATAATAACGAAGTATCAGAGAAATTAAGAAAACAGGCTTATTTACAGTTGCATAAAAAAGAATACCTAGGAATAAATTTAACCAAGGAGGTAAAAGACCTGTACTCTGAAAACTATAAGACACTGACGAAAGAAATTGCGATGACACAAACAAATGGAAAGATATGCTGTGTTCCTGAATTGGAAGAATTAATATTGTTAAAATGTTCAGACTACGCAAAGCACTCTACAGATTCAGTGTAATCCTCATCAGAATACCAATGTCATGTTTTATAGAACTAGAACAAAGAATCCTAAAATTTGTATGGAACCACAAAAGACCCCAAACAGTCAAAGTGATCTTGTGGAAGAAGAATAAAGCTGGAGCTGTCATGCCCTGATTTCAAACTGGGCAACAAAGCTATAGTAATCACTGTAGTACGAGACTGACAGAAAAATACACATGGGTCAATGGGACAGAATAGAGAGCCCAGAAATAAATGTATGTGTATGTGGTCAATTAATCTATGACAAAAGAAGCAAGAATATATAATGGAGAAGATAGTTTCTTCAATAAATGATATTGGGAAAAACTGGACCATTATCTTATACCATACACAAAAATAAATTCAAAATGGATTAAAGATGTGAATGTAAGATTTGAAAGCATAAAACTTCTAGGAAAAAACATAGGCAGTGAGCTCTTTGACGTTCATTGATCTTAGCAATGTTTTTTTGGGGTCTATTCAGGTAAGGGCAACAAAAGCTAAAACAAATGGGATCACACTAAACTAGAAAGCCTTTGCCCAATGAAGGAAACCATCAGCAACACAAAAAGGCATTCTACTGAATGGGAGAAGGTATTTGCAAATCATGCATTGAATAAGGGGTTATAATCCCAAATATACAGAGAACTTAACACAATTTAATATAAAAATTAAAAAATGGACAGCGGATCTAAGACATTTTTCAAAAGATGACCTACAGGTGGCCAACAGACATATGAAAGGGTGCTCAGCATCACTAATCAGGGAAATGAAAAATCAAAATCACAATGATACGTTACCTCGTACTTGTCAGATTAGCTCTTATTAAAAAGACAAAAGAGTAAGTGTTGGTGAGGTTGTAGAGAAAAAGGAACCCACATACATTTGGTGGAAATATGAATTGGTACAGCTTCTTATGGAAAACAGCAATAGAACTACATAAAACAGTAAAAAAAACCTACAATAGAACTACCATACGATCCAGCAGTTGCAATTCTGGGTATTTATCTGAAGAAAACAAAACCACCAATCCAAAGAGAGATATACACCCCTATGTTCATTTCAGTATTGTTTACAATAGCCAAGACACTGAGGCAACCTAGGTGTCCCATCTGTAAGGATGAAGAAGATGGGGCATGTGTGCGCACGCACACATACAAATGTTACTCAGCCATAAGAGAGAATGAAATCTTGCCACTTGTGATAACACAGGTGGACCTAGAAGGTATATGCTAAGTAAAATAAGACAGAGAAAGACCATATTTTTTCACCTATATGTGGAATCAAAAAAAACAAAACAGAAGCAGACTCAGAAACACAAGGAAGAAGCTGCTGGTTATCAGAGTAGGGAGGGGATTGGGGGGGTGCAGGCGAAACAGGTAAAGGGGATTAAGAGGTACAAACTTCCATTTCTAAAGTCATGGGGATGTAATCTGCAGTATTGGGACTATAGTCAGTAATATTACAAAAGCTTTGTATGATGACATGGTAACTAGATTTACCAAAGGAATCATTTCATAGTGTATACAAATACTGAATCAATATGATTTATCCCTGAAACTCCTAGGACATTGTATTTCAGTTGTAGTTTAAAAAAAAAAAAAAGAAGAAATTTAGGAGATAATATTAGAAAAAAGAAGTAGTAAAGGGGAATTAATAGTGAAATGTAAAAAGCTCTGTTGTGGAGGGCCTTCAAGGCCAGGTGAAAGTTTGGGGTTTACTTGATAAGGGATCAGTTGCTTTGGAACCACTTAACTATCAGAGAAGTAGCATAATCAGGACATTGTTACATGAAAATTATTTCATGTGTTATACTGATGAGTTTAGTGAGCAGACATGCCTGGAGTCTGGGAGACTATTAGTTTCCTTCCAAATTGAGAAGAAAGAATTGAAATGAAGTTATGCTAACTAGATAATTTTACTGTATTACACTCTGTTTTTATCTTTGTTTTAGAGTATAAATGGCCCTGGGAGCAATTAGGTTTTAAAAGCTTTGTTTGGAATTAGAGAATCATAAGAAATGGAGAGGTTCTTCCATTAAATTTGCAATTTTGTATTTCTTCAGGCACAGAATATTAAGACACACCGCAGTTATTTGTACCAGCCGATCTTTGAATGTACGAGCCACTGTCTGCAGAAGTAATTCTCTTGAAGATGAGGAGGGCCGAGGAGGCAATATGCTAGTCTTTGTGGATGTGGAAAATACCAATACTGTAAGTTGGTTTAAAACTAAGTTTTATTTTTAATTATATTTGAAGGGTTTGCTTTGTTTTTAGTAAAGGATTTTTCCCCCCACAAGATAGCATAAGCTAGGAATTTAGGAATGTTCATATACAACAGTGTGAAAACATCTTAATTTTCCATTAGCTTTGTAATTCTAGGTCTAAAAAGGACCTGGTGGTATTAATATATTCATATGATAATACATAGCTCTAGATGTGAGTAATTCAGTACCACAGAGATATAGTGCTTTCTGTCTCAACCATTGAGAATCTATTGATATAACTAAATTTACAGAGTTGTGTTAGGATTTCACATTCCATATTAAATTGATAACATTCACTTACACATTTCTGAGAGTATCATTTTCTTCATATAAGCATTTCAGACCTTTCACCATTCCTGTTTAAATAATCTAAATATAAAAATGAATATTAAGGGAATGAGATCTCATGATTAAAATAGCATCTTAGTTTCAGGTTGATTTAGTTCAAATACTTATTTGAAGTGTTAGTCTGTAATGTCCTTTACTTTTGGCTTCATAAACTTGTAAGGTTGCTTCTTTTTAAGATATTTGCTAATACTTTGGTGATCTTCAAAGAAAGTAACATTTGTAAAAATAAAATTTTAAGATTTTATTTATTATTATTTTTAAAGATTTTATTTATTTGTCACAGAGCATAAGCAGGGGGAGTGGCAAGTAGAGGGAGAAGCAGGCTCCCCTCTTGAGTAAGGAGCCCGATGTGGGACTCTATCCCAGGACTCTGGGATCATGACCTGAGGCTTAACTGCCAGAGCCTCCCAGGTGTTCCTAAAATTTTAAGATTTTAATAATTTCAAATTAGTTCTCATTCAGGAGAATAAAAAATTATGTACAGTTTAACTTTATGTGCATTGGCTATATTTTGGGATTCTGATTTGTTTTTGTTGTTTGTCTTTATCTTAATGAGAATGATATACCTCAGAAAGATTAGAAGAAATTAAAAGAAAATGTTACAGTTTTGATTCAAAATTGACAACAAGGGGTTCCTGGGTGGTGCAGTTGGTTAAGCCTCTGATTCTTAGTTTAGGCCCAGGCTCTGCTGTCAGACTCCACGCTCAGGGCAAAGTCTGCTTAAGTTTCTCTTCTCTCCCTCTCTCTGCCTCTCCCCCCGACGCTTGCACACACACACACTCTGTCTCTTCTCTCTAAAATAGGTAAGTAAATCTTAAAAAAAAAAAAAAATTGATAACAAATAATGTTTGATCTATTAAGTACTCCCAGTAACTCATTATGATAGGTTTTAATAATTGAATACTGTTCAATATTCTAAAATTTGCCATGGGGTGTACATTATAGTTAAATATAGTTTTTGGGTAAAATGTTGACTTCTCTGTTTTCAGAATGTTTAAGGAGGGGACACCTGGGTGGCAAAGTCAGTTAAACATCCAGCTCTTGATTTCAGCTCAGGTCTTGATCTCAGGGTGGTGAGTTCAAGATTGCATTGGGCTCCATGCTTGATGTGGAGCATTCTTAAAAAAAGAATGTCTAAGGAAGAATTTAAATAACTTAAACTTTTTGAAATGTATATTTATTTCAAAATAAAAATTTCATCTTATGTTACTTTGGTAACAGTGTCAGAATATTGTTTTTATTATACTCTAAGTTTGTGCTCCTAAGTCCTAAATGACTCTTATTTCTTTTTGATAGAGTGAAGCAGGTGTTAAGGAATTCCATATAGTACAAGTATCAAGTAGTAGCAAACACTGGAAGTTACAGAAATCTGTAAATCTCTCTGAAAACAAAGGTAGGTTTGTGACTTTTTCCCTCTTCATAGTAAATTTTCATATCTTCATTGCTTCAGAGTAGTACTATAATATCATATAAGATTGTTGGTACCTTTTCAAAAAATAATTTAATAATTAACTTTTTTAAGCATTCAGTTGTGTTTTCAGTAGTGTATTTGACTGTGAATCAAATTACCTTTCTTAATCCATTCTTCTCCATCTTTTTATTTCCTTCCACATCTTTCGGTTTGCATTTTCTTTATTCAGTTGGAAAATCAGTGCCTAAGTACATGATTACTTTCAAAATTTCAAACAATACAGAAACATGTAGACGAGAAAATGGAAGTTTCTTTTGGTTTCCTTTGCCATTGGTAGAGTGTTTCTCTGTGTATGATGATGATACCTCTATAGTGACTGACTTTTCCATGTATTTCCATACCTATATAACACTCAAACAGAAGAATATACTTACTTGTGATAAATATATTGACAAATTGTTTTCCAGAATATTTCTTTAGGTTTATTATCCTGGCAGTAATATGAGAATGCTAAGTACTTGTTAAGAGTGGAGTGAAGCTGGCAGAATGACATTTGCTGTTTCTGGAGAATTATACAGTATATTTCAAAAAATACAAAAATGTTTAAACTCATATTTAGTCTATTGGTAATCCTTACTTTTGGAATTTATACAAAGAAATTAATTCAAAATACATGAAAATCCATACATTGAAAACAGAGCATTGTATTGCAAGGTTATGTTTAATGCAGAGAAATTCAGCGTAGATTTAATGTGAATTAAATTATAACTCAGACTATTTTTTAGTCATTAAAATACATTAACATTTTCAGAGTGTTTGCAATAGTGAGAAAATGCATCATAGGACAGTATGTGCATATACTAATATTGATATAAATCATATATATGAAAAAATACTGAAAGGAAATGAAGGAATGGTAGAATGATGGGAATGTGGGCTCCCTGGTTCCCAGGTTCTGATCTTTTAAACTTTTCTGTTTATCTGTAATGTCACACACACACTCACACACACACGCATGTGCACGCATGCATGCACAAACATGAATTTCAAGAAAATTGAATTTCTTCCTTTTTAAGAGCTGGATGAAATTTGCTTTATGGAGATGAAAAGAGATGTTTTTCATTAAACATTATTTGTAACTATGAATTATTTTTCAGTTTAAGGAAGTTGAATAATGAATTATGTTTTACCCTGTCATAAGCAGCTGAGAAAGGTCTTAGAAATTTTTTCTTTTCTTTCTAGATGCCAAACTTGCTAGTAGAGAGAAGGGAAAATTTTGCTTCAAGGCAGTACGATGTAGGGAAAAAGAAGGTAAATTCATTTTATTTTCACACTTTCCTAAGGGTCATTTTATATTTCATGACAATGATATTGATTAGTTTGTTTTCCCCTGTTTTTTAGTTGCCGCACAGTTCTCAGAAAAATATATCTTTGCAGATATCATCTTTGGAAATGAACAGGTATGCAAATAAGCACAATAGCATTTGATTTTAAAAGTCACAGTTTTAGAATATCTCACTATTTTGGCAAAACTATTGCTTTTGTAATCCACAGAATCTTTTGTGGATGAACATGTCAGTTTTGTTCAGATTTACAACTTAACTTCGTGTTCTAAAACAGAGCGGAGAAGCTATATGGATTATACCATTTTAATTAGTTATTTAAAACTAACTTCCTTTTGAGGATATTATAACTTCCTTTTGAGGTAAAAAGTATAATCCTTGGAATTAAAAAATGAAACCGGATTATACAAGGGAAACTATTTATTAGGGAAAGTGGTCAGAGTGGAATATAAAGATGATAATCATGTAGATTTTGGTGTTTCATATGGTTCTGACATCCAAATAAAAAATTTTGAGGGATTTTAAATATGTTGTCTAGGACAGTGATAGTCCAACTTAATTATTTGTAAGAATCACCTAGAGCAAGTGGTTTTCAAACTTTTAGAGACTGTGCATAGGAGTCATTTGGGGTTCTTGTTGAAATGCAGATTCTAATTCAGTTGGCCTGGGGTGGGATCTGAGGGTCTAAATTGCTAGATGGTGGGGCACCTGGCTCATGCAGTCAGTGAAGCATGTGATTCTTGATCTTGGGGTCATGAATTTAAGCCCACATTGGGCACAGAGTTTACTTAAAAAAATACGTATAATGAATTGTTATAAGTTCCTAGGTGATGTTGAAGTTATCAGCCTGTAGACACTATTTTTGATCTAGGAAATTCTGTAAAAATGCGGGCTTTGCCTTCCCAAACCGCCCAAGATGTAATGAACCGCAGTTTTAGAGTTGGGGAGGCATTTTCAGCCAGCTCTGGAGATAATCGGAAGAGGTGATCTGGTGATCTGTTTTGAGAAACATTGGACCAAGGGTGTAAAATTCCATGTAGTTGTGCCCTGTTACTGTTATTATTGCTACTGATTCAGTTACTGTTTCTTCTTTGTATTTTTTTCTTTGATAATCCTAGACATTCTTACACTTTTGTATTTCTCTTATCATTTGCCTTCCTCTCCCACATTCTTTGTGGCTGTCTTTTGACTATTTGAAGAAATAGTTATTTAGAAATATCTCAGAGTACCAAAAGCCCAGTAATTTCCAAATAGAGCCACATTGTGCCTCTTGAATGATTGAATTTAGATTTCATGATTTCAGTTGTTTGTTCTGTTCATTTCTTTTTGAAACTTAAAATCGTTAGAGATAAATCAAGGCCCTTAAATTATATTAAGATTGTAATTTTTACTGTATTTGTTGTCAAATAACTTTGTATAGTATTGTTGAAGAAAGCAGAAACAAAGACATTTTCCCTTTTGGTGAATCTGGTTGAGTAAATAGAACTCATCAAGCACTGTAGGTTAATGAGAAACCTATTGGAACAATTGTTTACCAGAAAATAGTTCACTCTTAAAGGCGAAAACTTACATATTTAATTTAATAATTAACTTGAAACTTAGCATTTATATAACATAGCCTATAATGCAGGGAATCATAAATATAGAGATTTTACTATGAAACAATATTCCATTAAAGGAAATCCCTGTAGTTCTGATTCCATTTAAAATTTTTTTTAAATTCTTTTTTCATGTTCTCTCCCTTCAAGTATAAAAGCCATATTAAGATTAGCAATTACATTTGCATTCTGTTTGTTAGATGTTGTCTAATGTTCTAAGTATTTGAATGAAATATTTGTTATTTTAATAGTACAAAGAATATTACTTTTCAGCAATTTATTTTTTATTCATTTTCTTAGAACTATCCATTACCTTCCCTCAATACTTGGACTAATGTCATGGCAGTGTAGTTTAATTATTTTGAGATAGCAACTTTAAGATTCAGGGTAATTTGTACCAAATATTTTAGGTGTTTAACTGTCTTAGTGTGTTTTACAGCCTCCCTATACTGACACATTGACAAGAAATGATTGAATTAGCCTTTTAGTTAATATAGAAATATAGAGAGAAGTATACATTTTAGCAGGGTATATTTAGTTGAAAACATTTATGTAGGTAAGTGATTTTTTCTTAACAGATAATAAGCTCAGCAAGTCCATGTGCAGACTTCTTTTATCGAAGTTTATCTTCTGAATTGAAGAAACCACAAGCCCAGCCATCTGTGCATGCAGAAAAACAGTCAGTAGAGGATGCTGTGAGATTAATTCAGAAGTGCAGTGAGGTGGATTTGAATATTGTCATACTATGGAAGGTATGTGTTATAAAATTATTTCAGAAGCCTTGCTTTGTAGATACTTGAGCCTTAAACTAAAGAACAAATGTAAGCTGATATTTATATTTTTCTGTGTAAAATTTTCAGTTTTAGTATTTATACCTTTTTTTTTAACAGTTCCATAATTACTTTTTTAAAAAAATTTTTATGGTGCTATGTTAGTCACCATACAGTACATCATTAGTTTTTGATGTAGTGTTCCAAGATTCATTGTTTACATATAACACCCAGTGTGCTCCATGCAGTACATATCCTCCTTAATACCCACCACCAGGCTCACCCATCCCTCCATCCCCATAATGACTTTTTAAATCTTTTCTTTTTTTCTGAGGTTTTATTTATTTATTTGAGAGAGAGAGAGAGAGTGCACATGCACAAGCAGAAGGAAGGGCAGAGGGAGAGGGAGAAGCAGACTCCCCACTGATTGGGGAGCCTGATTTGGGGCTCGATCCCAGGATCTTGAGACCATGACCTGAGCCAAAGGCTTAGAAGCTTAACCTATTGAGCCACCCAGGTGCCACCCCCACCCCGTAATGACTTTTTTACTTAGAAAAGAATTCATTCAAATTAGATAACTTTCTTCTTTGTTATTGTTACTTCTTAGTGGTACTGAAAATATTGCAGATATGATAAGCTCCATGACAACGGGTATCATTATTAAACTCCTTATTATGGGCATTTTCAAACACCAAAAAAGAAAAAATAGCACTATGAACATTTATGAACATTCAGGTACCCATTACTCAGGCTCCATGGTCACTAATATGTTGCTCTTCATTTTTCATCTATTCCATTAGCCCCTCTCCTTTGTTTTCTTTTATTTTTACCTTCCTTTATTTTTTGCTGTAGTATGTTTTATTTTTTTTTATTTTTTTATTTTTTAAAGATTTTATTTGTTTATTTGACAGAGAGAGATCACAAGTAGACAGAGAGGCAGGCAGAGAGAGAGAGAGGGAAGCAGGCTCCCTGCTGAGCAGAGAGCCCGATGTGGGACTCGATCCCAGGACCCTGAGATCATGACCCGAGCTGAAGGCAGTGGCTCAACCCACTGAGCCACCCAGACGCCCTGTAGTATGTTTTAAAATAACATAATATTTTATCTTTAAGTGCTTCCATATTTATTTCTAGCAGATGAGGACTCTCTTATTTAACAATAACCCCAGAGTGTTTTTATCTCACCCAACTAAATTAACAATAATTCTGAATTATTATCTATTTGTTGGGTTTGTTTTCAGTTTTTCCAGAGTATTTGAAAATATTTTAAGTTTTAAAAATCATATCCAGATAAGATCCGCACATGGCAGACCAGAATGAGATGGTTTAGCCATTAGTCTTCCTTGAAGTTACTTACTATAATACAAAGGAGGCTTGTTTTTCACAGTGCACCCTTTTGTATTTTATGCATATATTATAAGAATTTGTAATTATATATAAATTATGTTACACGTAATGTATAATTATATATTACTTTTTTTTTTTTTTAAAGATTTTATTTATTTATTTGACAGAGAGAGATCACGAGTAGACAGAGAGGCAGGCAGAGAGGCAGGCAGAGAAAGAGAGGGAAGCAGGCTCCCTGCTGAGCAGAGAGCCCGATGTGGGACTTGATCCCAGGACCCTGAGATCATGACCTGAGCCGAAGGCAGCGGCTCAACCCACTGAGCCACGCAGGCGCCCCTATATATTACTTTTTAAAAGACAATTCTACAGTGAAATTAAGGGTCTTGTCCAAGGATAGTTACCTGAACAGTGTGGAAAGATTTGATTTCCTGGTGTCTGAAACAAGGACTCAGAGATACTCCCATAGTAGATGATCAATACACGTATTTTTAAATTATTTCAGATATTCTATTTTTTTTAATTATATCACACATTTTCTAATAAACATTTTTTTTAAACCAAGCTGGTGTGAGGTTTTTTTTTCTTTTTCTTTTTGCATAGTTTCGATAAAACTGCTTAAACAAATTGATACTTTCATTGATTTAGGTATTTATTATTAAAAAGATCAGTTACACATTTTTAGCTTGAAATTAAGTGTTCTTAAAGCTTAGAAATCAAGAAGCTTCTATTTTCAGGCTCAGCGATATTGCTCCTTAATGTAAATGAACCCTTCATTAAATGTATACTAGATCCTTGGGATATGTGGCTGCACTCCCCAGATTTCTGCCATGTAACAATTTGTAATATGTCAGAGACAAGATTTTGAGTAATGTATCTGTACTCCACAGTTACTTTGGCTGGGGGAAAAAACAGCCCTGAATAGCAGCCTACTACTACTAGTATTGCTGATTACATGAAGAAGAATGCTAAGATTATGTTGCTCCTTAGCTAGAAAATGAAAGTTTGAATAGAATAAAGAATAGGATATTAAATTGGTAGTGACTAGTATCTAAGATAAGGTTATCAAATCTCATTTGAGAAAGTGGTAGATTTTCTTTAGTGAGGTCTCTAGATAATGCAAAAATGACACACCACATGAAAGGAAACTTAAAAAGTCATTTAAGTTGTGGAGTAGGAAACAGGAAGCATGGTAGTCTTCCAATAAAACAGGATGTAGAAGAAAAATGGAGAGGTCAGACAATATGTTTATGAAAAATAATTGGAAAAGGGGTACAGAACAATTCCTGACCAGTCTTAACAAAATATAAAGGTTTATTTTAAAAAGTTAAGCAGAGAGGAGAAGACATTAGAGAATTCAACAAGGCTTTGGGTGATTTTTGTTCAATCCCATGAGACCACTGGAAAAAACATAGGATATGTCTCAGACCTTACCCTTCAGTATTCATCCTCTCCACTAAAGGCCTACCCCAGCAGGTGTTCAACTCCAGCATTGCTGGGCTGTGTGTTAATGTGCACTGAGCAGGTCCCAGGCTGTTCTGTATCTTCATGCAGCACTATTCCAAGTGTGGTCTGTGGGTGGCAAAACTAGCCATGATTAAATCACAAATTGAAAATATGAAATGAAAACTTTTAAAACTTCTATAGCATTTTACCCGAGAGATTTTATGTCTGTTGAATCTGATAGTAAAAAAAGTTGAGCTTGTCAAAAAGTTTTTAAGCCTTTGCATTTGCATAATGTGGTGGTAACAGTATATCAAAGCCATATCCATATAACATTTTCTCTGGAACAGAAGCATTCAAGACAGTGATGAGTCATATGCTGGACCCAGTGTTTTGATATAGATGAAATCAATCTTTTTTTTTTTTAAATGTATGTACTTATGTTTAAGATATCCAAGGGTGTGATGTTTCCACGTAGAAGACTGATGACTGTACTCACGGATTTTGTTCTACTAGGTGATAAACCCTGAAGCATTTCAGAAGCAAGACTGAGAAAAAATGTTTTGCCTGTATATTGGCAGTCCAATAAGTCCACAAAAAGGCTTGTGTTCTAGCACTGTTTTTTGGACTAGTTTCTTAAGAGCTCTCTTAGAAAAAATTTAAAAAGATCTTAAGATGTATCCCTAACATATTCAGGCCAACTGTGTTACATTGAGGCAAAACGGATTTTGATAGATTCTTTATTGATTGAATGAATATACAAAAGTAGAAATTCTGACACAGCCATGGTGTTGATAATTGTTAAGTAGCTGTAATATTTCTGCCTTCTATCAAATATTGTGTTCATTCCTTTTGAGGTTACTGCCAAGAAAGTTAACATTTTTGTGCTTTGTATGTTTAGGCTTACGTAGTGGAAGATAGTAAGCAGCTTATTTTGGAAGGTCAGCATCATGTTATTCTTCACACTATAGGAAAAGAAGCCTTTTCATGTCCTCAGAAACAGGTAATAAGAGTTTTCTTTGGGTCATCTTGTGAATTGCGGAGTTTTTTGTTTGGTTGGTTTTTGGGTTTTTGAAGGGGTCTGGATTGATCAGGCTTTTATATTGAGATTTGAGTGGTGGGGTTGGTGGCAGAACACTAAAAGGAGAATTGGGCATAAATTAAAATTTATTAGCATCTCGTAAGAGAAATAAGATGCACTTGTGATCTTGAGATTTCTAATAAATATTCTATATTGAATCTAGAATTCATAGTTGCAAAAAGATAATTTGCTTGAGAAGAAGGGGACCATGCCGATACTACTGCAGAACTCCAGGGAGGGCAAAACATAAAATGTAAAGGATGCCCCGAGGAGTGGTGCAGCAGCTGGTAATAGTGCTTAATACAGTGATTTCTGATTTCTCATGAGAAACTATTTCATCTTACCAAAAAGTTCTCATAGTATATATGAACAAACTTTAAGCACATCCAGTAATTTGAACAGTGACCTCGTATTGTATTTATGAGTTTTGGATCTCAATTTCAAGCTTTCTCATTATTTTGAAAACTTTTATTTTGAAATAATTATCAAACTTGCAGAAAGGCTGCAAGAATAGGACTCTTCTACTTTTCACTGCGGTTCAGCAGTGGTTAGCATTTTACCTTCTTGGCTTTATCATTATTTCTCTATTTATGTACACATTGATTTTTCTTTTTCTTGATCATCCCCAAGTAATTACTCCCAAGTAAATTGCAGACATCCTTCTTTACCCCTGTTTACTTCACTGAGGATTCTGAAAAATAAGGGTAATTCTTACATAATCACAGACACTATTATTAAATTCAGGAAGTTTGCACTCATATGTAGTCCATATTCAGATATCATATATATGCTTGACAATTTTTTTTTCCTACCCATGATCCAGTCCAGGATCATGTATTAACATTTACTTATCATGTCTCTTTAGTCTCCTTTAATCTGGGACAGTTTCTGAGCCTTGACCTGTCATTTTGTCATTGACGTTTTTGAAGAGCATGGGCTATTTATTTTAATATAGAATAATGCCTTTTTGAGTTTTTCTTGTGTTTCCTCATGATTAGATTAAGATTATACATTTTTTGGCAGGAATACTACAGAATTGATGTTATGTCCTTGTCAGTGTATTGTATCAAAAAGCACTTGCTATTAATTTGTTTCGTTATCATTGATGGATCCTTTGATTAAGGTGGTATCCCCATATTTTTCTGCAGTATAGTTACTGTTTTTCCTTTCCTTTTCTAATAAGTAATTTGTGGGGAGATAATTTGGACCTTTGTAAATGTCTGGTTTCCTATCAAACCTAGGTCCACTAGTTTTAGCATCCATTGGCAGTTCTCCAACTTGAATCAGTTTTTACTTCAGTGGTTACAAATGGTTATATTACATTAGTTTTAATGAAGATATCAAATTTAACCCCAAATCTATTTCTTAAATAAAAAATTATTTCTTCACCTTTGATTAATACAGAAGTCTCAAGTTTTAGTCGTATATGTATGTTACATAATTTCTGATAATTTGGAACATCTTAAACATTGGCAAAGTTAGCATTTAGAAAATGAAAAAGTGATTTCTATAAAATTTATTCTTGTTATATTGTCATTTTATATACCATGAATGGCATATCATTTTTATTTCTCTGTATTTCACCTTTGAAATATTTTTTATTTTCTTTATATGATTAACTGAGCTTGGGAGATAAAGCAGTTTCATAATATTGTGAATAATAAATTTGGAGCCCAGAGACTTTCAGATTGATGACCAAATTACTTACATAACTTACTACTCACTTATAAGACAAAGATAATAGTTCTTTACTCCTTGTCTGTCTTGTGGTGGAACTGTCATAAGGTATGAATCAGATCCTTACTGTCAGATTACTGGACAAATATTTATCACTGGTTGTGAAAATACTTTTTGCTACTTTTAAGCTGGGAGGGGGGAAACTTTTAAATATTCTCTCAGTAAATTAGCTCAGGTCTTTGATATTCTTCTGTGTCCATTGTTCATGTGTTTTTCACTGCTAAGTGGTATATGGAAATTTATTTAGTATAATTTAGAAGTCTCAAACAATAGCTTATTTTTTTATGTTTAGAATATTTTAAACAAGAATGCATTTTTTAAACATTCTATTAAAGTATAAGATAAATACAGAATAGTTGAATAGCTCTGAATTTCACAAATCAAAGAATACTCCAGTATAACCAGAACCCAGATCAAGAAATAGAACGTAACTAGTTCCCCAGAAGTTCTGCTTCTCCTTTTCTTTCTTCCAAAGTAAACGTTTAGTTATTTTTCTCTGACTTCTAAATCAAAAGCAAATTTAGTTCTTGCTTTTACAGCTGTATACATCAGCGATCAGCAAACTTTTTCTGTCAGTAGCCAGATGATAATATTTTAGGCTATGCTGGCCAGAAGGTCTTTGTCTTAATTACTCATCTCTGTTGTTGGAGTCCAAAAGCAATCATAGACAGTATATAAACAAATGGATATAAAACTTTCTTTACGAAAACAGGAAGCAGGCTGGATTTGGCCCGTGGGCTATAGGTAGCCAATCCCTAGTGCAGATCAAAAATCCCAAGAAGGCTAGCAGGAAATTAAAAATCAAAATTTTCCTGGATGGTAAAGAAAAATGGAGAAAAAAAGCTTAAAAAAGATAATAATAGTAGAAAGGGGGCGATATTCTCTGTTTTCATTTAGGTGATAATGATACTGAAATGTTTATGGTGTGCCTGACACTGGCTATATTGAGACTTTTACATGCATTTTAACTTTCAGTTAATACAGATGAAGTACTATAATCTATAAAACACAGCAGTCTATTTTCAAAATGAAGTTTTAAGGCAATTTTAGTTCTTCAACAATTAAAGCAAGTACTATACAATTCAGTGTCTGTGGCTTAAGTACTAAGTAATAAGGAATTTTACCAAATGAGAACGACAACAGATTTTGAAATTATGAACCCCTTTTTACAAGTAGGGAACTTCAGTCTTAAAGTATTAAATACCTTATCCAAGATCACAGAGCTAATACATGAAGTTGCCAGAACTCAAATCTAACTCCACATAATAAATAGGGAATGAATAAATGACTCTGATCCTAGATTCTTTAGGAATACAAGTTGTATCACAGATGATTCTGTTAGTGTAAATAAGAGCAGAAAAAGTATTGTTCATGCTTTCCTTTATCTCAACTGGTTTTAACTTCTTTTGTTTGTATATGTTATATTTTAACAAGACAGTGTTTTTATTGTCAAATATATTTTTTTCTTTTCTCAGGAGCCACCAGAAATGGAACTATTAAAATTTTTCAGGCCAGAAAACACTACAGTTCCTTTAAGACCATCAGTAGAGCAGCTTTCTAATCTCATTAAAACAAGTCTTCACTATCCAGAATCATTTAATCATCCATTTCATCAAAAAAGGTCTGAGGTTTATTTTAAAATTTTTCTGCAGTGCATGTGTGCACACACACGCACACACTTATTTATTTTAACAAGGGCATTAACTCCAGTATTGAAGAAGAAATTCAGAATAATACTGAGTCTGTGGAAATTGCTCTTAAATAATTTACCCTTTACTATGATTACTGTATGCTACAGCTGTGGTTAAAGGTGGATATTGCCTTCAACACCTCAGTTGCTGAATGTTTCCTCTAGGTGAGCAGGTTTATCAATAAGTCAAAACCAAGAAAAAGTATTTTATCATTTTGGTTTTGTTTTAGACACAAATTAATGTAAGAAATGACTAGAGTATAGACTTGTCAAACAGTTCAAATTTAGACAACATTACTAAGATTTATTAAGTGCTAAGTGCTAAACTTCTTGGAGAATCATGTTCAGTTGACCCTTGAACAATGTAGTTCAAACTATGTAGGTCTACCTGTACATGATCTTTTTTGATAAATACAGTATTGTTAATATATTTTCTCTTAAGGATTTTCTTAACGTTTTCCTTTCTCCAGCTCACTTTATCATAAAAATATAATACGTAATTCACATAACATAGCAAATATGTGTTAATCGACAGTTTATGTTATTGGTAAGGCTTTGAGTCAGGAGTAGGCTATTAGTAGTTAAATTTCTGGGTAGTCAGAAGGTGTACACAGGTTTTTGACTGTGTGGAGGTCGGCGTCCCTAACCCCTGTGTTCTTCAAGGGGCATCTGTATTTGCAATTTTGGTAAGTAGCTTGATTATGTAAACTTAAGGTTCTAAAAACAAGAAGTCCTAAGTCAGATGACACTTCCAAAAGCTGCTAGTTTGCAGGTATAAGAAAAGATGGAGAGATGTCTATTAGAACAAGATTTTAAGTGATAATTGAAGGTATGAATTTTGGTGAAAAATTCACCCTGGATAAGGGTGGGGATGGTGTGGGATAGAACAAAAAGAGAACAGTGACCTGCAGAACAATGACATCTGAGAGAAAAGCTGAAGAAAAAGGAATCCACAAAGAAGACTAGTTAAGAAGTAATTAGGAAGCAAAGACCAATGAGGCGCAAGGAAAGAAAAATGGCTTAACTGTTTAAAATGCTGCAGAAATGGATGAAATGGATGAAAAAATTATTTATTGGATATGACAATGAAGAGGTTATTAGTGGTTTTTTAGAAGAATGTTACTATATAATTGGAATGGAATCAGGATATAATAGGAGAGATTGGGAGGTAAGTAAGTGCAGTCTACTAGTGTGGACCACCCAGGAAGCTGGGCTATGAACAGGGATCTGGGAATAGCCACTCAATATTGTTTTCTTAATAGTAAGATATGGTTATGTTTATGGTCTTAAAGGAAATGATGGGATACAGGGAGAATAACAGAATCCTTAATAAATGGAAAGATATACCAAAGAATGATGGGATTAGCTCTGGACTGCAGAAGGGACTTCCGTATATTGAAACAAGGAGAGAAGAAATTAGGGAGAAAATTTTAACATTTCACACATTATGGAGTGCTTCCATTTTGGGGAGTATTTCTAGGAGCAAGGTTAGCTACTCAAAGTAATGTAGGTGATAAGAGAATAAAGGAAAACATTTTTGAGAAGTTTTTAAGTTATTTATAAAATTTAGGGTAACTTCTGAGAAGAGTCAGAAGAAGCTGGCTAAGGACACACAGATTGCTGGCCAAAATTAAGACCTTGATAGCATTAACATCAGACATATTTAAAAAGTAACTTAAATGGTGTTAACCACTTTTAAACCCTTTCTTTGTTAAGTTTAACACACAGAAAAGTGTTCAAAAACAACATGTATGACTACGGTGATTTTTTTTTTTCCCCACAAAGTTAACACCAAAATAACCACTTCTATTGAGGAAATAGAATATTGCTAGCATCACAGAAGCCCCCTGTGTATTCCCTCCCAGTTACTATCCCGTGTGCCCCCAATATTGTAGTCACTTTGTTTCTCTTTATAATTTTCCAACCAAATATACAACTATATTTTGATTTGCTTAGGGCATTTTTTGAACTTATTATATAAATGGAATTATAGAGCATATTCTTTTTACGTCCGGCTTCTTTCATTTAATATGTTAGTAATTGTCAACTATTGCATGAAGCAATAGAATTTTCATTGCCTTATGAATGTTTGAACATGCCGGAACAGTTTATCTATTTATCTGCTCTACTATTGATGGACTTTTGGATTATTTCCCTATTTGAGCTATTTTGGATTCGGCTATGATAATCTTGTGTATAATCTCCTGGTGTATGTGTGCTTGCCTTTTTTGGCGGGGGGGCATACTTATCTAGGAATTCTTCCAAAGTAGTTTAACCAACTTGTACATCTCACTAGCAGTATATGGGAATTCCCTTTGCCCCATACCTTTACCAACACTGTTGCCAGATTTTTAAAAATTTTAACCATTTAAGTTATTTATAAAATCCTTTTTGTTCAGGTCTTAATGTTGCTCTAAAGTGCAGCCATAGTTGAGGAAAAAAATTCTATTTTTTATCTCTGTTGAATTTGCCTTGACTTCATGAACTTTCATGAGCAGTTTTGATTCCCTGATGTTTCATTTTAACCGATTGTTCTACTTTGTCTCTTGTTCACTGGACCCGTCCTGCTTCACGTACTTCCTAAATATCTTAGATTCCACAGTGCTTCTTTTTAACCTTAGCAGTTAAAACCCTGGCTGTGCTGTAGAGGCAAGGGCATTTAGTAGTTTTCCACATGATTCTATTGGGGTTAAAAAGAATCATAGAAGCTAGACAGTGCAGGGAAGTATGTGGAGCAGGACAAGTTTGATCATCACTTCACCTCCCATTCATCTTACATGCCTGTGAAGAAGGGGCATACCACCTAGATGATCAAGCTAAAGTAGAGTAATGGATTAAAAATAAAACATCAGAGTTAAATAATAACTACATGGAAGTATGTGAAAACAAGACAGGTTAGAAAAGGATAAAAAGTGGCAGTTTTTTCCAACCCGGGCTGCACATTAGAATTACCTGGGGAATTTTTAGAAAATCCCAGTGCTCAATGCCAGCTCAGTCAGAATCTCTGGCAGTAGAACCCAGGCATCTTATTTTTTTAAAGTCCTCAGATGATAGCAGCATGCATCCATATCAGTCATTGTTGCAACAGTAATGCTTCGTAACAAACCTTTCCAGAATTCGATAGCCTGCAAGGCATTCTTACATTCATGGATCTGCGGGTCAACTACTTTTTGGCTTGAAGCTCATCTTTAAGCTGTGGGTGGGTTCATGTCTGCACCATATATATTTTGGGCTTAGTCCAAATGGGCAGCAGCTCCTTGGATATGTTCTTCTCTTGGCATATCTTGAGTACAAATGTGAACCATATTGTGAGAGCACATTTAAGGCTTTTGTTTGCATCAAAGACATTACTATTCCATTGGCCAGTTAGCCTCACCTTCACAATCAACAAGGAGGATCCACAGTCCCCCAGTGGGAAGGGTGAGGGGAGTGAATAACTGCTAAACAGTAGTTATGCCACAGTAATTGAAGTTGAGAAACACTGAAATAGAGGGCCAAAGTGATTGGTCATCCCTCTGACACTAAGAATAGAAGTATAATTGAGTGAGAGAGCTGGAGAGATGGGAGATAGTTGTTAGAGAGTGGAGTGACAGAGTATTATTTCAGAGGTAGCTATTTTAAGTGGCTAAAAAAAAAAATCACAGCATGGCCTTAGAAGGTAGATGGCTGAGTTTTGAATATACTAACTTGGAGAAGATGTTGAATGAGTGGTCTGCTTAGACGATAAAGTTGTCCACATGATGACAAGACTCAGGATTAAAAAGAGGAAAGCAAATTCATGCTGAAGCTTTTAATAAGAAAGCCAAGAGATGATACAGAAGAGAAGCCAAGAGCAGTGTTTCTCATCTAGGTGGTATGCTCCTGCTTCACAGACGCATGAGATGAATGTGAAGTGAAGCAGTGTTTCCCTCAGATACTTCAAAATATTCATCCTTTCCTCTTCCCCCAAAGAATCTGCTGTACTGAGTTAATGTTGCTGGTTTTAATATGTCAGTATGAGGACATAAAAAATGAAAAACCGTGGAGAAGTTTATGACCAAAAAATGGGGTTTTGACAGAAGAGATAGGAGGAAGAAATCATCAGGAAGTGGCACTGAGAACTACGTTAATGATACATTATGACCAGAGATGTGGAGGATGGTGGAAGAACAGCATTTGTTGTCAAGAGGGCTATAGAGGAAGCTGTGTACTCAGCCAAATTTTAGTTAAAGTAAGTTATAGAAGCATAAAAAGAAGAAATTGAGGACCTGGAGGAGTATGCTTCATGTAATATAGACCTGTGGGATGGAATGGGACAGTAGGAGGTTTGATTACAGCAGTAGTATACAGACTGTACAGGATTAAGAATATGAGGAAGACAGTGTGACCAGAGATAACAAAGATGTGAACCATACTGGGTTTAGCTGCCATAGCTTTCAAAGTAAGAAGTCGTATTAGATGTTGTTCGTGGAATTTTTGAACATGTGCTAGGCATTATTCTTAGCACTTAGCATGTTTGATCTTTCCTAATCACCATAACGAGCCCAAGAAGTAGGTGCAGTTATTGTTCCTAGTTTACACTTGAAAAAACTGAGATACAGAATTGTTGAGCTAATATTTAAACTTTAGTCTAATGTAGAACCCATGGCTTTAATAATGCTAAATCTCATGGGGCAGGGATAGTTGTCAGCAGTTTGGTTTCTAGGTACTGTGTGTGGCTCATCAGATTAGCACTTTTGAAAGTCGAATAAAGTGATTTTTAAAATGTGGTCTCAGACCAGTAGCCTCAGCATTATCTGGGAACTTGTTAAAATGCAAATCCTTGAGCCGCACCCCAGACCTGCTGAACCAAAACTGGGAGTGGGGCCCGTAGTCTTTTTTTTCTTTTTTTAACACGCCCACCAGCTGATTCTGGTCCATGTTCAGGTGGGAAGCACAGGTCGTTATATGAGACACAGTCCATGTGAAGAATGGCTTACATCAGGGTGCTATTCCAGAGGCTGTTGTAGTAAACAACAGCCTTGAACTTGTAAGGAAAAGAAAATCAGGTGAAGTAACTAGCTTTCAGAGTTGTATGGGAGAAAGAATTGATAGGAGTTTGTGAAGAATAAAAGAAAATTGGAAGTGGGGACAAGTGAGGCAGTAGCTCCCATTCCCAGTTAAGAAGTACTTACTATGATCCCTAAGGTTTGCTGGGATAGATTGGGGGTGCTAGCCACTGAAACAGTGAGTGGAGGAAGAGAAGGAATTAAGATAATGACTTTGGTTTGGGGCTAGGAGATATCTAGATGTTTAATTTCTAGAGACATTTAGATAAGGCATAGAGAATTTGACATTTGAGGATCAAATGGGAACAGAATACCAGAAGTTCCTAAGGTTTTGCTTTGTGTTATAAATTAAGCAATTGGATTTAACTTAAGGAGGTACTTCAGACTGGAAACCTACTCAGTAGTCTATTGCCCTCCTTTCCTTGTGAGAAGTTTGTGGGGGAGGTAAGGGCACAGCACCAGCACAACTGAGGGATATGCTTTTTTTGAAATTATCTGAGCTTTTTGATTGAGGGAAATCTGTTGTTTACAGTATTGTTTGGAAAATATTTTTCAGTAAGAGGTTATAAAATTTTTGAAAGCATTAAATACACTCAGCAGAATTTTAGAGTTATTTTGCATGATATAAGGTTGCTATATTTCATTTTTTTTACTATCTCTTTATTCTTTATAAAGTATTAATAATAGTGTGTAACCAGGCCTCATTTGTGCCTAGGTTATGTTCATTTATTATGTTCTTGATTTGAAATTTATACCAGTCTGTTTATATGTCCTCTTCTGTCACTGTCTCTTCTATGCTTAATAATGCTTTAGTAGTGTATTAATTATAAAGCAGTGTCAGAAACTGGATTACCTGTAAATGTGTCCACTTAAAAAGGACTTCCTCATAATTGGTTGTATAGAAATAATTTTCACATTCTCCAAAACATGGTGGCTTTTATTCAGATTTGGTAAAAAAGCAAATGTCAGTCAAGGCCAAGTTCTCAAGATAAAGTAATTTTCAGGAAACCTAAAACAGGATTAGTTGTTGGTATTTTCATGATTTATTTTTTCTTCATTGCTCTTTCCTAGTTGAGATTATTTATAAACTTTTGTCTTTCATTTTGAGAAATAACCACTGAGAAACACTGATTATTTTTTAAGAGTTGCTCTAATAAATGGAAACAAAATGGTTTTGTAGATTTATATATTCTGATACTTAGCATTCAGGTATTTTAGGAACATGTTTTCCTTCTTATTTACACAAATAATGTGTCTTGATTAATTTTGGAACTCAGTTTTTTGCCTTACTTGAATCTAAATGTTTTTAAGGAGCTTTTTAGGTATTTGTATTATTTTCAAGAAAGTTTATTTAAAAAGAAAATGCACAGCTTAACGTCTCTATTTTCCTTCCACAGCCTTTGTTTAGTACCAGTCACCCTTTTACTGTCCAACTGTTCTAAGGCTGATGTTGATGTAATAGTTGATCTTCGGCATAAAACAACAAGGTAACGATTAGTACATTTAGTACAATTTAGTACATCATTATGTACATAATGATCTAACATGGATAGAAAAAGTTTACTCAGGTGTGCCCTGGATTTGTGCTTGCCATAACACAAATGTTACAGAGGAGTTACAAAGGATTGTCTCAGCATTACAATAGTGACAGGAAGACAGGCAATTTCCAAAAAAAGCAAATTGTTTTGTCAGAGACAAAAATTTTTATGAAGCCTGTTGGTGATAAAGAACTCTAAAATTGAAAATCAGCAAGTTCACAATGGAAGTTTTTTTTTAAAGTTTCTTTTTGGATTTATAAAATAATACTTAACAACAACAACAAAAAATACAGGGTCCATATTCTGATATCTGATATCTCAAGGCCTAGATGTTTTTTGGAATTCAAAAATTTTTGGATTTTTTAGAAAAATAATGTGAAATGTATACAGACTATTATTGTATAAAACCCCAGATAGGATCGGGGGCAGCTCTTTGGAATCCAGACATGTTCTGTGTGCGATTGATTATGTGTGTCAAAAATTAACTAACGCCTTATCGGTTGATACTGGGTTGCTTTCCATTTTTCAGCATTATAAACAGTTTCAGTATTATTAGCATTCCCATATACAAACTATTTTTAGTTATGAATAACCAGTTGGTTAAAAGATGAGGTTTGAAATCAGATTCCATCATTTACTAGCTGCTGTTGTGAGCATTAATTGAGATAACATTTGTGCCTGGAACATAGTAAAGGTTAACAAATGTCGGCTATTACAGCAACAGTAATACTACCTATTGCCATTATTGTCATTATTAATAAAGAGTTGGCTTCATGGAATAGTTTCTACAAGTAGAGTCTCTAGATGAAAGGGTTGTGTTACTGGGACTTCGGGAAAAATTTTATAAAGAAACCCCTCTAACTTACATTTTCCTTTTCCCACATAGTCCAGAAGCATTGGAAATCCATGGATCATTTACATGGCTTGGACAAACACAATACAAACTTCAGCTTAAAAGCCAGGAGATTCACAGTTTGCAGCTGAAAGCATGCTTTGTGCATACAGGGGTTTATAACCTTGGAACGCCTAGGGTGTTTGCCAAGTTATCAGACCAAGTTACAGTGTTTGAAACAAGTCAGCAAAACTCCATGCCTGCCCTGATCATCATTAATAATGTGTGACAACTTGCACATTTGTACTGAAATCCACAAGAATCCGTTTGATCTTACTGAATGGGTTTTAACAGCAGTATTTGAAATACCTAACTTGTTATGGAGGTTGGTTTCGGATCGCTGCAAAATACTTTTTATAATCTGTTGATGATGCAAAGCACGTTGGACTGAGAATCTTACTTACATTCTTTTTTTGTATTTCTTTGAACCCTGGTAATAATTTACATGCTCATAATACAGAGTTTCAACATTTCCACGTACCTTATTAAGCCCTGTCTTAAAAATCAGTGTCTAAGTCTGCTGTTACAACTTACTGATGGTATATGAATATTACCAGATGATCCCGAGGAAGGAAAGGCCTTGTTGGCAATACTCCTGTTAAGCCATTAGTCTGTAAATTCCAGCTTTACTGTGAAGTTCTATAGAGTGTTAAATACAAGTTTTCCTGTCTTGCTTCTCACAATTCTCTAAAATCAGTTTTGACCTTTGGTTATATAGTCTTCATACTTCAGTATCTGGTGGTTCCTATGGCTTATACATAACTTTGTAAAAAGAAAAAAATTTTTTCTGATGTTTTGAATATAGTTTTGAAAGGAGTTTGACTTTTTTTTCCTTCATTCATCTCAGCATAGGGTGCACTATTTCACAATATGAAAATTTTTTCATTTAAATTATCATATTCTTTATTATGTAACTTTAACAATTGAGTTGATCTGTTTAAAATATAAATTTACTCAAGTTAATTAAAAATAAGCTTTTCAGAAATGTATTATATTTATAACAAATGTAAATAGAATAAAGACATGCTATTCACTGTATAGATTTATTAGAATTATTTAATTCAAAGGACTTAACATAGTCTTTATTTAAAATGAATGCCAACCATATTTAATTATAGCAGGCCAAACCAATTTCCTGAGAAAACTTTGTTTCCAAACATGAAGTACAGTTTTTGTTCCTACAGTCCTCAGTGGCTATGTTTTACACAAGCAAATGAATTTTGTCTTCAGATGTGTCATGTCTGATGTCCCGTTACAAATTTGGATAATTGTTTTATATCCTGGGAAAAAGGAAGATCATGCTTACCGAACTGTTGAAAATAACCACATGGCAGACTGCGCTGCTGCGTATGGTAGACCAAGTGATTTAGCTTCCAGCCGAAGAAAAGTAAAGAGTCTAAATAAGAGAGAAGAAAACAGCTTACTAAAAACAAAATGTTAACAATATAGTCCGTTATTAGTGGACCAGAATCTAGGAGAAGAAAGTCTAGAGAGAAGAGACCACCATTTGGGGCTACTTTGCCTTGGGAGTGTTTATCTACTTAGGAAGAAGCAGCTGAGAGGCAGAGCCTTACATTTGATGCACTCTGAAATGAGAAATACGGGTCAGGAGAAATCAGGTACGCTGAAGCAAGAGGACAAAAGTTTGGAAAAATAGTCACAAGAAGATAAAGGACCTACTGGTTTCAGTGAAAAAGTTTTATGTTTTTTTGGAGTCCCAGAAAGAGGAGAGAGAGAGGGTAGGGCAGAGGTGGTATTTGAAGGGAATTTCTGAGGATTTTCCAAGACGGACATCAAGTTACAGATTCCCATAGTAAATCCCAAAAACATAAATATAAAGAAACTGTATCGGAGGCCACATAGTGAAACTCTTGGGAATTTTAAAAAGGGGATATAGTCTTGAATACAGAAGACAAGTGGTAGCACAACTGATAGCAGACTTCTTGTCAAAAATCATAGAAACCAGAAAATGGGGTTGTGGGGTGGGTGGTATCTTTAAAGCGTTGAAAGAAATGAGCTGTTAGACCAGAATTCTAAACTCAGGAAATAGACCTTTTAAGAATGAGATGAAACAAAGATATTTTCAGACAAAACCAGAGAGTTTATTTTCCAGGTGGCTCTAGGATAATGGTGTTTCACAAAAATCTTAATCATTCCATTCATCTGCAATTAAATATACAAATCACCAAGCACAAATAAAGCTACACCTAAGTCATACTACTGGCATAACTAGACAGAATACTACTAACTTGAAATTATCTGTAAATAGAGAGTTTAGCACTGAAGGCCAACAAGCTGCCTCAAGCATGTACTTACAAGCCTTTGTAGAGAGTGGAGGTGGGGAAGACAGGAATCCAGAAGGAATTGTGGAGAGACGACAAGAGAACGCAGGGTTTAAGGGCCATCTGAAGTCACTCTGAAACAAGTCTCTCCCCTAACGGTAAAAGTGCTTAACAAGTGATCTGACCGAGCTCTAAAGACAGGCTTTGTAGTGGGGCCTTGTGGAGCAACAAAGGACAGGGTCCATTCATCAGGCAGCTAAGGAAATGCCTCCTAACAGGAGTAATCTTACAAATTGGCTACTTAGAAGAGCATTGAGTATTTTCAACCTTGTGGTGTCTCGAAAGAACTTTCAATCTCAACTGAGATTTTTCCATTTAAGATTCATACCCCTAAGCCTGATTTCCAGAAGACTCCATTAAAATGCAAATACCTGCAAATACCCTGATAACCTACTGTGCTGCAACCTTCTAAATAACCTACTTAAATGCAAATACCTGGAAATACCCTGATAACCTACTATAATAGTAATACTTCACAAGTATAAGCACCTTGTGAGAGCAAGGCTTTACTTGGAAGGGGACCCAAACACTTTGCTTAGAAGGGAGGTGAGGGGTGCTCGTGGGAGGAGCAGAAATGGGGTCAAGGGGCTGAATGGGCCAAAGAAAAACTTAGCCTGTTACAGACTTTTGCTTAGGGTCAACCCTGTTTGGTAATATTCTATTACTCCTTCCCAGGATTATTTGGCCTCAAGAAAAGAATTTGCATGTCATGTTCCCCTTTCTCCCCCTTGTTTCTCTTTTGATTTGTAAGCTGTGCTAGAAGTCCGCTTTCTTAACTTCAACATTTCTTCCCTTCCTTAGTGATTGAATTAATTATGCTGGACTTGGTGGCAGAAAGGGACACATCTGAGAATTAGATGTTTTTGTGAAAGGCAAAAAATTGAAATGTTCTGTTTTGCATTTAAACAGAATGTCTTGCTTCAGTAAACATTCCAGGAGGATTATCCTTTGAAGACTATTACTACCTGTTGATTAGAAAGTCTGATTTCAAAATAACTTTTTAACCAGAGAAGGGACATTTAGCTGGGAGAGGCACATCTAATTTTACTACAGAACCTTGGTACATGGCAGATAAAGGATGAGGAGGAGGCATTTCCAAGGGAGGCCTCTGTAATTGCAAGAGGAGGACAGGCTGTGGTGTGGGCTGGAGGGAGCCAGGCTTGGCCAAGTCTGGAGCCAGTGGAGCAGACCCCGTGCCTGCTGGGGCTGCCATAGTTTGTCCTACTCTGCATCCCAGCAACCCTCTAGGGGGAACTGCAGGAAAGTGAGGAGAGCTCAAAAGACCTCATTCAAAAACACTGAAGATTCAAAACGGCGCAAAACAGCTCTTGTTAAGAGCAGGGTTGTGGGGCACCTGGGTGGCTCAGCAGGTTAAACCCTCTGCCTTCAGCTCGGGTCATGATCCCAGGGTCCTGGGATCGAGCCCCACATCGGGCTCTCTGCCCGGTGGGGAGCCTGCTTCCCTCCTCTCTCTCTGCCTGCCTCTCTGTCTACTTGTGATCTCTCTCTGTCAAATAAATAAATTTAGAAAAAAAAAAAAGGGTTGTGCACTTCTCTGACACTGCTGCTTGCACTGTTGGGTCTTGTGCTACTGTCCCCAACTCTGCATTCAGTGACGTCTTGCGCTGGCAATTGGAATTGCCCGTAGTGGAATATTTACCCCAGGGGCATCAAATACTACATATTAGGGCTTGATGTATTGATTTTTGCTGTTTACTCTAGATCTTGAAAGCGATGGAGAAAATGTTAATAATGCAGATTAAGTTTAAAAGTGTTACATGAAGGTAGCTGTTAAATTACAAATAGCACAAATACTTGAAGTATTATTCCTCCAGGATCTGAGAACTATTTGGCCAGATCGGCAAAGAAGTTACTCAAGTTATTGATGAACAACATCAGGTGAGGATTAGCATATCTTCTCACTTTTTTCTTCCCCCTTCACATAAACAAAAATCTCAATCAACGGTCATACTGGATTATTTTCATTTGTTAATTGCAAGATAGTTTGGTTGTCCAAGAGCTTGGCAAAACTCAACAAGGACCCTCTGTAAGGATCACTGGGCTATATGGAATTTGCAATATAGAATATGGCCCTTTTTATTATTTGTCAGTTGTGTGCTATGAAGACTTTATATCTGCTTTAAAAGTTTTTTTTTTTTTTTCCCCTACAATTTGATAGACATTTACCAGCATATCTTTGGGTATGGACATAGACCATAAAAAGTTTAGTTTTCTGACATCCACATTGCGGTTAACCAGGAGCTGAAGCATCTTCTGGAATATTCCAGGCTTTAGGACTCAATAGGGCAGTGATTTGCAAAGTGTATGGCCCTAATCGTTTACTACTAAAAATGTAACTCCAGAGGATACTTCCCCAGAGATTGGTGGTCTACCTGCCTAGATCAGTTTTGTTGGTCTGGTTTGAATATGGAATCTTGTTTTTGTTGTTGAGGTTTATTTGTTTGTTGGTTTTAACAAGCCCTGATACTGAAGAGGGGACCTGTACACTACACTTTTGGAAACATGGCCTTTGGGAGCCTGAGAAGCACTGTGTCTGGATGCAGATTTTTATTAAGTTTGTTTCTATATAGTTTTTGGTCACATCATGGAAGTTATTCTTCTTCAAAAGTTCTAAGTGACTAGGCCAGTGTTTTAAACATATGCCTCTAAATTGTGACAAATTGTTCAAAGATTAATTTTCTACTTAAGGATATTGAAAGAAAAATTGAGTTTACAATAGCTGTTTGCTCAATTAAAGTGAACAGTGGGGTTGCGGGTAACATTCAATCCCAGCTTGCCAGTCACTTTATTATTTCTTGGCTGTTGATCATAAGTAACTATCAGATCTTACTAGCTTTGGGTCTTTCCAGTTCTGCTATTCACAGTAACTGGATTCTTTTGGGCTGGTATTTGTAGTCTCTGCTAGAGATTATAGATAGGATGACCACGTAAGTCTTTACCCAAAATGAGATAATTTGAGATTGAAAGGAAGCGCTATTAATAATCACAGTGGGACAAACAGACATAAACTGGGTCCGTTCCAGGCACGCTAATATGTGTTCATATTAGCGTAGGGTTTCCTTCCTCTCAGGCTATTTGTTGACTGGTGCATTACAATGAATTCTGCTGCATGTACAAATACTGCACATTCATAAGGCGGCTCTAAGCCTCATTCCTAGATGCTTGGAGAAGTTCTAGTTCCCTGCTTTTTTGGCAGAAATGTTCACTCAGTTTAGATGTGATGATGAGTGGCAAGATTCAGCTAATCTTCAGATTGGAGTCAGTGACAGAATTCCTTGATACTTAAGTGGCCTGAACCAGGACTGAATTTTTGTCCTAAGCGGAGATTGTCACTCCAGGGGGTATGGGCTACTAGCCTATTAAGATTCTTATACCTTTCCATGTAATTGTGGAAGAACTTTTACATACTTAATATTTCTAGCCAATACACATATCTTGAACCACTTATATCACCTTTGTGTTGGTAATACTCTCCAATGCTAAGTGAGGCAGCTGATATTGAAAGGTTTGGGTAGCCATTTTTGGATTATGGACTGACAAGATATTCCATGGCTAAATAACTACCCCTGGGTTAGGAACTTCAGATGTTTTTTAACTACTCCTAGGTGGTTAAAATGAGCTTAATTTATTTATCACCCTTTGGTGAGCTATTTTATTTCTTTTTAAGATTATTTAGAGACAACAGAAGGGGAGAAGGAGAGAGAGAATCTCAAGCAGACTCTCCGTTGAAGGCAGAGCTGTCACAGGGGTCCATCCCATGACCCCAAGATCATGGCCTGAGTGGAAGTCAAGAGTTGGGTGCTTATGGGATGCCTGGGTGGCTCTGTTGGCTAAGCGTCTACCTTTGGCTCAAGTCATGATCGTTAGGCCCTAAGATCAAGCTCTGCATTGGGTTTCCTGCTCAGTGAGGAGTCTGCTTCTTCCTCTCCCTCTGTTTGCAGCTCCCTGTGCTTGTACGTTCTCTTTCCTGATATCTATTCAAGATAAATAAATCTTGAAAAAAAAAAAAAAGTCGGACCCTTAACCAACTGAACCACCCACACACCCGTGGTGAACTATTTTAAAGTAAATTATACTCAATAAAATGTTTGGTTGTAATTTAAGTAAATGACTAGATGAACCAGGATGGAATATTTCCTCTTAGATTGATAAGAACTGTAATAACGGGGTGCCTGAGTGGCTCGGTTAAGAATCTGCCTTTGGCTCAGGTCGTGATCCCAGGGTCCTGAGATCAAGCCCCACATCAGGCTCCTTGCTCAGTGGGGAGCCTGCTTCTCCCTCTGCTTGTGCTCTTTCTCTCTCTGTCAAATAAATAAAATCTTAAAAAACAAAACAAAACTGTAGTAAGACTTAAGTCTTCAAGCACAATATTATAAAATGGTATTTCCCAGAATGTTTCCCACTGAGTAGGATGTTAATAGATATTAGATGAAAAGAAAGAAAAGTTCCCTGACTATAAACAAAATTAGAGGTTTCTTTACTGCTCATGTGCATTCATGGCAGTTTCCCAAACATACTCAACTAGGAATCATCCCTCCCTTGTCAAGCATTTCTCAGAACTAGTGATATGCTCATAAAGTAAAGATGGGTAAGCTTTTTCTGTAAAGTATCAGACAGCCTTTCAGGACTGTGGGGGAACATACAATCTCTGGCTGCCAAACACAGTTTGTACATGAATGGGTGTGGCTGTTCTTGTAACTAAACACCTGTTTCTGTAAGTAAGAGAACAGTAAGTGTTATTTGTTTTAAAACTAAGTGACATCATTAGTACATCTTGGGAAACTGGACAGGACCAGAGAATAAAGGAGGAAAAAGGAGAGAGGACTGAGCATAAGGAGAAGGAATGTCTCCTTCCTCTGTGGCAGGTTTCACGAAGACTTGGCAAGTGATTCTCAAAACCATCTACACCCACTAGAGGGCACCAGGAATGCAATTTTCTTTGGGTGCCATTCTCAACTTTTGCTTTTAAAATGTTGAAATTAGCATTTGATGAGGTAGCACTTAGTGGAGTTTGGTTTAGCATTTTTCTTCTGCTACAGAGAATTAGAATCAGGCAAGTTAATGATAATTTACCAACCTAACATATCAATGATACTAACCCAGGAGATCTTTCATAATTAAAAGGATTATGGACTTTTTAGTAGCCTTTACATTATCTGGAGAATCAAGATGGATGGATTCTCTTGAAACATTTAATATCTTGTTTTTTTTTATTGGGTGGGAAGGGGCAAAGGGAGAGGGAGAGAAAGATTCTTAAGCAGGCTCGACATGGGCTTGATCTTGGGACCCTGAGATCATGACCTAAGTCAAAATCAAGAGTCTGATGTTTAACCAGCTGAGCCACCCAGGCACCCAAGATTTTACTTATTTATTTATTTATTTATATTAATTTATTCATTCATTTTATTTATTAAAATATTTTATTTTTTTATTTGCGAGAAAGAAAGAGTACAAGCAGGGGAAGGGCAGAAGGAGAAGCAGACTCTGGTGATCAGGGAGTCTAACATGGGGCTTGATCTCAGGACCCCTGGATAATGACCTGAGTCGAGGGCAGACACTTAACCAACTGGGCCACCCAAGTGCCCAAAGCTTTTAATATCTTAAGACATGGTAAAGTTTTACTGATCAGAGAGTCATTTAAATTTGTCATAGTAGAGGGGTGCCTGGGTGGCTTAGTCGGTCAAGTGGCTGTCTTTGGCTCAGGTCATAATCCCAGGGTCCTGGGATCGAGCCCCACATCGGGGAGAGCCTGCTTCTCTCTCTCCCTCTGCCGGCCGCTCTACCTACTTGTGCTCACTAACTCTCTGTCAAATAAATAAATAAGATCTTAAAAAAAAATTTGTCATATTGCCATCTAAAATGGAGGCTAAAATTGGAAATTGTTAAATCAACAAAACCTCTGATAAACGATAAGGATAAGAATTCCTCAATCTGGGGTTACCTGCCTGGGTCAGATTACGAGACTCTTGATTTCCAGGTTGTGAGTTCAAGCCCACATTGGATGTAGAAATTACTTACTTAAAAATAAAACCTTTTTTTAAAAAAGAATTCTTCCATTCCCACTTGTTGGCTATGGACAAATCTTTTAACATCTTTACTTCCGTGTGTGTGTGTGTGTGTGTGTGTGTGTGTGTATCAGTGACTGACAGGTAATAATTAATACATGTTTTCAAATATGATTTACTTAAATTCCCTTTGAGAATGCCCTTCATAAGGTCTTCTAACAGATGCAGTTTGAAATGGCTGCGTAAACCATAAACCCATAATCTATTCTATCTATAGCAGCCATTGCACTATTTTAAGTTTCCGGTTTTGTTCAAGATTATAGGCTTTATTTTGATTGCAGGCTTGGGCTCATGCACATTAACCATGAGATTTGCTTCCTTCATATCATCCCCTAATACCTATAGCCATGCTGGATGCACCATAGAAATGCTTTTGAATTGAAGAATTGATTAAATTACCTTTTGTCCATTACAACCTGAATGAATTTCATGATTAGCAGTGCCAATATACAACAGCTCTTCAATGGCTTTAATATAATATGTATGGAATGCTTTATAAATAACAATATTCATAATCCTGGCACTTAGTTTGCTAAAAATGAGCTTTCAAAACTGAATTCATGTAATTGTGTGCACAGGAATTCATTTTCTTGTTTAAAGAATGGGAAAAACGGTAAAAACTGAGCCTTTTACCCATGATAAAAAGTTTAAGGAATTTAGGAAAGTGGAAACATTGGATTTGATTCTGTATTGTGTTTTCTTGCCAACATTGTCATTAAATGTGATTGTATAGAAGTTATAATGTGTCCTTTATCCAACAAATATTAATAGACTCTTTTCCTGGCACTATTTTTTGGGCTAGAAACACTATCCTGGGCACTGGCTGCAGGGATATCTAATGTTAATTTAAGAGATTAATTTTTTTAAAGATTTTATTTATTTGACAGAGATCACAAGTAGGCAGAGAGGCAGGCAGAGAGAGAGGGGAAAGCAGGTTCCCTGGTCAGCAGAGAGCCCGAGGAGGGGCTCAATCCCAGGACCCTGGGATCATGACTGGAGCCGAAGGAAGAGGCTTTAACCCACTGAGCCACCCAGGCGCCCCAAGAGATTAATTTTTAGCTTAACAGAGATAGCAGTCTTTGGACAACAACTATTTGAATACTGCATTTGTGAAGAACCAGAATTTAATTTTGAAAGATGCAGGAAAATGTTTTGCTATGTACATTTACTAGACCAAGCAGTGAAATATTTTGTTCACATTTTTCTGATTATTACATTTAAATTCTTTTGTTCACTTTACTTACGTACTGTAGAATTAATTGCTTTCTCACAAACATATGTAGTCCTGTGACTGCCATCCAATCCAGACACAGAACAGTTCCACCACCTCCCCAAATTCCCTCCTGCTGCCTCTTTACTTCAGTTTTCTACAGCTGTCATAACAAGGTACCACAAACTGGCTGGATCACACAACAGAAATTTACTGTCACAGTTCTGGAGGTCGGAAGTTCAAGGTGTTGGCAGTGTTGGTTCCCTCTCTGAGTGAGAATCTGAGAATCTGTTCCATGCTTCTCCCCTGGCTTCTGGTGATTTGCTGGCAGTCTTTGGCTATTCCTTGGCATGTGGAAGCATCACTCTGTCCCTGCCCTAGTCTTCATGTGGTGTGTCCATGTCTGTGTCCCAGTTTCCCCCTTTTTTTAAAGATTTTATTCATTTATTTGTCAGAGAGAGAGAGAGGGAGAGATCACAAGTAGGCAGAGAGGCAGGCAGAGACAGAGGGAGAAGCAGGCTCCCTGCCGAGCAAGGAGCCCGATGTGGGACTCGATCCCAGGATGCTGGGATCATGACCTGAGCCGAAGGCAGCTGCTTAACCAACTGAGCCACCCAGGCGTCCCCCAGTTTCCCCTTTTTATAAGGACACAGTTGTTGGGGACTGGGGGCCCACCCTACTCCGGTGTGACTTCATCTTAGCTAATGACACCAGCAATGACCCTGTTCATAAATAAGGTCACATTCTGAGGTACTGAGGGGTCAGGACTTAAACATATGAATTTGGGGGGATGCAATTCAACCCGTAACAGTAGTCAACCGCTCTCCTAACCCTCAGCCTCTGGCTGCCATGGACCTGTTCTGTTTTCTAAGTGTTCCTTTTCCAGAATGTCATAGAAATACAATTATACAGTATATGTACCCTTGTCTCTGGCTTCTTTCATTTAGCATACTGCATTTGAGATCCATACACATTGTGTTTCTTGTTTGTTTTTTTAAAGATGTTATTTACTTATTTGACATAGAGCACAAGCAGAGTGGCAGGCAGAGGCAGAAGCAGCTTCCCTGCTGACGTGGGACTTAATCCCAGGACCCTGGGATCATGACCTGAGCTGAAAGCAGACGCTTAAGGAGTGAGCTACCCAGACACCCCCATAGACACTGTTTTATGTATGTGTCAGTAGTTTACTTTTATTGTTAAGGATTATTCCAGGATGTACTAAGTTTGTTTATCCACTCACCAGTTGAAGGACAGTTGAGTTATTACCAGTTTTTGGAGATCATAAATAAACTTGTTATAAACATTCACATTCATGTTTTTATGTGAAAATAGTTTTGACTTCTTTTTGGTGAATTCCTAGGAGTGGGGTTACTGTGTCATGAATGTGCAGGTAGTGTATGTTTACTTTAATAAGAAACTCAAATTATTTTCTAAAGTGGCTATACCGTTTTCATTCTCACCGGCAATGAATGAGAGTTCTTACTGCTCTTCTCCTTGTAGCAACTAGTATTGTCAGCTTTTTAATTAATGTTTAAAAACCCCAGTTTTTAAAAATTAATGTTTAAAAATTCCAGTATAGTTCACATACTGTATCATATTAGTTTTGGGTGTACAGTACAGTGATTCGGTCCTTCCGTACATCACCCGGTGCTCATCACAAGTGCCCTCCTTAGTCCCCATCCCCTCTTTTTTTTTTTTTTTTAAAGATTTTATTTATTTATTTGAGAGAGAGACAGTGAGAGAGAGCATGAGCGAGGAGAAGGTCAGAGGGAGAAGCAGACTCCCCATGGAGCTGGGAGCCCGATGCGGGACTCGATCCCGGGACTCCGGGATCATGACCTGAGCCGAAGGCAGTCGTCCAACCAACTGAGCCACCCAGGCGTCCCATCCCCATCCCCTCTTTAACGCATCCCCCCACCTACCGCCCCTCTGGTAACCAGCAGTTTGTTCTCTATAATTAAGAGTCTGTTTTTTGGTTTGCCTCTCTCTTTTTTTCCCCCTTTTCTCATTTGTTTTGTTTCTTAGATTCCACATATGAGTGAAATAGTATGGCATTTGTCTTTCTCTGACTTATTTCACTTAGCAGAATACTCTTTAGTTCCATCCGTGTTGTTGCAAATGGCAAGATTTCATTCGTTTTTCTGGCTAATATTCCATTGTGTATGTACACCACATCTTTTCTTTATCCATTCATCAGTTGATGGACATGTGGGCAGTTATAAATGTACTCTTAATCTCCTTCATCTATCTCACCCATCCTCCAACCTACCTCCCCTCTGGTAACCATCAGCTTGTTCTTTATAGTTAAGGGTCTGTTTCTTGTTTTTTTTTTTTTTTTTTTTTTCCTTTGTTCATTTGGTTCTTAAATTCCACATATAAGTGAAATCATATGGTATTTGTTTTTCTCTGACTGGCTTATTTTACTTAACATTTTACTCTCCAGTTCCATCCATGTTATTGCAAATGGCAAGACTACAGATTTTGGTTACTAGCCTTTTACCTGTTAAGACATTTTCAAATATCTTCTCCCATTCTGTCTATTATCTTTTGGTTTTGTTGACTGTTTCCTTTGCTGTGCAAAAGATTTTATCTTGATGAAACCCCGATAGTTCATTTTTGCCTCTCTTTCCTTTGCCTTTGGAGTCATGTCTAGCAAGAAGTTGCTATGGCTGAGGTCACAGATGTTGCTGCCTGTGTTCTCCTCTAGGATTTTGATGGATTCCTGTCTCACATTTAGGTCTTTCATACATTTTGAGTCTATTTTCGTGTATGTTGTAAGAAAATGGTTCAGTTTCATTCTTCTGCATGCCTGGTGTTTTGGGTTTTCCACATAAAGTATCATGTCATCTGTGAAGAGAGAGTTTGACTTCTTTGCTGATTTGAATTGTTTTTATTTCTTTTTGTTGTTTGATTGTTGAGGCTATGTTAGTACTATGTATGTATATATACATAGTATGTTAGTACTATGTTGAATAGCAGTGGTGATAGTAGACATCCATGCTGTGTTCCTGACCTTAGGGAAAAGCTCTCAGTTTTTCCCCATTGAAAATAATATTCACTGTGGGCTTTTCATAGATGGCTTTCATGATATTGAGGTATGCTCCCTCTATCCCTACACTGTGGAGAGTCTTAAGAAAGGCTGCTGTACTTTGTCAAATGCTTTTTCTGCATCTATTGAAAGGATCATATGGCTCTTGTCCTTTCTTTTAGTAATGTAGTGTATCACATTGATTGATTTGTGGATGTTGAACACCCTTGCAGCCCAGGAATAAATCCCACTTAGTCAAAATGAATAATCCTTTTAATGTAGTGTTGGATCCTATTGGTTAGTATCTTGGTGAGGATTTTTGCATCCATGTTCACCAGGGATATTGGTCTATAATTCTCCTTTTTGGCAGGATCTTTGGTTTGGGGATCGAAGTAATGCTGGCCTCATAGAAAGTCTTTGGAAGTTTTCCTTCCATTTCTACTTTTTGAAACAGCTTCAGAAGAATAGGTATGAATTATTCTTTAAAAGTATGGTAGAATCTTTCTGGGAAGCCATCTGGCCCTGGACTCTTGTTTGTTGGGAGATTTTTGATTACTGTTTTAATTTCCTTACTGGTTATGTGTCTGTTAAGGTTTTCTATTTCTTCCTGTTTCAGTAGTTTATACATAGTTTATACCAGTAGTTTGGTAGTTTATACATCTCTAGTAATGCATCCATTTCTTCCAGATGCTTAATTTGTTGGCATATAGTTTCTCATAATATGTTCTTATAATTGTTTGTATTTCTTTGGTGTTGGTTGTAATCTCTCCTCTTTTACTCATTATTGTATTTATTTGGGTCCTTTCTCTTTTGTTTTTGATAAGTCTGGCTAGAGGTTTATCAATCTTAGTAATTCTTTCAATGAACCAGCTCCTAGTTTTGTGGATCTGTTCTACTGTTCTTTTGGTTTCTATTTCATTGATTTCTGCCTCAATCTTTATTAATTTTCTTCTCTGGCTGGGTTTAGGCTTTGTTTGCTGTTCTTTTTCCAGCTCCTTTAGGTATAAGGTTAGGTTGTGTATTTGAGAACTTTCCCTTTCTTGTTTCTTGAGAAAGGCTTGTATTGCTATATACTTCCTTCTTAGGACCTCCTTTCCTCATCCCAAATGTTTTGAACAGTTGTGTTTTCATTTCCATTTGTTTCTATGAATTTTTTTCCATGAATTTTTCACATTCTTTAATTTCCTGGTTGACCCATTCATTCTTTAGTAGGCTGCTCTTTAGCCTCCATGTATTTGAGTTCTTTCCAAATTTCCTCTTGTGTTTGAGTTCTAGTTTCAAAGCATTGTGGTCTGAAAATATGCAGGGAATGATCCCAGCCTTTTGGTACTGGTTGAGACTTGATTTGTGATCCAGGATGTGATCTATTCTGGAGAATGTTCAATGTGCACTAGAGAAGAATATGTATTCTGTTGTTTTGGGATGGAATGTTCTGAATATATCTCTGATGTCCATCTGGTCCAGTGTATCATTTAAAGCCTTTATTTACCTGTTGACCTTTTGCTTAGATGATCTGTCCAATTCAGTGAGGGGGGTGTTAAAGTCCTCTACTATTATTGTATTATTGTTGATGTTTTTCTTTGATTTTGTTATTAATTCGTTATGTAATTGGCTGTTCCCATGTTAGGGGCATAGATATTTTATTTTTTTATTGTGTTATGTTTGTCACCATAAAATACATCATTAGTTTTTGATGCAGTGTTCCAAGATTCATTGTTTAGGTACAACACCCAGTGCTCCATGCAATACGTGCCCTCCTTAATACCCATCACCAGGCTCACCCATCCACCAACCTCCCTCCCCTCTAAAACCCTCGTATTGTTTCTCAGAGTCCATAATAAGGGCACAGTTATTTAAAATTGCTATATCTTCTTGTTGGACAGACCCTTTAAGTATAATATAGTGTCCTTCCTCATCTTATTAGTCTTTAGCTTAAAATCTAATTTGTCTGATATAAGGATTGCCACCCCAGCTTTCTTTTGATGTCCATGGTAAATTGCTTTACACTCCCTCACTTTAAATCTGGAGGTGCCTTTGGGTCTAAAATGAGTCTCTTACAGACAACATATTGATGGATCTTGGTTTTTGTTTTTGTTTTTGTTTTAATCCATTCTGATACCCTGTGTCTTTAATTGGGGCATTTAGTCCATTTACACTCAGGGTAACTATTGAAAGATAATAATTTAGTGCCATTGTATTGCCTCTAAGGTGACTGTTACTGTATATTGTCTCTGTTCTTTTCTGATGTATGTTACATTTAGGTTCTCTCTTTGCTTAGAAGACCCCTTTCAATATTCCCTGTAGGGCTGGTTTGCTATTTGCAAACTCTTTTAGTTTTTGTTTGTCCTGGAAACTTTTTATTTCTCCTGTTTTCAGTGACAGCCTAGCTGAATATAGTATTCTTGGCTGCATATTTTTCTCACTTAGTTCTCTGAATATATCATGCCAGACCTCTCTGGCCTGCCAGGTCTGTGTGGATAGATCTGCTGCCAATCTAATATTTCTACCTTTGTAGGTTACAGACCCCTGTCCAGAGCTGCTGTCAGAATTTTCTCTTTATCTCTGAGACTTTTAAGTTTTACTATTAGGTGATGGGCTGTTGACCTATTTGTATTGGTTTTGAGGGGGGTTCTCTGTGCCTCCTGGGTTTTGATGCTTGTTTCCTTCCCCAAATTAGTGAAGTTTTCCTCTATAATTTGCTCCAATATACCTTATTCCACCCCACACTTTCTTCTTCTTCTGGGATCCCAGTTATTCTAATATTGTTTAATCTTATGATATTCCTTATCTCTCAAATTCTCACCTCGTGATCTTGTAGTTGTTTATCTCTCTTTTTCTAAGCTTCCTTATTCTCCATAATTTGGTCTTCTATATCACTAATTCTCTCTTCTGCCTTACTTATCCTAGCAGTAAGTCTCCATTTTTTATTGTACCTCATTAATAGCTTTTTAAAATTTCAACTTAGTTAGATTTTAGTTCTTTTATTTCTCCAGAAAGGGATTCTCTAGCATTTTCTAGGCTTTTTTCTTTTTTTTTTTTCTTTTAAAGATTTTATCTATTTACTTGACAGAGAGAGATCACAAGTAGGCAGAGAGGCAGGCAGAGAGAGAGGGAGAAGCAGGCTCCCTGCCAAGCAGAGAGCCCGATGTGGGGCTCGATCTCAGGACCCTGAGATCATGACCTGGGCCGAAGGCAGAGGCTTAACCCACTGAGCCACCCAGGTGCCCCTCTAGGCTTTTTTCAAGCCCAGCTAGTATCTTTATAATCATCATTCTGAACTCTAGGTTTGACATCTTACTAATGTCTGTAGTCTGTATTGATTAGGTCCCTAGCAGTTGGTACTCCCTTTTGGGTTTTTGTTGTTGTTGTTTGTTTGTTTTTTGAGGTGAGTTTTTCCACCTTGTCTTTTTCTTCAGATAAATGAGAGAACAAAATGCTAAACGGGTAACAATGACCCCAGAAAAAATATACACTAAACAACTCAGAAGAGATCTGAAACTGGAGGGAAAAGAGGGGGGGAAAATATGATCAGGCTGGTAAATAGAACAGAACCACACACTTGATTTTGGTTGTATTTTGTTCTGTTAGGAGGAACTGCCTCCCAAAATTTTAAAGAAAGAAAAACTTACATATATACAAAAATAAGAGTAAATATGATGAAGGGATGGAGGATGACTGTAAAGATGGAAATTAAAGGAATTGATAAGTTGGTTGAAAAAAGAAAGAAAAAATTTAAAAAAAAAGGAGAGAATGTGATCAGATGGGAGACTAGAATATAGACTTATGCTAGATTTAGGGTATATTTTGGTCTGTTAGAAGAAATGTTTCCCAAAATTTTAATGAAAGAAAAACTTATATGTGTACAAAAAAAGTTAAGTACAATGAAGGGAAAAATATGAATATAAAAATGAAAATTAAAGATTTTTAAAAAAGTTATTGATAAGATGTTGGTTAAAATAGGAAAGAGGAAAAATTCAAAAAAAATGAAAAAAGAAAAAAATAAAGAAAATTAAAAGAATTTAACTTTGTAAGACTAAAGAATCATAGGAAAAAGGCCATGAATTCTATGTGCTGTATTCCTCTCACTCTGGAGTTTTGCTGTTCTCATTGATTGGTAAAACTTGGTCTTGCCTAGATGTTCTTGCTGATCTTCTGGGGGAGATGCCTTTTGCAGTGATTCTCAAATGTCTTTGCCTGAGGTGGAATTGTACCACTCTTGCCAGGGGCCAGTCTAAGTAATCTTCTTGGGTTTGCTCTTGGTAGCTTTTTTTCCCCTGAAAGCTTTCTGTACAGCTTTGGAAGACAAGAATGGAAATGGTGGTCTCTCAATCTCCAGCCTGGAGGAACTGAGAGCTTGGGGTCCCCTCTTCAGTGAGCCCTCAGAGAAAAGCCATCAATCACTTCTGTCTCCCTGGTCTCCAGCCATGCTCCATGCTCACCTAGGCCTGTGACTGAGCATTCTATCTCTGGCACACCACCTGTTTGGAGTCTTCAAACTCAGCAGATTCCTGCAGCACAATCCCACACTGCTTCTTGCAGGGAAGGAAGTGGAGTCTGCCCAGATCTGCCACTTATGGGGTTCCTCCTCAAAGAGCAGTGGCCCAACCGTGCCAGGGATCATAGTTTATGGCAACACTGAGCTGAGAACCCTCTTCTTGGCTCTGTCTTTGCAGCTGGCTTCCCTGCTCTAATACCTGGGAACCCAGCCACACTCAGGCTCCCCCAGTCTTTCTGTGACCCTGAGGGACCTGAGACCACACTGTCCCAGGAAGGGCTCCACCCCCCGATTAGCCGCTAGAATGATGTTCCTCAGTGCAGCAAACTTCTAAAAGTTCTGATTTCATGCTCTACTGCTGTCACTTGCCTGGAGCCAGCTGATGGAGTCTCCCTCCCACCACGGTCTATCTTCCAGTACATTGCCTTGGATTCACTTCGCACATCCTACCTTCCAGAAAGTGGTCACTTTTGTATTCATAGAATTGCTGCTATTCTTTTCTTTGATCTCCTGTTGAGTTTGTAGGTGTTCAGAATGGTTTGATGACTACGTAGCTGAATTCTTGGCACCAGATGAAATTTAGGTCTCCTACTCCTCCACTATCTCCTCCTGAGACTCATTTTGAACACGGAGATACATCCAGACTGAAAGTGAAGGGATGGAGAACCATCTTTCATGCTAATATACCTTAAAAGAAAGTGGGGTAGCCATTTTTATATCAGACAAATTAGATTTTAAGTTAAAGACTGTAGTCAGAGATAGAGAAGGACACTATATCAGTCTTTGTTAAAAAAAAAATATTTTATTTATTTATTTGACAGAGATCACAAGTAGGCAGAAAGGCAGGCAGAGAGAGAGGAGGAAGCAGGCTCCCTGCTGAGCTGAGTGCTCCATGTGGGACTTGATCCCAGGATCCTGAGATCATGACCTAAGCTGAAGGCAGAGGCTTAACCCACTGAGCCACCCAGGCGCCCAGACACTATATCAGTCTCAAAGGGTCTATACAACAAAAAGATCTAACAACTGTAAATATCTATGCCCCCAACATGGAGTAGCCAACTACATAAAGCAACTATTAATTAAACAAAGACACATATTGATAAGAATATGTTAATTGTAAGGGATCATAACACTCCACTCTCAGCAGCAGACAGATCATCTAAGCAGGAAATCAACAAAGAAACAAGAGCTTTGAATGACACACTGGTCCAAATGGACCTCATAGATATATACAGAACATTCCACCCTAAAACAACAGAATACTCATTCTTCTCGAGCACACATGTTACTTTCTCCAGAATAGACCACATACTGGGTAACAAATCTGGTATCAACCAATACCAGAAGATTGAGATTATTGCCTGTATATTCTCAGACCACTTTGAAACTGGAACTCAGTCACAACAAAAAGTTTAGAAGAAATTCAAACACTTTGAAGCTAAAGACCATCCTGATCAAGAATGTTGGGTTCAACCAGGAAATCAAATAAGAACCTAAACAATTCATGAAAACCAATGAATTATAAAACATATCAATCCAAAACCTAGGGGATATGGCAAAGGCGTCTTAAGGAGGAAATATATAGCCATCCAAGCCTCATTCAAAAAAATACAAAAATCCAGAATATGCAAAACCTATTTCCACCTTGAAGAACTGGAGAATCAATAACAAATTAAGCCTACCCCCATGCATGAGGAGGGAAATGATTAAGATTAGAGCAGAGATCAATGAATTAGAAACCAGAGATACAGAAGAACACATTAATGAAACAGAAGACTGAAAAACCACTGGCCAAACTATTCCAAAAGAAAAGGGAAAGGACCCAAATTAATAAAATTATGAATGAAAGGGGAGAGATTGCGACAAACACCAAGGAAATAGAAACAATCATCAGACTTTATTATCAACAGCTATATGCCAATACGTTAAGCAACCTAGAAGAAATGGATGCATTCCTGGAAACCTATAAACTTCCAAGAGTGAAACAAGAAGAAATTGACAACCTGAATAGACCAATATCTAGTAACGAGATTGAAGCAGTGATCAAAAACTTCCCAAAAAACAGGGCCCAGGACCCGATAGATTCCCTGCAGAATTCTACCAAACATCCAAAGAAGAAATAATACCTATTCTCCTGAAGCTGTTTCAAAAAATAGAAACAGAAGGAAAACTTACAGACTCTTTCTATGAAGCCAGCATTACCTTGATCCCCAAACCAGGAAAAGACCCCATCAAAAAGGAGAATTTCAGACCAATATCCCTGATGAATATTGGTGCCAAGATTCTCAACAAGATCCTAGATAATAGGATCCAACAGTACATTAAAAAGATTATCCACCATGACCAGGTGGGATTTATCTCTGGGATGCAAGGGTGGTTCAACATTCACAAACCAATCAATGCGATAGAACAAATCAATAAGAGAAGGGAGAAGAACCACATGGTCCTCTCAATTGAGGCAGAAAAAGCATTTGACAACATAGAACATCCATTCCTGATTAAAACTCTTCAGAGTATAGGGATAGAGGGAACATTTCTCAACTTCATAAAATCCATCTATGAAAAACCCACAGCGAATATCATTCTCAATGTGGAAAAGCTGAGAGCTTTCCTCTTAAGATCAAGAACATGACAAGGATGCCCACTCTCACAACTGTTGTTCAACATAGTCCGAGAAGTCCTAGCAACAGCAATCAGACAACAAAAAGAAATAAAATGTATTCAAATGTCAAAGAAGAAGTCAAACTCTCTCTCTTTACAGATTGCATGATAATTTATGTGGAAAACTCAAAACACTACACACCCAAATTACTTCAACTCACACTGCAATTCAGTAATGTGGCAGGATACAAAATCAATGCACAGAAATAAGTTGTATTCTTATAAACTAACAATGAAACTGTAGAAAGGGAAATTAGAGAATTGATTTGATTTACAATAGCACCCAAAATCATAAAATACTTTGAAATAAACCTCACCAAAGAGGTAAAGGATCTGTAATCTAGGAACTACAGAACACTCATGAGAGAAATTGAAGAAGACACAGAAAGATGGAAAAATATTCCGTGCTCATGGATCTGAAGAATAAACATGGTTAAAATATCTATGCTGCCCAGAGCAATCTATACTTTCAACACCATCCCAATCAGAATACCGTCAGTAGTTTTAAAGGTGCTGGAACAAACAATCCTAAAATTTGTATGGAACCAGAAAAGACCCCAAATCGCCAAGGAAATGTTGAAAATTTTTTTAAAAAGCTGGGGGGCATCACATTGCCTGATTTAAAGCTGTATTACAAATCTGTGATCACCAAGACAGCATGATACTGGTTCAAAAACAGACACATAGACCAACGGAACAGAGTAGAGAGCCCAGGTATGGACTCTCCACTCCATGGTCAAATAATCTTCAACAAAGCAGGAAAAAATATCCAGTGGAAAAAAGACAGTCTCTTCGATAAATGGTTCTGGGAACACTGCACAGCCACATGCAGAAGACTGAAACTGGACCATTCTCTGACACCATACATGAAGAGAAACTCAAAATGGATGAAAAACCTCAATGTGAGACAGGAACCCATCAAAATCCTAGAGGAGAACATAGAGCCAGTAACCTCTTTGACATCGGCCACAGTAACTTCTTTCAAGACATGTCTGTAAAGGCAAGGGAAACACAAGCAAAAATGAACTTTTGCAACTTCGTCAAGATAAAAAGCTTCTGCACAGTGAAGGAAATAGTCAACAAAACAAAGAGGCAACCCATGGAATGGGCAGAAACATTTGCAAATGACACTACAAAGGACTGATATCCAAGATGTATAAAGAACCTGTTTAAATTATACACACACACACACACACACACACACACACACACACACACACACACAAATTTTGGGCCTAGCTTCATGTTTGCAAAATATGACACTAATAAAGATTTTGTCATCAATTCCAGTTTTATACTGGAAGAGAAATGCATGACCTTTAAAATATGCAAAAAAAAATTCTTCATGTGTATATGCATGTGTAGGTTACTATAAACAGAACCATTAATCCATATAAGAGATTATATAAAAGAGCCATATAAAAAGTACTCCCCCATTACTCAGCAATTGCTCATCTTCACTGGTCTTAGAATGTGTACTGGGCACCTGCGTGGCTCAGTTGGTTAGGCATCTGCCTTTGGCTCAGGTCATGGTCTCGGGGTCCTGGAATCGGGTCCCACCTTGGGCTCCCTGCTCAGCGGGGAGCTTGCTTCTCCCTCTCCCTCTGCCTGTGGTTCCCCTTGCTTGTGATCTCTCTGTCAAATGAATAAAGTTTAAAAAGAAAATTGAGGGAATCAGTCCAATTTTGTCCTCTTATTACTTATGAGTCCTTCCTGAAGAAAGTTACTACTGACTACCCCAGAATGAGTAAAGCCTTTGGACCCACAAGACCTGTGACTCATATGCTCATAGGTTTGAGCAGTTCCTGTCCACTCATTCTTGCTCTGTTTCACGGACCTAGGAGGGCCCCTGCCTAACTCTGTAAAAACCATCTTGTCAAGCTCTTCTATGTATCAGAAGATAAAATGCATTAATACAAACATCTATAGTAGTGGAAAAACAGATGCCTGATGGCTATCTCAGAGAATTATAGTAATATGTACCTATGTTGACAGACGATACAAATTACACACACACTGGGAGGCAAATATTTGCAACAAGTAGAGGCAAACAAAGAAGCTTTCAGTCATCCTAATATTAGTTTTAATTACAGCTTTACTACTTTTTATTTGAAAAGTCTCAAGAAAAGAATCTTTCCTAAATTTAGTGTCCTAATGAATTGAATGGGGGAAAATGTGGTAAAGCTAGAAGAGTTATCTAATGGAGTTAAAAGAAAAATGTGTATAATGCACCCAACATTTATTAGAGACTGAGTAAATTATAGGAAAATATAAAAATGCTTTATAGGAAGGTAAATTAATGTGAATATTTAATATAGGTAAGAAAGTTGGAGGCCCACTGGAAAGCACACATGTGTATCAGAAATGTGCTTTCATAAACACTGTCAGCCTGCCTGACCACAGTTGGAAAGAATTTGTTAAACATCAACTTTAATTATTTAATTATTTATCTATTAATTTATTAATTAAAATTTTTATTGTGTTATGTTAGTCACCATAAAATACATCATTAGTTTTTGATGCAGTGTTCCAAGATTCATTGTGTATGTACAACACTCAGTGCTCCATACAATACATGCCCTCCTTAATACCCACCACCAGTCTCACCCACCCCTGCTACCCCCCTCCCTTCCAAACCCTCATTTTGTTTCTCAGAGTCCACAGTTTCTCATGGTTCATCTCCCCCTCTGATTTATCCCCCTTCACTTTTCCTTTCCTTCTTGTAATATCTTCCATGTTATTCCTTATGTTCCACAAGTAAGTGAAAACATATGGTAATTGACTTTCTCTGCTTGACTTATTTCACTGAGCATAATCTCCTCCAGTCCCATCTATGTTGATGTAGAAGTTGGGTATTCATCCTTTCTGATGGCTGAGTAATATTCCATTGTATATATGGACCACATCTTCTTTATCCATTTGTCTGTTGAAGAGCATCTCAGCTTGTTCCACAGTTTAAAAATGAATTTTAAATTATGTTGGCCAAACCCTAATTTCATTACATTCTCTCTTTCTCTCTGTCTCTCTCTCACACACACATCCTAAAAGATGTCTTAAAATAACACTTTAATTGGAGGAACAAGGCCACTATACTTAGTAGCAGAATATATTAGATTTTGATGAATGAGATTTTGAAAAGAATAGAAAGGTTAGAAGGGAGTTCTGGGAGGAAATCAGGTCTTTACTCTTATAATTTGAAATGTAATGGCAGTAGCTTTTATTTTTATGGTTCCTTAGAATTTAAAAATGGCTTTTACATACATCTTTTTCTGGGCAAATTCTCATTCTGATAGCACCTTCCTTAGAGCTGCCTTCATTGCAGCTGAATATCTAGATAGCTGGATTGAATGTTGGCGGTTTCACCGTATACAATATGGAGAACACGAGGTCCATACCTGATTGGGAGTCAGAAAGGGGGCGGCAGAAACTGAAGCCTGTAGTGGAGAGGAAAAAGGTGACCACGAACAGGTGTGGTAGGCATGTGGTGAAGACTTTGGTCTGACACCCTCGGCTGATGGGGTCCTCAGCACGGCAGAGAAGATGCGAATGAAGGAGACCATGATGGATGCCAAGCAGATGAATGCTGCTGAAGTTGTGACGGTAGCCACTGCAATCCCATGGATGAGTTCATGAGAAAAAGCCCGAATCGCCACACAACGCTGGTCAATTCTCACAAGCTTTCTGCCCAAATCTATATTGATCAATTGATATTGATTTGGGCAGAAAGCTCCTGAGAATTGTCCAGAAACCCCTTGCGAACTCGCTTCTGGTGGCTGGGGCCTTCAAGGGAGCTGCCTGGGCCTGAACCGTGGTCCAGAGGGTCGCAGCCCAAACCCTGCAAGAAAGCACACAAAAAGGCCATGCCCTAGGCCCAAATTGCCTCAGAGCTCGGGCCAAACCCACCATGTCCTCAGCCCCCTGGGAATCCCACCTCAGCGCTGGTAGATGGGGCCTACCATGCCCCAAGGCCCTAAAGCTAACCCTAGGTTGGGCTTTCAGGCTTCTATACCCAGATGACTGGTCCTCCAGATTGGGGAACCCTGAGCCAAGCCCAGGAGTCCGCCTGACATCCAGGAGGAAACTGTGTGGTTTGGAGCTGTGCAGAACCCTCTAAGCAGGAGAAACTGGCATGCACCCCTGAGAGCAGCCCTAGAATTGCCATCACCTCTGGACACAAACCCAAGGGCTGACACACCATTAGACCCCCACCCTCAACCCAGCCCCCCAGTGAGCCTGCCTCAGCACTGGCAGAACGGGTCTGCAATGCCCCTAGGTCCTAACCCTAACACTAAGTTGGGTTTTCAGGCTCCATCCCCCAGACCTGGCCCCCCAGCCCTCCAAATAGTGGACCCCTGAACCTCACCACTTGACTCCGCCTGCCACCCAGGAGACACTGTGCCATTTTGAGCTGTGCAAAACGCTCTGAGTAGGAGAAACCTGCATGCCCCCCCTGAGGCCACCCCAACCTTCAGCGCCCCACTGGGCTGACGCTCAAGCTGGACCCCCCCCTCAACTCTGCCCCCAGAAAGCTCCACTGCAGGAGAGCCCTCAGGGAGCCACGTGTGCCGGCCTGTGTTCCCGGATCGCTGCGACACACACCTGGTGAGAAAACACTCTAGACCGTGGGCACCAGCATGGCCGAATCGCTGTCCAACATGGGCCAATTCTCACGATCTTTCTGCCCAAATGGATATCGATTTGGGCAGAAAGCTCGTGAGAATTGGCTGGAAAACCCCCAGCGAACTCACTTCGGGCAGCGCGGGCACAAAGGGCAGCCATCTGGGCCTTGCTTCAGGTCCCGAGTGGTCGGGACCCGAATCCTGTGAGAAAGCCCTCTAGGAGCCAGGCACATGTGAGGCCAATGCATCCCGCTACTCAGCCCCCTGGGGTGCCCTCCCTGGCACTGGCAGATTGGACCTGCCATGCCCCTAGGCCCTCACCCTAACCATAGGTTGGGTTTTCACGCTTCCATCCCCAGAGACCTACCCCCAAGCCCTCCAGATTGGGTACCCCTGAGCCACACCACAGGTCACCACCTGCCACCCAGGAAGAAACCCTGCTATTTTGAGCCAGGACATGCACCTTGAGAGAAAGTGGTCTAGACAGCAGCTACCAGTGCAGCCTGAATTGCCGCCCAACGTCGGCCAATTCTCAGGAGCTTTCTGCCCAAATCAGTATTGAGCAGAAAGCTCGTGAGAATTGGCCAGCATTGGGCTACATACAATTCGGGCTGTGCTGGCTCCCACGCTCTAGAATGCTTTCTCTATAGGCGAGTGTCATGGCCATTTGGGAACACGAGCTGAGCTCCTGTGGTTCCTGCGAGGACCCCCTTGCAGAGCAGCTTTCCAGGGGCAGAGCTGAGGGAGGGGGTATGGCTGAGCATCAGCCTCCGTGTTTGCAGCCCCGTTTCTTAAGTGGTAATTAACTTCCTTCAAAAGCCTACCAATACCCTTGTCCTTTTTGGAGAAGTAAATATACTCTTCTAAACAAACACTCACCTCCTCGGTTCCAAATGCAACATGAGTCAGGTTGGGATTCACCCCCCCTACCCCTGCCCCAGCTCCAGACCCCCACCGGGAGGACTCTTCTGAACCATCCCAACAGCACATTGCCAGCAAACTGGGCAAACAGGGCACAAGGCTGAGTGGGGGCCCAGCTCCAGTGGTTGTTACCATCACTCTTGAGCCTGGAGAAACAGAGAATCTTCAGCTCACCACTCCTTCCTGTAAAACCAAGCTGCAGTGCCTCACTTTTCAGGGTCTCTCACCCAGCACCTCACCACTGCACTCAGAGCCAACAGGCTGCACAGACTCCTCTTCTGGCGAGTTTCCCACTGCAGCTCGCCACTGCCTCTAGTGGTGGCAAGCAGCATTACTGTGCCTTCCAAGGACTCTCTCACTGCACCTCACCGCTCCCTCCAGTGGCGTGAACCGGCATTGCTGGGCCTTCCAGCGTCTCCTAATGCAGCTCACAACCCCTCCACTGGTCTAAAGCCACACTTTCACTGTCCCTCTAGATTGGCTACATCTGAGCAAAACCGAGGATTCCACCAGCCACCCAGGAGGAAACCATGCCACTGGGAGCTGCGCAGAACGCTGAGAATGGAAGAAACCTGTATGCCTCCCTGAGGCCACCCCTACATTTGACAATCCCCCTGGTCACAAACTCACAGCCTGACATGCTTCCTGACCCCCGTCCTCAACAAAGCCCCCCAGGGATCCCACCTCAGTGAGAGGCAGGTGGGGCCTGCCATGCCCCTATGTCCTCTCCCTAACCATTGGTTGGGTTTCCAGGCTTCCGTCCCCAGAGACCTGACCCTGGTCAGGGTACCGCTGACGCACATGCCAGATCTCTGCAAGCCACCCAGGAGGAAGCCCTGCAATTTGGAGCTGCGCAGAACCCTCTGATGGGAGAAACCAGCATGTCTCCCTGAGGCCAGCCCCAGGCTTGGCGTCCCCCCGGACACAAACCCAGAGCCTGACACACTCAGGAGCCAGATGTACCCTGCCCTCAACTCAGTTCCCTGGGGAGCCCTCCTAGTGCTGGCAAATCAGGCCTGCCATACCCTAGATCCTAACCCTAACACTAGGTTGGGTTTTCAGGTGTCTGTCCCCAGAGGCTTGCCCCCAAGCCCCCCAGACTGGGGACTCCTGAGCCCCACCCTACAACTCCGCCTGCCACCTGGGAGGATCCATGCTGTTTGGAGCTGCACAAAACCCAATGAGCAGAAGAAATCTGCATGCCCCTCTGGGCCAACCCCATCTTTGGATCTCCCCAGCCCACAAACTGGGCGCCTCACGCTCAGCTTGGACCCCTCCCTCAACTATGCCCCTGGAGAGCTCCCCTCAGCAGGGGCCCTCAGGGGAGCTGCATGGACTGGCCCATTGTCCCAGATGGTCGCAACACATACCTAGTGAGAAATCGCTCCACACACCAGCCGTGCACCCGACCTGAATTGCCGCACAGTGCCAGACAATTCTTATGAGCTTTCTACCCAAATCAATGTTGATATGTGGAGAAAGCTCATGTGAGTTGGCTGGAAAATTGGCCGGAAACCCCAGCGAACTTGCTTCCTGCATTAGGGGCCTTAAGGGGAGCCACCTGGGCCTGGCCGGTTGTTCCATAGGGTCCACACCCCAGGACTCCAACTTCCACGCAGGATGAAACCGTGCCATTTGGAACTCCAGAAAGGATTCAGATGAACTGAAATCTGCATTCCCACCTCTGGGCACCCCCATATTCAATTTGCACCTGGATGCAAACCAGGAGCTTGACACTCACCCTGATCCAATTCCTCAACTCTGCTCCCCAGAAAGATGGTAGAGCACCGGCAGATCTGGCCATTTGGAACTCTGGGAATGGTGAACAGTGGAAGGAATCTGCATGCCTATCTGAGGCCATTCCCACAGTGAGTGGACCCCTGTCCAAAAAAACCCAGAGCCAGTCACTCACCCTGACCCACACCCTCAACTCAGAAGCCCAGGAAGCTCTCCACAGAGCCTTCAGATTGGTCCTGCCATGCCCTTAGGCCCCAACCCTAAGCCTTGGTTGGGTTCTTATAGGTCCATCCTCAAGGGCCTGTCCTCAAAGCTCAAGGGATAGGGGACAACTGAGCAATACCAGCAGACTCAGCCTGCCATCCAGAAGGAAACAGTGCCATTTGGAACTACAGAAAGGATTCAGAGGAGCAGAAATATGCATGCATGAGGCCATCCACACATTCAGCGGCTCTGTGGACAGAAGCTTGGAGTCTTATGCTCACCTTGACCCATGCCCTGATCTCAGTCCCCAAGTCTCCTCCCCGTAAAGTTTGAAACAGCACCGACAGATCAGCCCTGCCATGTCCTGAGGCCCTAATCCTAACCATAGTTTCAGTTCTGAGGTTTCTGTCCACAGAGGTCTGGTACAGAAGCCCTATAGTTTGGGGACACATGAGCAATAGCAGAGGACTCTGCCTGTCACCCGGAAGGAAACCATGCCATTCGGAACTCCGGAAATCATGAATAGCAATAGAAATCTGCAGGCCCACATGAGGCCATGTTCACACTGAGTGGACCCCTGGACACAAAACCAGAGCCAAAAACTCAGCCTCACCCATGCCCTCAGCTAGCCCCCCAGACAGGTCTCCATTGGGTCTTCAGATGAGGACCTGCCATGCCCCTAGTCCCTAATGCTAACCCTTGGATGGCTTCTGAGAGGAATTTCACCAAGGGCTTTGCTTCTTGGTGACAACACAGCCTGCTAGCCAGAAGGACACCATGCCATTTGGATCTTCAGAATGGTTTCAGAGCAGGAGAAATGTACATGCCCACCTCAGGCCATGGCCAAATTTAGTGGACCTCTGGATACAAACCCAGAGACAGCATTCACCCTGACCCATGCTCTCAACTCAGCCCTGGGAACACTCCCAAAAGAACCTTTAGATCCATCTTTCCATGGCTCTAGGTCTTAAACCTAACTCTTGGTTGGGATCTGAGGGGTCCATCCCCAGTGGCCATGCTCCAAAGGGCAGGAGTTCAGGACACCTGGGCAGTAGCAGAGGACTTACCCAGCCTCACTGAAGGAAATTTTGCCCTTTCGAACTCTGGAAAACATTCCAGTGCTGGAGAAAAATATGCATGCCCATCTGAGGCCTCCCCCACATTCAGCGGCCCCCTGGACACAAAGCTGGAGCCTGACACTCACCCTGACGTTCTCTGTCAGCTCATCCCCCAGTAGAGATTGAAACACCTGGGCAGTTCGTGCCTGACATGCCCCTAGGCCCTAACCTTAACCCTAGGCTGGGTTTTCAAGGTTCTGTCCCCAGAGTCCTGGCATGCATGCCCTACATGCTGGGGATACCTGAGCAATACCAGAGGACTCTGCCTGACACCCAGAAGGAACCTGTGCCAATTGGAAATCTGATAAGGATTCAGAGTAGGAGAAATCTGCATGTCCACCTGAGGCAACACCCACATTTAGTGGACCCCTGGACACAAATCCGGATCCTGACACTCAACCTGACCCATGCCCTCATTGCAAACCCCCCTCCCCCACCCCGGGAAGCTCATGAATGTACCTTTACTTTGGTGCTGCCCTGCTCTAGGCCCTAACATTTACTAGGTTGTGTTCTGAGAGGTCCGTCCCCAAGGGTCTGCCTCTAATGCCTCAGGGAGTGCGGACCACTGAGCAATACCTGAGGACTAAACATACAACACAGAAGGACACTGCCATTCGGAACCCTGGAAAGGTTTCAAGGCAGGAGAAATCTGAAGGCAAAGCTGGGTGCATCCCAGAAATCCCCCACTTTCATTAACCCCCTGAACACAAACTCTGAGCCTGACCCTCATCTTATCCCTAAACTAATCCTAATCCCAAATCCTCAACTGTAACCTTATCTCCTAACCTCTAATGCCTAACCCTCACGCTAAGCAGAAGAAGAAATCTGGAGAATGGTAGAAGACATTTCAGACAGTCGGGCAGGAGGACACAGTTGAAGTGGGCCTCTGGCCTTTTTTAGAAGGTGGAACTTGTAGTGATCTCATTTCAGGTTATGTGGTGGTTCTGCAGGACACTGTCCCTGTTTGGGGTCAAACGCACTGAAGCATCCTTTCTGAAGTGGCTAACATGGTAAAGAAATGACAGCTGGGGAGTCTGAGTGTAGAGATAAAACACATTTGTGCTACCGTAACAAGTTGACTGCACATTGAAACAACTGCAGAGGAAATGACTCTTCCAAATATCCACATTAACACCACGTCACAGAAGGAGAGAGGACATTAGACTTCGGGATGGAGGCCAAGCCCTGCCAGATCCAGTTCACCTAACATGGAGAGGCCACTCACCCTTGCAGGAAGCCACATCTTAGCAAGAGACACGTGGGAGGATTAAATCAGGGGCCCCCGCGTCTTGGGTGCAGTAGAAGTGGAGGGATTTGGAATTCCAATTCTCTACAACACTCTACCACAACCTGGCTAGAACTGTGAAAAAGCACGAAGGAAGCCTCAGTAAAGTGGCCTGGGGGGACTCCAGAAGGGGAGGTTGGAAGGGACAGCCTGCCGCTCAGTGTCCATGTAGCACCGAACATGACCCTGGCCCGGTGCAGACCCACACTCTGACCTCAACTAAGTCTCAAGCCTGGCCCTGACCCCAATCCAAGACCAGAAACCTAGCCCCCAACCCAAACAGTGTTCACAAGAATCAAAAGGTAGAAACTGCAAATATTTATCAATTGTGAATGCATAAACAAAGTGTGGTGAAGGATTTGAATTTGGGTTCAGGTTCAGGTTTCAGTCAGAATTCTAGATCAGACTTTGGGTTTAGACTTTGGGTCAAGGTGAGGATTTTCAGTGAGGGACAAGGAAACAGAGTTAGAGTTTAAGGCTTTGGGTTTATGATTTAGGGTTTAAGACTCAGGGCTTATGGGATAAAGTTCAAGGTCACATTTAGGGTTTGGGTTCATGCTGGGATTTGGGTTCAAGGTTCATGACTCAGAGTTCTGGTTTAGGATTTAGGTTTGTGGTTCAAGGCTTGGATCCAGGGCTTGGGTTCAGAGTCCAGGCTTTGGGCTTGATTTCAGATTTGGGATTCAGGGTTCCAGTTTGGGCTTTAAGGTCAGGTTAGGTTTCAATATTAAAGTTAGGGGTTAAGGTTAGGTTTAGGGATGGCAAATTTTCTTCAGTTGTCAACATGGATACAAAATTTCTATTGGAAGTTTCTAAATCTGAAATATATTTCGTCTGGGTGTCAGGAGCTGGTTTGGAACTTAGGATCCCAATAACTCCCTACCAACAGCATTCTGGTCCTAGAGTCTCCCAGTCATGCAGAAGCGTTTTTGTCTTGGCTCAAACATACCTATAAAGTGCCAGTGTGTTAAAAAAAATACCCTTGGCAGAGAAGGGTGAGCTGCTGCCAAAGTTGGGATGATTTCACAACCAAATATTGGGGAAATGTTCATGGAAAATGAAACAGGAGACAAATAACTGGTCGACTCCTGATTCTTCCACAATAACAAAGACCAAGTTTCCAACAGAATCTGATAATGTTCCCTAGGAAGGCCTATGGTACTCATTACCAGTCTTGAAAGAGGGCCCCCTCCCCTGCTTTAAACTAAGAATCCCAGGAGGATATTTCCTAATTTGTGTCAAAATAAAATTTTATTATTTGGCTGTTCCCGTGTACAATTTGTGGGAGCACTGACAACACTTTCCTTTTTTCAAAACCTCATCAACACATGGGTAAAGTGCAGGCAATGTTGTAATGTACTGCTCAAGGAGGGCTACTAGAAACAATAAAAAGATATAGAATATGAAACCTAGAAAAACCACCCTTTATGGGCACTTAGTGAGGATCCCTAACCATAGGATCTAACGTTTCATCCTATGGAATTCGCCCCTAAAAATCATCAATAACAATAGCCTGCTGACCACTGTAACCACCTCACCATCGACCTCTGGGTTTGTAATACACACTCCAACCATTAGAGACACACTTCTCAGCAGCAGAATAGGACTTGCTCACTCCTGGTGGACCAACTCTTACAGTGAAGCCAAAAAAAACCCCACTCCTTGGAAATCCCAGCCATTAGGACAAAGTCAAAGAAACCACACCCAGAACTCAATAAAGGACAGACATCTCATGAGGTGGATGCTGCAAATCACCAACACTCCCATGAAGTAACTCTACAGTGGACTCCAGGTCTGTCCCCTGCCTGGGATTACATGGGGCACCATTTTCTTCCAATACTCCATCCTGAGAACAAAAACATGAACTGTCCTCATCAGTCCCATGTGCCGGCTCACAATGAGCCCTGCGAAAGCCAGACATCTTCTTGATAGCACTTAGCCTCCCACACCTATCCTAGCAAATGGAGAGTGCTGCTTACCCCAGCTTCCATACCAGCAAGACAATACTTGGAACAAGTCTTGCCATACTCCATGCAAAAGGCATATTCTCCATCTGCAAAATGATGGACAATGAAATGCCATGGATTCCCCACACCTTCTTGAACCTACGTAAGTAGGAGTTACAGCTTGGCCAGAGCTATTTTCCCCAACCCCCCTACACGCACACGCACACGCACACACACACACACACACACACACACACACCCTTCCCTTGTGCACTCTGGACCAGTTTCCATCCACTTTGCTCACTCCCAGTCGTTGTCTCTGCAGAGTATTACAGTAGTACTGAGGTGCTGGGACTGAGGTGCCAGGTGCTAAGCCAGCATCTTAGAGCCAATTACTATTAGAAATTAATATTCATTTTATTAACAGATGCATCCCAGAAGATCTTGCCACCATGGCCGTTAGAAAAGTCATTACAACAGAGGTCCTAACAACCTGGGCCACTCTCCATGGCTCCACTCCCTGGCTCCAGGGATTGGCTCATCCATGGACATGTGACCTGGTTCCAGCCAATGAGGTGGGAAGAACCTCAGATTTCAGCCTGCAGAGCCAATCATGGGGTGGACCATCCAGGCCAGGGGCTTTTCCATTCCAACTGCAGAAGTGGCCTAGGCCAAGCCTGTGTTAGTGCTACAGAGGGCCAAGGAAGCCAGGTGATCCATAATATTGCTGAGGGCTGAATCAGAATCGTCCTGAAACCCACACGTGCTAGATCCTCTGTTAATTTAGGAGAACCCTAAATATGCTCATGGTCTTGTCTTGAACAAGATGACCATCTATGTGGTATAGAACCCATAAGATATACCCTCCAGGCAATGGGAACGTACTCAGCCAAACAATACCTACCTGGAATTCAACCACAGACAAATGTGTTGTGGGAAGCTTGAGGCCTACAGAGAAATGTGGGGGAATTCTTGAGCCCTTAATTGTTGTCCAATCTCACTATCATCTTTTTCTCCGTTCAAACGGAGGGGCCAGAATCAGGTAAGATAGATCCTAGTGTATTCCCACTCTAACACTAGAAAAGAAGAGCCCTCTCCCCCATCATCCATCATGTTGCAGATCTGGGGTCTGGGGTGTGGGAAACTACTACCCATGGGCCAAATGGGATCTCCCCCTATATTCTGTCAATCAAGTGTGGCTGGAACTTTAGTTATAGATGGTCTGTGGCTGCTTTCAAGCCACAAGGTTAAGAGTGGAGTCACTCTTAAGTCTCTGGAGTCACAGAGATACCACATGGACTGCAACACCTAACAGAAAATCTTTACAGAAGACTTTACAGAAAAGTCTATGCCAATCCCTGGTCTCAAAGATCCTAGGACCATTTCACTTCTTTGAGTAGAACAGAGAGCCTTCTGGGTAAAATCTAATTTCTTTACCCCCAGAGGCAAAGACTTCATCCTTTTAGCCAGAACTCCATCTCCACCCTCCTCTATTTATACCTTGAATGGCATGTCTACATGTCTGCAGCCCAATGGGAATTCACTGTAGTTTACATGGTAGTGATGCTCAGAAACAGAGGTGTGTGAACCTGAATGTGAGTGTGCGTTACCTCTTAGTTAGCCACAGTGTGCAAGGATAATACAATACAGTAACATGTTTTCTGTCTCATAGGAATGGCCGCACAATGTGGTTCCATAATGATCTCAGAAGAAAGCCACCTTCATAGAACAAATATCATCCGGAAGGACTCCCAAATCCCTTGTCCTAGACACTATGATCCACCAATGCTGGGAGCACATAGAGGGACAAAGACTTCCTCTGCCCATCAGGGTTTTGAAGGATGCCTGCTGTTTCAGGACAAAAGATCTCGAAACCATTCATCCACCTGTCATCCAGTCAGGCATTTGTGAGAGAGATCTACTCCAAGCAGAAAGAGAAGACCAAGAGACAACAAATGACAGCCTTGTGTGACAAGTGTCATGACAGGGGACACTCAGGAGGAGTGTGGGGGTGTGCAGGGCTGGCCAGATTCAGGGCCAGGGGACTGGGAATGCTCCAGGAGGATGATCGCAACTATGTCACTAAGAGGGATGCTCGGGAGGACTGGGGGTGTGCAGAGTTGGCCAGGCCAGGAGTCCGGGTGACCGGGAATGCTCCATGAGGATGCCATAGTTGTGCTTTTGTGTGGCTACACGTGTTAGTGTGACTGGGCATTGTCCAGACAGGAAATGACAGGGCAGGTGAGGGGCGGTGTCCCTAAACTGTCTTCTGCAAGGCAAAAGTTCGATAACAAGATTTCTTTCAGTACAATTGCATTTCACACACATATATGAGTCCCTAAAGCTGATTGTGCAGAACACGAAGTACGTATTTGGTCATTGGTTTCAAGTCTGAGGTGCTGTGAGCAGAGCACACTTGATACTTCTTTTTGTTGTTTTCAGAGTAGGATGACTTTTCCTGCCTTCATCTCCCACCCAAGGACAGGGAACAAAGGCAACAAAAACCTGCACTTCAAAATGTCAACAGAAATCTGCAAACCCAAGTTCTCACAGGAGCTAAAGGTTCAGGACCAGGGTGACAGAAAGGGGAGGCAGATAGCAAGGAACCAAAAGAATACGTCATGTGTATGTGAGCTGGCCTACTTCTCTACCTGTTGGAAGCAAACCATGCCTGATTGGAGGGAGTCCACCTGCACCTGGTCCTTCTGTTTGTTGCCTTTGAGCAGAGCAGAGGATGTGCTGAGCTGGGTGTAGGTGTCGGGGAGAGATGGCCAGCTGGCCACATATGCTACCTGCCAAGTACCTGTGGGACCAGCATCTGGTCCTCAACTAAGATGAAACAATAATCATGTTTAGTTACCTATTTCCCAGGGCAGGTAATGTGCTCAGTGCTTTGGTGATTAAGTCCCCTCCATTTTATTTTTTAAAAACACTTTCAGCAGATAAGATTGACATACGAAAAAGCTGTCCATAGCTAATGTATGCAACTTGACCCTGGCCCTAACCCTAATATCTAGTTAAATTATACTCAATTTAGAATATCACTCATAAATTAGAGGATGGTTTTTAGGAGCTAAGGAATTCAGGGACCAACCTTCTGTCTTATTCTCCCTTGAATCTGTTAAGTCAGAACACATTCTGCCACATGCTATCTGGAGAGTGGCCACACGGGGGCAACAGTGAGTAAATATTGGCACAAACCTCACTCCAAAGCCAATTCTTCCTTCATCCTGTCAAACCTTGTCCGTTCAATGTTTACAGATCATTGTTTAGATTATGAAAAGTGAGACTTTGTTGAATTTTTTAAAAACAAAACTAATTCTTTTAACCTGTTAAGAATAGAATATGTTTTTTAAAATCTCAGAGTTGACGAGCAGATGAAGGCCCAGGGGCCTGGGAAAAGGCTATTACTATTGGATCTATTCAGGTCTACATAGGAAACAAGGATGACTTCTATTCCACTTCTTTTCAGCAAGAATTTGTGTCAACTAACAGTACTGCATCCACACAAAATAGTGCAGCTCAGAGGAAAACAAAAGGAGAATCAACAGCCTCCAAAAGCAGAGGAAGAGGACACCAGGAACAAAGAAGACAGACCTCAGAGGCTCTGCTCAGGCCAGTTTGCAGTCTGTAGATTCTCTGTGGCTAGAATGTCCCCAGTGCCCCTGGGGGTCATGGGTCAGGCAGAGCGCACACCCTGATGCTGCACTGTTGTAACCCATGACAAGCCTCCTGGTCCATTCCTCAATGAGACACCCCTACCCCCTGATGACTCCAGCCTGCTTCTTGGAACTCCCATTCCCCTTTCTGACCCCATCATTCACTTTTCCCATCACTGCCATAGTATAGAGTATGTTTAACTACATACTATTTTGTCGTTTAAACGTTTTTTGTCATGTTTGCTGTGGAACTATACCTTGCATCATCTACCCTGATGTAGAACCACTTGTTGCATTGCATGACTTAACTGTGGATTCTGAGTGCCCTCACAGTGTCATGGGGCTAGTGTCCTGGGCAAGGTCCTCACTAAGCCAGCTCAGCTGTTGCAGGCACTGCTTGATCCAGGCACTGCTATTTTTGTGCAAGTAAGACAACACAGCTAAAACCTTGGTTTGGGTTCAGAATTGCTCAAGGCCCCTCATCCACATCAGATGGCATGGGGGCACACCCCGAAAACACTTGTTAGTCCAATGTTGTCCTAGGTAATTTCCGTGAAACAGCCATTGTGTCCAGTGGGGGAACTCAGTAGGAGCGGGGAGGGTGGGAGTCAGAACTGAGATAGAATCCATCTTGGAGACTGCCCAGAACTTCTTTGGAGTTCATTCCATACTCCTGAATGAATCAATTAATCTAAAAACTTTTCCTCATTTATTTTTATTATTTATTTCCTCATTTATTATTTTAAAGATTTTATTTATTTATTTATTTATTTATTTATCAGATAGAGAGAGAACGCACAAGCAGGCAGAGGCAAAGAGAGAAGCAGGCTCCCTGCCGAGCAAGGAACCTGATGCGGGACTTGATCCCAGGACTCTGGGATCATGACCTGAGCCTTTGGCATGGCTTAACCGACTGAGCCACTCAGCCATCCTAAAACTTTTTTCTGTTTTAGAAATGATCAGCCTGAAGCTCCAATGAACTGACTCTCCTAGGTCATATGGAAATCAGCGAAAAAGCCAGACTGAGATGTGAGATGGCCTCCAGCATGATCCCCCAGAGTGGCTTTAGCTAGAGCCGCAATTACCCATTTATCTTTCCTGGACTCCCAGACTCTCATGGGACTCTTCATGGGGCATATTCTGGGAACAAAGTTCATGTCAGTGCCACAGAAACCTTGGACACTGGTTATAACAAGACTCTGTGATGTCAATGGAGTCCCAAGCCATAAGCCATCTCAGAGTTTGTCTGCAAAGATACGGCTGGAGGGAAACCCACATGCTGATAGATGGTAGAGGAAGATGGAAAAAGCTAGGGAAAGAGGGGGTGTTCATGTCACATCTGGCCCCAGATGACATGGTGGTGTCCAGCAGGGCAAGCCCCCAAATGCCCCCTACCGCCTTCACAGAACTCACCCCTAAGGATTGAAGCTGAACTTCATACATGTGTCATGAGTGCTCCAGCTAGCTCAGGGAGGCATGACACAGGACATAATAAAGCTGCAGCCTTGACAGATATATATTCATGGAACAATAGATTTCTCCAAATATATTCTGAAATGGTAAAAAATTCACTGATAAAACATGGATATTTTTGATTAAAAAGAGCATCATACTTTTCAATTAATAAATATTTATGGAGTATCTACTTAGTACAAATGTATAGCTCTAGTCCCACCTGGGAGCTTCCAAAGTACGTGAGATATAATCAATTGGTCTACAATAGGAAGGAATGCAGGCTAAGGGCTAAGAGAGCCATCCTATTCAGAGAGGCCCATTAAGGAAGCCCACTGAGAATATCCTTTTCAGCAAAACCCAGAAAGACAGGGCCAGCAAATCCATCTGTAAGAAGACTGACAGAGCAACTCAATTTTTACTTATTTTGACCATAAAACATAAATGTCAAGAAATATTGTCTTAAGTGTTGCTTTGGAACATTTGGTTCTTCTCTGTAAGTATTTGGGTTACATGTTAACCTTTACTCACTGTAAAATACTCTCAGAAAATGTCTAATTTAAGCATAGACAACTTGTATTAAAAGGCAAATAAATTAACCCTGGCAAACTCCTAAACTACCCCTACCCCTAACCCATAACCCAAACCTCTGAGCCTAACCTGTGACCTTAAACTCTGACCCTAAACCTGACCCCAAGCGTGACACTAGGTTGGGCTCAGAGGAGTCTGTCCCCAGAGACCTGGTGCCAAAGCCCCAGGGACTGGAGACACCTGAGCAATCCCAGAGGGTTCCGCCTACCACCCAGAAGGAAACCATGCCATTTGGAGCTCCAGAAATGATTCAGAGCAGGAGAAATCTGCATGACCACCTGATGCCACCCCCCACATTCAGTGGTCTGCTGGACACAAACCTGGGACTTGAGACTCACCCTGACCCATACCCTCAACTCAGCCCTCTTGGAGTCTTGCCCCACAGCTGGCAGGTTGAACTGGACATAATCCTGGACTCTAACCTTAGCCCTAGGTTGGATTTCTAAAGGACCACACCCAGAGGCCTTGTTCCAAATTGCCAGGGAATGGGGACACCAGAACAAAGCAGAGGGCTCATCCTACAACAAAGTCAGAAATCATGCCTTTTGGAACTCCAGAAAGGATTTAGGGCAAGAGAAATCTGAATGACATCTTGAACCAATCCCTGCTTATTTATACTTTCATACCATGCTGAACACAAACCCTGAGCCTGATACTCTCCTTAACCCTAGCCCTCAATTCAGATGTCTTTGAAGGTCTCCATACCTAAGCAGATCACACCTTCCATACTCCTGGGACTACCCCTATCCTAGCTTAAGACATAGGTGAAAATGTGAACACACCAAAAGGACATACAAGAGACCAAGAGACACACAAAATAGTGCTCCATATCAATAGCCATCAGGGAAATACAAATCAAAACCACAGTAAGATACCACCTTACAACAGTTGGCATGGCTGAAATGATCAAGGCAGGGAACAACAAATGTTGGCGAGGATGTGGTGAAAGGGGAACACTCTTACACTGCTGGTGGGAATGCAAGCCTGTATAACCACTCTGCCAAATGTTATCAAGTTTCTTCAAGAACTTAAAAATTGAGCTACCCTACAACCCAGCAATTGCACTATTAGGCATTTACCCCTAAGATACAGATTGAGTGAAAAGTAGTGGCACCTGCCCCCCAGTGTTCATTGCAACAATATCCACTCTGGCCAAAGTATGGAAAGAGCCCGGATGTCCACAGACAGAGGAATGGATCAAGAAGATGTGGTTCATATCTACAACAGAATATTATTCAGTTGTCAGAGAGGATGAAGACTAACCATCACAGCCACCTGGACGGAACTGGACAGTATTATGCTGAGCGAAATAAGTCTGTCAGAGAAAGACAATCAGCACATGGGTTCACTCATATGTGAAACAGGAGAAACACCACAGAGGATCAGAGGGGAAGGGAGAGAAAACTGAATGGGTAGTCATCAGAGAGGGAGAAAAACCACAAGAGACTCTTCATTACAGAAACAAACTGAGGGTTGCTGGAGGGGAGGTGAATGGGGGATGGGATAACTGGGTGATGGTCATTAAGGAGGGCACACGATGCAATGAGCACTGGGTGTCATACACACCTGATCTATTATTGAATACTACATCTGAAACTAATGATGTACTATAAGTTGGCTCATTGAATTTAAGTTAAAAAGAACTCAAGCAAACACTCCTAAACATTTGTATGGAACCACCAAAGATACTGAACAGCCAGTGCAATGTTGAGAAGAAAACCAAAGCTGGAGAAGTCACAATTCCAGATTTCAAGTTATACAGCAAAGCTGTAGTCATCCTAGCCGTATGGTACTGGCACAAAAATGCACACAGAGACCAAGGGAACAGGATAGAAGCTCAGATATAAACCCACAATTACGTGGCCAATCAATCTTCTGCAAAGCAGGCAATAATATTGAAAAGGAAAAGGACAGTCTCTACAACAAATGGTGTTGGGAAAACTGGACAGCTATGCACAGAAGAATGAAATTACTCTACTTCCTTATACCATACAGATAAATAAACTTAAAACAGTTTCAAGACCTCAACGGAAGACCTGAAACCATAAAAATCCTACAAGAGGGCACAGACAGTAACTTCTTGACATGGACCAAAGTAACATTTTTCTAGATTGTCTCATGAAGCAAAGGAAATAAAAGCAAAAATAAGCTACTCGGACTATATCAAAATAAAAAGTTTCCACACAGCAGAAGAACTAGGAAAAAGTAATAATGATAATAAGACAACCTACTGAAAGAGAGAAGATATTTGCAAATATGCTCTGCAATAGTGTCCAAAATACATGGAGTGTATACAACTCAACACCAAAAAAACCCCCCAAATAATCCAGTTAAAAAATAGGCAGAAGACAAGAACAGACATTTCTCCAAAGAACTATGGATGGCCAATGGTCCCATGAAAAGATGTTCACCAGCACCCAAGCTCAGGAAAATGCAATTCAAAAGTATAATGAGGTATTACCACATACTGTCAGAATGGCTCCCATCAACAGCACAAGGTACAACAGGCGCGGGGAGGGTGTGGCAAAGGGGACGCTCGTGTACTGTTGGTGGAAAAGCAACCTGCTGCAGTCACTCTGGAAAACAGTATGGAGGTTCCTCAAGATGTTAAAAATAGAGCTACCCTAAGATCTAGCAACCACAGTAGTGGGTATTTACCCAAAGCATGTGAAAAAAGGATACATGCACCCCAGTTTTCTTGCAGCATTATTTACAAGATCACAATATGGAAGCAACCCAACTGTCTGTTTATAAAGTGATAAATTAGATGGTAAATGTGTATGCATGCACACATACATACACACACACACACAGTGGAATATTAGCCATAAAAAGAATGAAATCTTTCCATTTGCAGCCACACGGATGGATCTAGAGAGGATTATCCTAAGTGAAATCAGTCAGTCAGAGAAAGACAATACCATATGATGTCACTATTATGTAGAATTGAAAAAACAAACATACATAAATAAAGGAGAAAAAAGAGACAAACCAAAATACGATTCTTAACAATAGAGAATTGTTAACCTGTGATGGTTACCAAGGGGAGGTGGATGGAGGGATGTGTGAAATAGATGAAGGCAACTAAGAGTACAGTTTTCTTTTTTTTTTTTTTAAGATTTTATTTATTTATTTGACAGACAGATCACAAGTAGGCAGAAGGGCAGGCAGAGAGAGAGGAGGAAGCAGGCTCCCCGCTGAGCAGAAAGCACGATGCGGGGCTCAATCCCAGGACTCTGAGATCATGACCTGAGCCGAAGGCAGAGGCTTTAACCCACTGAGTCACCCAGGTGCCCCAAGAGTACAGTTTTCTTGATGAGCACTGAGTAATATACAGAATTACTGACTCATGCTATTTTACACCTGAAACTAATATAACATTGTATGTTAACTTGACTGTAATTAAAATAAACAATAAAAAAAGATTTTCCTTCCAGTAACCTGTTTGAAAAAGCTTTGGTACACAATGTTCATATGCCCTGCTTGGGAGTATTTCCTTAACAATATTTGTTCGTTCTATGCCTGGAATTTCACTGAATTCTCATATTTTACCTGTTAATCTTACCCACAGGAGCCATGGTCCCTTTCCATCTAGGATCAGCTCCTATGCATTCAAGAGAGTATAAGTAGAGATAGATGCCATGTCATCATCCAGAAAGCTATTACTGTTTCTCTCTTGGTATGAGATGGTCACAGAGTGTGGGACAGGTTTCAGAGCAGGTTTGTTCTCTATCCTGGATCACTAATTCAGTGGTCATTACTTGGAATCATTTGGCTAATAGATTCCCTGTGGACAAGCTTGCTTCCAAGCACATCCATGGAAGGTGCAAAGGTGGGTGGGCTCAGTGCAGGACAGAAAGAGGATCAAGTACAGACAAGGGTACAGTTCCTTCCCTTGATCCAGGAACTGCCTTGAGTATGGGTATGGGAGACAGAGGCAATGGGAAAACACTAAGCTCACCAGCTGAATGCAGGAAGTACAGGTCAAAGGATCTTGTGTTGTGGGGCATGGTGGCTTCTCTGAGCTACCTCTGGGAGGGAGGGGGGAAGGAATGAGAAAGAGAAACTGCCTGCACCTGGCGCCTGCCACCTGCCCACTATTCTTGGAACACCTCTGTCTATAGCGGGCTCAGGATGCCTAAAAGGCATGGGAGGTTGACCACCTCCCCCCCAAGTCTCACACAACCTTCCTCTGTCCCCATGAAGTCATGGTCTGCCCTCACAAAATAACCCAGGAAACTAATCTTTAAGCTGAATGCTTCCTTCACACTCTGGTTCAAATCTTGCCCAACCACAAGAGTATGAAAGTAGCAATCAGTCACAAGAAGAATATGGGACAGTCACAAATATTTAGAAATTTAACAACCTGCAAGTAAACAACAAATAGTCAAATAAGAAATCAAAAGAAAATTTAAAAGTACTTTGAGACAAATGAAAAAAGAGAACCTATGAAAAGTTATGGGATGTAGCAAAAGTAGCTCTAAGGGGGAAGTTCATAGAAATTCAGGTCCTTATCAATCCATCTGAAAGTTCTCCAATAACCAGCCTAATATACATAGGAAAGAAGTGGGGGGAAGAAAAACAAGCAAAGCCCCAAATCAGTAGATAGAAGGAAATAATAAAAAGGAAAGTGGACATAAATCCAATGGAGACTAAAAAGACAAAAGAGCAAGGAAAATATAAGTTGCCTTTTTTTGGAAAGATAAACAAAACTGACAAACTTTTAGCTAGACTCACTAAGAAAGAGAGAGGGCTCAAATATAATCAGGAAAGAGAAAGAACTGATTCCTGTCTCACATCAAAATCCTAAAGGAGAACACAGATAACAACCTCTTCAACTTTGGACACTGCAACTTCTTGCAAGACATGTCTCTAAAGAACAGGGAAACAAAAGCAAAAATGAACTATTGGTACTTCATCAAGATAAAAAGCTTCTATTCAGCAAAGGAAACAATTAACAAAACTAAAAGGCAACCTACAGAATGGAAGAAGATATTTGCAAATGGCATGACAGATAAAGGTCTGGTATCCAAGATCTACAAAGAATTGCTCAAACTCAACACTCAAGAAACAATGAAACAACTCAAGAAATGGGCAGAAAACAGGAAGAGACACTTCTCCAAAGAGGACACACAAATAGCCAACAGACCATGAAAAAGTGCTCCACATCCCTTGTCATCAGGGAATTCAAAACCACAATGTGATACCACCTTAAAGCAGTTAGAAAGGCTAAAATTAACAGGACAGGAAACAACAACTGCTGGCGAGGATGTGAAGAAAGGGGAACTCTCTTACACTGTTGGTGGGAATGCAAACTGGTGCAGTCACTCTGGAAAACAGCATGGAGTTTCCTCAAAAAGTTAAAAATAGAGTTGGGCTACGACCCAGCAATTGCACTCCTGGGTATTTACCCCAAGGATACAGATGCAGTGAAAAGAAGGGGCACATGCTCTCCAATGTTCATAGCAGCAATGTCCACAAGAGCCAAACTGTGGAAGGAGCTGAGATGTCTTTCAACAGAGGAATGTATAAAGAAGATGTGGTACATACATACCATAGAATGGTATTCAGCCATCAGAAGGGATGAATGTCCACCATTTGCATTGACATGAATGGAACTGGAGGGGGTTATGCTAAATGAAATCAGTCAAGCAGAGAACAACAATAATCATATGGTGTCACTCATATGCAGAACACAAGGAATAGTGTGGAGGACCACAGGGGAAGGGAGGGAAAACTTAATGGGAAGAAATCAGAGAGGGAGACAAACCATGAGAGACTCTTAATCATAGGAGACAAACTGGAGGAGAGGTAGGTTGGGGGGCAAGGTAACTGGGTGATGGGTATTAAGGAGTAAACATGTGGTGATGAGCCCTGGATGTTCATGCAACTAATGAATCATTGACCATTATATCAAAGACTATGTCTTGGCTAACTGAATTTAAATTAAAAATGTAAAAAACTTAAAAAAAGAAACAAGTTATTACAAAGAATATCACAAAAATGCAAGGGATCTTTAGAGAGTACTAGGAGCAAGTAGAGGCTGATACCTTGGACAACCTAGAAGAAATGGATAAGTTCCTAAAAACAACCTGGAATGAACCATGAAGGAAAAAAAAAATCTGAACAGACTGATCACTAGTGAGCAGAGTGTGGACAGAGGCCAGGGAGACATGAAGGACTGACTGCTTTTCTATGAGGATACACTGAGGAGTGGGGCCCCGAGCTCTCAGCTCCAGTGCTAGAGATAGTGAGGTCACCATGTTCATTCTCATCCCAAAAGATTGGGATCATTCCCTGAATATTTTCAGACCATAATGCTTTGAAAATGAAAGTCAATCACAAGAGGAAAGGTGAAAAGAACTCAAATACATGGAGGCTAGAGAGCATCCTACTAAAGAATGTATGGGTCAACCAGTCAATTCAAGGTGAATTTTTAAAATTCGTGGAAACACAAGAGAATGAAAACACAACTGTTCAACATCTTTGGGATATAGCAAAGGTGGTCCTAAGATGGAAGTATATAGCACTACAAGCCTTTCTCAAGAACCAAGAAAGGTCTCAAATACACAACCTAACCCTACACCTAAAGGAGCTGGAGAAAGAACAACAAAGAAAGCCTAAACCCAGCAGGAGAAGAGAAATAATAAATATCAGAGCAGAAATCAATGAAATAGAAACAAACAAAAAAAAAAACAATAGAACAAATCAACGAAAGTAGGAGCTGGTTCTTTGAAAGAATTAATAAGATTGATAAACCCCTGGCCAGATTTATCAAAAAGAAAAGAGAAAGGACCTAAATAAATAAAATCATGAATGAAAGAGGAGAGATTGCAACCAACACCAAAGAAATACAAACAATTTTAAGAACATATTATGAGCAACTATATGCCAGCATATTTGACAACCTGGAAGAAATGGATGCATTCCTAGAGACATATAAACTACCAAAACTGAACCAGGTTGAAATAGAAAACCTGAACAGACCCATAACCAGTAAGGAGATTGAAGCAGTCATCAAAAATCTCCCAAAAACAGGAGCCCAGGGCTAGATGGCTTCCCAGGGGAATCCTACCAAACATTTAAAGAATAATTTAATAATAATAATAATAATAATAATAATAATTTAATTCCTTTTCTCCTGAAACTGTTCCAAAAAATAGAAATGGAAGGAAAACTTCCAAACTCATTTTATGAGGCCAGCATCACCTTGATCCCAAAACCAGACAAAGATCCCATCAAAAAAGAGAATGACAAACAAATATCCTTGATGAACAGAGATGTGAAATTTCTCACCAATACTAGCCAATAGGATCCAACAGTACATTAAAAGGATTATTCACCACGACCAAGTGGGATTTATTCCAGTGCTGCAAGGTTGGTTCAACATCTTCAAATCAATCAATGTGATACAATACATTAATAAAAGAAAGAACAAGAACCACATGATACTCTCAATAGATGCTGAAAAAGCGTTTGACAAAGTACAGCATCCTTTCTTGATCAAAACTCTTCAAAGTATAGGGATAGAGGGCACATACCTCATTATCATCAAAGCCATCTGTGAAAAACCCACAGCAACTATCATTCTCAATGGAGAAAAACTGAAAGCTTTTCCGCTAAGGTCAGGACACGCCAGGGATGTCCATTATCACAACTGCTATTCAACATAGTACTAGAAGTCCTAGCCTCGGCAATCAGACAACAAAAAGAAATTAAAGGCACTCAAATCAGCAAAGAAGAAGTCAAACTCTCACTCTTTGCAGATGATATGATACTTTATGTGGAAAACCCAAAAGACTCCACTCCATATCTGCTAGAACTTGTACAGGAATTCAGTAAAGTGTCAGGATATAAAATCAATGCACAGAAGTCAGTTGCCTTCCTATACACCAACAACAAGACAGAAGAAAGAGAAATTAAGGAGTCAATCCCATTTACAATTGCAACCAAAACTATAAGATACCTAGGCATAAACCTAACCAAAGAGGCAAATAATCTGTACTCAGAAAACTATATAGTACTCATGGAAGAGACTGAGGAAGACACAAAGAAATGGAAAAATATTCCATGCTCATGGATTGGAAGAACAAATATTGTGAAAATGTGTATGTTACCTAAAGCAATCTACACATTTAATGCAATCCCTATGAAAATCCCATCCATTTTTTCAAAGAAATGGAACAAATAATCCTAAAATTTATATGGAACCAGAAAAGACCTCGAATAGCCAGAGGAATATTGAAAAAGAAAGCCAAAGTTGGTGGTATCACAATTCTAGACTTTAAGCTCTATTACAAAGCTGTCATCAAGACACTATGGTACTGGCACAAAAACAGACACATAGATCAATGGAACAGAATAGAGAGCCCAGAAATAGACCCTCAACTCTATGGTCAACTAATCTTCGACAGAGCAAAAATAATGTCCAATGGAAAAAAGACAATCTCTTCAACAAATGGTGTTGGGAAAATTGGACAGCCACATGCAGAAAAATGAAACTGGACCATTTCCTCATACTACACGTGAAAATAGACTCAAAATGGATGAAGAACCTCAATGTGAGAAAGGAATCCACCAAAATCCATGAGGAGAAATCAGGCAGCAACCTCTTTGACCTCAGCTGCAGCAACTTCTTCCTAGGACCGTCACCAAAGGCAAGGGAAGCAAGAGCAAAAATGAACTATTGGGACTTCATCAAGATCAAAAGCTTTTGCACAACAAAGGAAACAGTTAACAAAACCAAAAGACAACTGACAGAATGGGAGAAGATATTTGCAAATGACATATCAGATAAAGGGCTAGTATCCAAAATCTATAAAGAACTTATCAAACTCAACACCCAAAGAACAAATAATCCAATCAAGAAATGGGCAGAGGACATGAACAGACATTTCTGCAAAGAAGACATCCAGATGGCCAACAGACACATGAAAAAGTGTTCCACATCACTCAGCATCAGGGAAATACAAGTCAAAACCACAATGAGATACCACCTCACACAAGTCAGAATGGCTAAAATTAACAAGTCAGGAAATGACAGATGCTAGCGAGGATGCGGAGAAAGGGGGACCCTCCTACACTATTGGTAGGAATGCAAGCTGGTGCAACCACTCTGGAAAACAGCATGGAGGTTCCTCAAAAAGTTGAAAATAGAGCTACCCTACGGCCCAGCAATTGTACTACTGGGTATTTACAAATGTAGTGATCTGAAGGGGCACGTGCACCTGAATGTTTATAGCAGCAATGTCCACAATAGTGACTATGGAAAGAACCTAGATGTCCATCATCAGATAAATGGATAAAGAAGAAATGGTATATATATACAATGGAATACTATGCAGCCATCAAAAGAAATGAAATCTTGCCATTTGCGACAACATGGATGGAACTAGAGGGTATTATGCTAAGCGAAATAGGTCAATCAGAGAAATACATTTATATGATCTCCCTGATATGAGGAAGTTGAGAGGCAACGTGGGGAATTTGGAGGGTAGGAAGGGAATAAAATGAAACAAGATGGGATCGGGAGGGAGACAAACCATAAGAGACTCTTAATCTCACAAAACAAACTGAGGGTTGCCAGGGGAGGGGCAGTAGGGAGAGGGTGGTTGGGTTATGGACATTGGGGAAGGTATGTGCTATGGTGAGTGCTGAGAAGTGTGTAAACCTGGTGATTCCCAGACCTGTACCCCTGGGGCTAATGATACATTATATGTTAATAAAAAAATAAAATAATTTTAAAAAAGAATAGAATAAAACAGTAAGTGTGTACAGCACACTTTTATCCAAATAGAATTCCTTGTTCTTTCTCATATGGACAGACCTACATTGCCCATACTAATGACAGACACAACAAGTTCAGTACTCATTTATATAGTTGACCTTATGTTTTTCCTTTTGGTATTTGTATCTCGAAGTCAATGTCTCAATTGGTTTCTTAAAATAAGAAGAATAATAATGACATGGTCATGTAAAGGTCTGGATCTCCATGACCAGATAAAATGGTTCTGGTTCAGGTAAGGATGAAGAAACAACCTCTTCGCAGGAAGTAAAGTCCACACCCTGAGGGATACTGACACGCTTCACAGGTGATGAATTCCTTTGCTCCATGGAGTTGTCTGAGTGCAAAGATTAGAGGCACCCTCCAGGGTTCATTCTGTTTCCTTCATAAATTCCCCAGTTCAAGTCACAAGTGATCCACCAGGTCAGGTTTCAGAGCCCATGATGGGCCATCAGGTGAGCAGCCACACATACACACACACCACTTCCCCTGTCCCCTGCCCCCACCAGGGAAGGGTAACAGGGGCTTGTGTTCCATTGGGAGCACAATGAGCCACTCCCCAGGCCCCTAAACACCCTACATCCTCCATTTCTCCCCCTCACAAAGGACACTGCACCCTGTTACAGCTCTAGGCTACGCTTTACTTTTAAAAATAATTTCTTTCTTAAAAGATTTTATTTATTTATTTGACAGAGAGAGACACATCAAGGGAGGGAACACAAGCACGGGGAGTTGGAGAGGGAGAGGCAGGCTTCCCACCACGCAGGGAGCCCAATGTGTGACTCAATTCCAGGACCCTGGGATAATGACCTGACCAAAGGCAGTTGCTGAATGATGGAGCCACCCAGGCAAAATTATTCAAAAATAATTTTGAATACCAGAAAGTGGTTCACAGAAGAGAAAAACATGAACCCCCACAAAAGATTCTTTGACTATTTCAGAAGACTATTTTCCCATTGTTTAATGAAAACAGGAAAGAAAAACACATAGACTTTCCCTTCCACTAGCAGGTCTGATTCACTTCAGTGATTGAAAGAAGAGCAGGAAATAAGAGGAACAGATGTTCTGATGACCCATCATTCTAACCATTGAACTTTTAAAACTTCACCCACATGCAAAGAAAGAAGCACAAACCAACATCTGGGCCTGGCAACCTGGAGAAGTCAGAATTGGAGTGACAGGGACAGATGATGTGGTTGTGTGTGTTCAGTGAGGCTGGTGGCATGGAAGAAGGTGCTCTGCCAGCTCTCCACCTGTGCCTCACCTGTCCTTAGCCAGGAACATGCTCACAGCCCTGATTTGTGACAACAGTTACATGGGAGACACATAGCCACCCTGCAGCCAGCCCTGCCCACAGCCTCTTGCAGAATGCACTCAGCTCTCCCCCTGAACCCCTACCAGCTCTAGGCAGACCTGGAACTCACCTGTCTGCTGCAAAGTTCTAGGACCCCCTCTTCTTCCAAAATTACGCTGGCCCAAGTCTTTCATGAGGAAGAAAGAAGGCTACCTTCTGAATGGTTAACACCTCCTTTCCCCTTCTGTCATATTTGTCTCCACTTACCTTTCTTTCTTTCTTTTTTTTTTTTTAATATTTTTATTTATTTATTTGACAGACAGAGATCCCAAGTAGGCAGAGAGGCAGGCAGAGAGAGAGAGAGAGGGGAGGAAGCAGGCTCCCTGCCAAGCAGAGAGCCCGATGTGGGGCTCAATCCCAGGACCCTGGGATCATGACCCGAGCTGAAGGCAAAGGCCTTAACCCACTGAGCCACCCAGGCGCTTCACTCCACCTACCTTTCTACCTTGGCAAACATAGGTCATATAGGAATGGAACATGAACAGGCTCTGAGATCTGAATTTTTCATTGCAGCATTCCAAGGACTACTTATACAATGAGAAACTAGTTTATCCTTCCACAGTGTGTTTGAAAACTATCATCTACAGAATAGGAGAGTGAAAATCACTCCATTTTTACCTCACTCTTCGTGAAGCAGAACATGGTCTTCTTCTTTTCTTCATTGACTTCAATTGCAATTGGTTTCCATGCAGTGGTAATTCCTTTGCTTCAGGGGTAGGATTTAGTGATTCCTCACCTGCATACAACAACCAGAAGTCATTACAACAAGTGCCCCCCATAATAGCCATTGCCTATTTAACTCCCCACCCCCAACACCTGCCCTCCAGCAACCCTCGGTTTACGCTCTAAGGTTGAGTCTGTTACCTCATTGGCCTATCTTTCTCCCCTCACTATGTTCATCTGTTTTCTTTCTGAAATTCCATAGGAGTGAAGTCATAGGGTATTGGTCTTTCCTTACGGATTTTGCTTAGCTTAATCCACTCTAGATCCATCCACATCCTTGCACATGATAAGATTTCATTCTTTTTGAAGCTGGATCCTATTCCATTGTGCGTGTGTGTATATATACATACACACACATATATCTCCCACATCTTCTTCCTCCACTCATCAGTGAATGGACATTAGGACTAACTCCATAGTTTTGCTATTTTGTGCTGTTTTGTGCTGTTTGTGCTGCCATAAACATCATGGCGCTTGTACCCCATTGAATGTGCATTTTTGTGTCCTTTGGGTAAATACCTAGGAGTACAATGGCTGGATCCTAGGGTTTTTGGTTTTTAGCTTTTGGAAGAACCACCAGACTCTTTTCCAGAGTAGCTGCAACAGCCTGCATGCCTACCGACAGTGCAGGAGGGTTCTGCTTTAAGAACATTAACTGCCAGCAATTTCCTAAGGAGGAAATGGAAAACCTATGGGATAATCTGACTCACCCAGTGTCAGGCAAGCAGTTACAGAAATTCACCCCAGAGTTTCTGACGCCAAGTCCCTGGAAGCCACCAGCGTGTCTCTATCCAGGAGAACTCCCAAAGACTCTCCTCCTGACTTCACCACCAATGAAACTACAGAGAAAACATGGCATGTCCATCTATCTAGATGATACATTTAGTGAAACTACAAAGTCAAGCTTCAAATTTTAAGTTGTGAAAGTCTCTTTAGAATCATTTTGAATTTTTCCTCTGCCCTCATTGGAACTCTTTGGATGAAAAGACTAATCCATTAGGATACATCACCTTTGACAAAGGACAAGACATCATCCAAGTCTCTATCTGACCACAAACAGCCACCTAACTCTAGATGCTGGCCATTCCACCACAGCCTACGCCCAATGGAATAAACACTGTTAGATGAAGGAACACATTGTAGGTTCAAAACACAAACCGAGCTCATCTTCTCTTTCTAATCAAAGTGATTGCCTAGGAAAGAGATGTTCCAAATACCTTTGTAAGCCAGAAATTAACAGAGAAATGGGGTCCCCTGCCATGTTCTACCTGCAGGGAAACTCAGGAACTCTTGCACCCACTCTAGATTGGTGACAGCTGCTTCAGCTTGACTTTGTGGCTCTGCTAGAGACAAGAGTAAAGCCCAAGAGGTTTGGGGTTAAAGAGAAGTTTTACCTCCCATCCTGACATTGATGTGACATTGAGCCCAATGTACCTGCTGCTTTCTCTGAATGCTGACTTCCTGTGACAAGCTGCATGACTGACTCAGATGTTGATTTCAAAACTTCAGGTCTCGTGGAGCCAGAGTGGAAAAGGCTTTTCAGGTGGGGACAAGCAGGCACCTCCCACCTAAAGCCTGAACACCTGCTCCAGTTCCTGGGAGAATGGGAGACACACGCTTGTTTCTTAAGTGGTAATTAGCTTCATTCTAAAGTTGACCAATGCTGTTGTTCTTTTTGGAAAAACGAAGTTTTTTCTTCCAAAAAAACACTCAACTCATTGGTTCCAAATGCAACATGAGTTGGGTCTGGCTTATCCCTGGCTCCAGACACCCACCTAGAGGACCCTCCTGCACCATCCTGATGGCCCATTACCACCAAACTTGAAGATATGGGGCACGATGCTGAGTGGGTGGGCAGGTCCAGGGGTTGTTACCACCACTCTTGAGCTTGAGGAAATAGAGACTATACAGCTTATCACTCCCTCCTGTAGAAAAAAGCTGCAGTGCCTCACCTTTCAAGGTCTCTCACCCAGTACCTTGCCACTGCCCTCAGTGCTGATTGGCTGCAATGTCTCCTCTTCCAGTGTCTTTCACATTGCAGTTCGCCACTGCATCCAGTGGTGGCAAGCAGCATTGCCATGCTTTCCAGTGACTCTCACACTACAGCTCACCACACCCTTCAGGGTGTGAACCTGCACTGCTGGGCCTTCCGGCATCTCGCAATGCAGCTTACAACTGCCTCCACTGGTCTCAAGCTGCACTGGCACGTCTTCCACCGTCCCTAAGACCGCAACTCAGCATTGCCTCCAGTGGAAGAAAGCCACACCGAGCCGCCTTCCCATGCCTTGCACTGTGTCTGTCCACTGCATCCATTGTCTGGAAGCTCCAGCAGCACATCTTCCAGTGTCTCGCCGATAGCAACTGACCACTGCTTCCCTTGGTGGCAAGCTGAACTGCCTCATCTTTTAGCATTTATTGCACTGGAGCTCAGCACTGCCTCCAGTGGTGGAAAGTTGAATGATGAGAGCTGCTTGATGGCATGGCAGTGCAGAAGTCTGTCACTGGAGGCAGTCTTTAGCTGCATTGGGAGAGCTGCTGGAAGACATGCCAGTGCAGCTTGCAGGCACTGGAGGCAGTGTTGAGCTGCATTTCGAGACCCTGGAAAAAATGGAAATGTCAGTTCCCGCCCCTGGAGGCAATGGTCAGCTGCAGTGCGAGGGATGCCAGAAGGATTTGCAGTACTTCCGACGGCCAAGAGAGGCAGTGTTGAGATGCAGTGTAAGACCATGGATGGTGTAGCTTGTCGCCACTGGAGGCAGTGCTGAGCTGCCATGGGGGACACTGGAAGGAGTGACAGTGAAGTATCCCACCACTGGGGGCACTGGTGAGCTGCAGTTTAGGGTGATGCAAGGAGTGGCAGTGCAGTTTCCTACCACTGGAGGCACTATTAGCTCGAAGAAGAGGCAGTATCCGTTCCTGCCACTGGAGGCAGTGGTCAGCTGTGGTGGAAAGGATGCCAGAATGCTTTGCAATGCTGATTACCTCCACTGGAGGCAGTGGTGAGCCATACCATGAGAGGAGCAAGGAGACATGACACTGCAGCTTGCCTCCGCTGGAGGCAATGTTGAGCTCCAGTGTGAGATGCTGGATAATGCTGCAATGCCCTTTTATGCCACTGGATGCAGTGGTGAGCTGCAGTGTGAGATGCTGGAAGGAGGGGAAATGTCAGTTCCCGCCACTGGCAGCAGAGGTCAGCTGTAGTGTAGGACCAGCGATTGTGAGGTTGTGCAGCTTGTCGCCACTGAAGACAGTGGTGAGTTGCAGTGCTTGACTCTGGATGGAGTGGCAGTGTCGGTTCCCGCCACAGGAAGTATGAGATCTCAGTCCAAATCTCATGAGAACTCAGACAGTACTCATGAGATTTTTTTACCCAAATATCATGAGAACTCATTCCAAATATGAGATAAGAACTTATTCCAAAGCTCAAGAGATCTCATTTGAAGTCATCTGAGATCTCAGGCAATTCTAATGAGAATTCTACCCACATCAAATGTTGAAAAAGAAAAAACAAAACTGGGGCATCACGTTGCCTGGTTTTAAGCTTTACTACAAAGCTGTGATCACCAAGACAGCATGTTACTGGCACAAAAACAGACACATAGACCAGTGGAACAGAGTAGAGTCCAGATATGGAAATTCAACTTTATGGTCAAATAATCTTTGACAAAGCAGGAAAAAATGCACAATGGAAAAAAGACAGTCTCTTCAATAAATGGTGCTGGGAAAATTGGACAGCTATGTGTAGAAGAATGAGTTGGGTAGAAATCTCATGAAAATCCATTTCAAATATTGTGAGAACCCAGGGACATCATGCGGTATCTGTCCAAATCCTGTGAGATTACAGTTCAAATCCCATAAGAACTTACTTCAAAGCTTGAAAGATCTCAGTCCAAATCTCCTGAGAGCTCAGGCAATTCTCATGACAATTTTACCCAAATATATTGATTTGGGTAGAATTCTCAAAAAAATTGGGTAGAAACCTTGTGAGAAGTCATTTCAAGTATCATGAGAACTCAGAGACATCACATGACCTCAGTCCAAATCCTGTGAGGTCCAGTCCAAATCACAGGAGAACTTATTTCAAAGCTTGACAGATCTCAGTCCAAACCAATTTGGGCAGGAAGCTAATGAGAATAGGCTATTCAGCCTGCACAGCTGTCCAGTGTTTGGAGTCCTTTCTCGTTAGGTTCATATTGCAACTGTCTGGAATTATGGGCTGGGCCCATGCGGATCCCCTGAGGGCCCCTGCTGAGGCAAGCTCCCCAGGGGCAGAGTTGAGGGTGGGGTCAGACTGAGACTCAGGCTCCGGGTTTGTGGCCCAGGGTTGGGGGGGGTTACCAATGGTGGGGGTGGCCTCACAGGGTCATGCAGGTTTCTCCTGCTCTGAGGGTTTTGCAGAGTTCCAAACAACACAGTTACCTCCTGGGTGGCAGGCAGAGTCCTGGGGTGTGGCTCAACGGTCCCCAATCTGGAGGGCTTGGGGGCCAGTACCCAATCTAGGATTAGGATTAGGGCCTAGGGACATGGCAGGCCCGATCTGACAGTGCTGAGGCAGGCTCCCCAGGGGGATGAGTAGAGGGAGAGGGTGGCTGGCATTCTGAAGTGATTTGGGCCACCCACGTGCCTGGCATTTAGAACACTTTCTCACAGTTTGGGCTGTGACCCCTCAGGACCATGGGCCAGGCCCAGGTGGCTCCCCTAAAGGCCTCTGCCACCGGAAACAAGTTTACCAGGGGTTTCTGGCCAATTCTCACAAACTTTCTGCCCCAATGATATGGCTCTGGGCAGAAAGCTCATGAGATTTGGCTGGCACTGTTTGGTGATTCAGCCACACCTGCTTGGTGTTTGGAATGCTTTCTTGCTAGGTTTGTCTTGGGACCATCTGGAATCATAGGCTGGGTCCAGGAGGCTCCCCTGAGGGCCCCTGCTGACAGGAGCAACTTGTGGCAGACTTGAGAGGAGGGATCAGGCTCCAGGTTTGTGGTCCAGTTGCGGGAGGCGGGAACTGACAGTGGGGGTGGCCTCAGGGAGGCATGCAGATTTCTCCTGCTCTGAGGGTTTTGCACATCTCAAATGGCATGGTTTCCTCCTGGGTGGCAAGCAGAGTCCTGGGGTGTGGCTCAGTGGTCTCCAACCTGGAGGGCTTGGGGGCAAGGTGTCTGGGGACAGAAGCCTGAAAACCCAACCTAGGGTTCGGGTTAAGGTCTAAGGGCATGGAAGGCCCGACCTGCCAGCACTGAGGCAGGCTCCCCAGGGGACTGAATAAGGAGCAGGGTTGCAGGCGTTCTGAAACCATTTGGGCCACGTGTGCACCTGGTGTTTAGAGTATTTTCTCACGAGGTTCAGGACTGCAACAGCTCAGGACCAGGGGCCATGCCCAGGTGCCTCCCTGAAGACCCCTGTCACCAGCAGGGAGTTTGCTGGTGGTTTCTAGCCAATTCTCAGGAGATTTCTGCCTGAGATATCGATTCGGGCAGAAAGCTCCTGAGAATTGGCTTGTGTTATACAGAGATGTGGGCTGTGTTTGGAGTGCTTTCTTGCTAGGTTTGTGTTGCGACCATCTGGGACCATGGGCCGGGCCCATGTGGCTCCCCTGAAGGCCTCCACTGAGGCAAGCTCTCCAGGGGCAGAGTTGAGGCGGGGGTCAGGCTGATTGATTGGTAAACTGGGTCTTAGCCAGATGTTGTTTCCCATCTTCTGGGGTAGGGGCCTGTTGCACTGATTATCAGGAGTATTTGTACTGCCCTTGCCACAGGGCCAGGCTAACTAACCTGCTCAGGTTTGCTCTCTGTGGCTTTTATTCCCTGAAGGCTTTCCATATAGCTTTAGAGGATGGGAATGAAAATGGAGGCCTCCCAATCTCTGGCCTGGAGGAGCCGAGAGCTCAGGACCCCACTCCTCTGTGAGCCCTCAGAGAAAAGCAGTCAAGCACTCCTGTCTCCCTTTTCTCCATCTGCACTCCATGCTCACCCAGCCTGTGACCCAGCATTCCTATCTGAGGCACACGACCGCTTTGGGGTCTCCAAACCCTATGGCCTCCTACAATTCTATATGTAGAATTGAAGCAATTATTTTCTTAGTTCACCAGGTGAATTTGCAAGTGTTCAGAATGATTTCATAGCTATCTAGCTGTATTCCTGGGACCTGACAAAACTAAGGTCTCCTTTGCCATCTTGGACTCCTCCAAAAAAAAAAAAAAAAAAGTTTTTTGTTAATGTGCTAGGTACCCACCCTTTCTAGTGTAATTGTTATATGTGTGTGAGTCTAGTTATCTCTTGATATTTGAGGGCTCTCTCTATGTTTTGCTTAATGGAAAATAATTTTGTTTTCATTAGAAGCTTAAGACTTGTAATACATATCAAGAAGCATGTGACATAATTCTGCCCACAGGCCTTTACTTATAGCCTTAGTTTAGTAAAACTCAGTTTGAGCTTTATTATTTCTTGGTTTCCTATACTGAAATGTAGTATTTTATCTTAAAACAATCTAACAACCTCATTTTGTTTAAAAAAAGAAAAAAATTCCCTAAAGCATTACCAATGTTAAATTAGGTTTGCTTTCTAAAATTTGAATGGATTATAACCTCCAAGCCAATATGAGTCAATTGTAGCAGCTATTTAAATACATATTTGGGAAAACGAATGCTTTTTAGGTTATATTTCTGGAAGGTTAGAGGAGAACCTTGTAATGGTTGCCTCTGGACTGGAAAGGGGAGGGAATACTTGTGGGACAGGAGGAAGGGGTGAGGGGAGACTTCCTTTTACTCTATATTCTTTGTCATCATTTATATATCAATCCATGTAAATACCTTTATTTTAAAATTTTCAATAATTAAAAACAAATAAAAGCTAATATCCAACCCCATGCCAGATATTTTAATTAAGAGCATTTGAGTAGGGAATCATGAATTTACATGAATTTACATTATTGTTGTAGAATGTAATGTTCAATTATATTAATGTTGCAATTAATGTTCATTTCTTTGGTTTCCTCAGGAATGTGACATTTTTATGAAGGCAATGATAACATTTAGAATTATCTCCAGAATGAATGCATGGTATCAATATTTACCATTTTTCACTGGCAGTTATCATAGTCTTCATATCAACTAGATCAACAATCTAGTTTTTGCCTCTAAATGACATTTTTTTGGATCCATTCCCCTTGATAACAAAGAACTCAAGTATTCTCACAGAGGTTCTCCGGAATTAAGTGAAATATAATTGACATATGTACAACATATGATTTCGATATTTGTATACACTGGGGAATGGCAAGTACAGGCTTCCAGTTAAGGAAGGAATAAGTCACAGGGATGATAGGTACAGCAAAAGGAATATAGTCAATGATATTGGAATCATTGGAATTGGAAGAGTCCCATTTCATTCATTATACAGAACAATTTAGGTTTCTTCGTGTCAGTTTTATTGTATATTGGCCATTTCCTAAAGGTAATACAACCAAAATGACCCAGCAGAATTTTTGAGCCTGTTGTACTCTTCATAAAGAATTTTACTCTGCTCATTTCCATTTCATTTCTCTTGATGTTTTTCAATTTTGTTCTCAATATCCCTGCATTTTCAGCAATATCTAACTTTTGTGCTGCTTCCAATATAGACCTCACTTGTATATTTTTATTGCCCGCTTTTTTTCATGTCATTCTCATCTCATTCTTATGATCTTATATCCCTTGTCCTCATGCTCTTGTTCTGTAGAGGGGATTGCTTCATTAAGTGTTTTCTAATTTGATGGATCTATGTTTGGTCACATACTCTGTCTGCTCTATGGCAACATTATTCAGTTACTTTTTCTTGTTTTTCCTTTTTCCTTCTAGTGTGTGTGTGTGTATATATATATACACACATATATATATATATATGTATATATATATATATATACATATATATATATATATTCTAGTCTGGTTTCTAAAGTATATATATATGTGTATATATATATTCTAGTCTGGTTTCTAAAGTCATCCTCAAAAGAAATGAGTTCCTTGACCAACTAGGTTGCGAGAGGCTCATGGAGAGAAGGTTGTGTATATTTGTTAATGCTGAGAGGCAATCATTTTGTGTGCATATGTGTGTGCCAATAATTTTCCTTATAATCGAGGGTTATATATATGAATAATTTTAACATTTGCTGTTTTGTAGCCAAGATTAATAACTGGGGAAGTTCCTTGTGAATATTTTGCCTCTACTCTACCTCGTTGCAAGATTTTTTTCTTACAGAAAAGGCTTGTTGGTGTAATTTCTAGTGCAGCCCTACCTTCTCTGTTTTTCTTAGATTAAAACTCGAACAAGAGAGACTCTCATCTTGACTTTCTGGTTATCCTTCAATATGTCTGATGTTCATTATGAGACTCTTTTTAAAGCTCATTTTTCTTTATTCAACCATCAACAGTTCGGTCTAATCCTTTGTTAAAGAGTGGACTGGCTTTGGCACAAAATGAGGTTTCAATGAAAAGGAGAGGCTTGATTCCACTCCTATTTTTAATTCCCATGCTTGCATGGCATCTTGGGTTAGTAATCATACACAATCACAGGGAAACTGACTTTTCTCCTGAATTTTTAGGATGCATAATTAAGTACTTAAAAATTAACAGTGCTCAGGACTAAATGAATTGATAAAAAGATAACACAGAAATAGCTTTATAATAAAATTTCAGAGTAACAAGATAAAATAAATTTTAAAAATATTCTTATATAATAAATGAGAGGTAAGCATGATTTCTTTAGAAAACTATTCCTCTATTTTGAAAAATAGAATTGTCAACTCAAGGAAGGTTAATTAAAATCTAGGAAATGTCTGTCAGCCAAAAATGAATTGTACTTCAGGGAGGTTCAAAACTCGTTATTAAGTTTAATATTTTAAAAATTGCGACTGTCCACCTAGTAAATTTTTTATGCAGCATATTTCACATTAATGTATTGAATCAATCAGAAAAATGGATAATTGCAAGTCAGGTATCACATGTAAAATAAATTATTATTGCTAATGTAATAATATAAGTAACGTAATATAATAATTCTTATGTTTCTATGTATTTACACAAATACTCATCTACCTATTATAATTATTTTAATGTGTAAATTTAGGGGGTGCCTGGGTGGCTCAGTTGATTGGGCAACTGTCTTCTGCTCAGGTCATGATTCTGGAGTCCCAGGATAGAGTCCTGGATCAGGCTCCCTGCTCAGCAAGGAGCCTGCTTCCCTCTCTGACCCTCTCCCCTCTCATGCTCTCTTTATCTCACTCACTCTCTCTCTCTGAAATAATTAAAAATAAAAATATTAGGGCGCCTGGGTGGCTCAGTGGGTTAAGCCGCTGCCTTCGGCTCAGGTCATGATCTCAGGGTCCTGGGATCGAGTCCCGCATCGGGCTCTCTGCTCAGCAGGGAGCCTGCTTCCCTCTCTCTCTCTCTGCCTGCCTCTCCGTCTACTTGTGATCTCTCTCTGTCAAATAAATAAATAAAATCTTTAAAAAAAAATAAAAAAAATATTAAATGTAAATTTAGTTCTGTCTTATAGGAATTTGGAATTGGATACTTTTCATAAACTCACATTTGTCAGTTATAATTATTTTTATTTCATTTATTTTTTATAAGATTTATTTATTTATTTATTTGAGAGAGAGAGGAGAGAGAGAGAGAACACAAGCACCAGCAGGGGGAGGGACAGAGGGAGAAGGGGAGAGAGAAAAAAAAAAATCTCCAGCAGATGACCCATTTGAGCGCAGAGACCAATGAGGGGCTTGATCCTACAACCCTGAGACCATAATCTGAGCCAAATTCCAGAGTTGGATGCTTAACCAACACAGTTACCCAAGTGCCCCAGTTATAATTATTTTTATGGGTGAACGTAGATCCATCATTTTGAACATGATGATCAATTATAAATTTATATCTCCAATCAAAATTTCTCTCTGAGCTTTAGCCCTAGATATTCAAACTCAGCATGTTTTGAGCTATCCCACCCTCCCCCACCTTGATGCTCATCCCTTGTCTCACCACACACCAAAGCCAAGATGCAGAGACTTGTCCCAAATTTCTTCCTCTCCCTCATTCTCCACAGCCAATACACTGTCATGTTTTGTTAATGCTATTTCCAATCACATGAATTTGTCTACTTACTCCTTTTCAATTGCTACCCCTAGACTCCAGGCTTCTGTGATGACTACACTGTTTTGCTACAAAAGTTACCTAATGGGTCTAATACTCACATCACCCCACCTCCAATCTAGTTTCTCAATTATGGCCAGAGTTTTCTTCTAAAGTGCAGATCTGATCAGGTAATTGAAAGTATCCTGTGCAATGTCTGGGAAGCGTCCTTCTTGGGATGGGATGTGCCTTCCTTATCTCATTACTCTTGCTGAAGGCCAGGATGCAGACTAGGCTGGCTGGGGCTAGAGCAGCCATCTTCAGCCACAAGGTGGAAGCCATGTATTGAGAATGGGTGACTAGTTAGGAGAAGCCTATAGTCCTAATATAGTCCTAATGACTGCAGCATCTACATAGTAGCTTGGAATTCTTTACTTGGACTTTTGTGAAAAAGAAATGAACTTAATTTTTATTTAAGACATTGATATTTTTACTATCACCCTAATAAATTTGTGTAGCCATTACCAGTAAGTCTGGTTTGGTGTGTCATAGTATATTGTTTATGCCCAATTTCTAATACAGCAGTTAATTTGGTTGGGTTTAGCATTGCTCTTGGAGGCCAATTATCCCCCCAAATTCTCCATCTTCCATACTCAATTGTTTGAAGTCTTATTTTTGACCAGGTCCCCTCCACTATCTCTAAGGATGCTTTTCTACTATAAGGCCATCTTGGTTCTGCTTCTCTGGAGAGCCACTGCTCTCACTTCTACAAACACGTCTGCCATTGGGCAAGTAACACACTTCTCTTTGGCTGCAGCTTCTCCCATGCCACTTGACCTCAGTGTGGGCCAACCCACATCCTTCCTTAAGGCCCCAAAGCACAGCTGATACTAAGCTATAGCAATGGAACAAGAATTAACAGAAGGCTTGCAGTTAACAAGAACACAAACTAGAATCTGTTTTCTAAACAATAATATTGTCCAAATGCCCAATTTTCCTAATTTAAACAAAAGCGTGAAGTTCGGTTTTTGCCAATCCATTTGTCTCATTGGGTTTTTACTGGTTGACAGTGGGGCAACATCGATTCAAACTGCTGTTTATAAAATATTTACATCTTTTGCAGTGGGCTGTAGCACACCTGCCTTACCTTCCCTGCACACAGGGACATTTGCTTTGTTCTCCTGGACACTAGCTTCCAAGGCTGCTCACTCTCCAACTATTCTAGAAGAAGGAGGTCTGACACAAAAGGCCAGGTAATGCTCTCAGGACATGCAGATATGCAAGACCCATGGAGAACTGTCTTCCAACAGGCCATTATGTCCCTTGCAGGGTACCCCAAACATTTAAGATGCTTCCTTGAGAAATATTAAGAGTAGCAAAACACTTTTAGAATGTACTCCATCTGGAAAATTATCCATGGCATGTAGTCTTACAGAGAAAAAGAAGTGTTATATCAAGAAATTGTTAGGATTGCTAGCCAGGAACCTGAGAATATGAATAGCCTTAGAAACCCTATTTATAACCTCTTGTGTTACATCATAATAATCTGTGGTAGACATTTATTTCTTGCCATCACAACACGATTGATGATAATCAGAAGTTCTTTGCAGATGAAAACGATTGTTCTGTAGTCTCTATGGGCTTAAATGACAGTGCAATTCCAGGCTTCCCAAATTTCACACGAACCTTTCCATTTGGGGAGACTTACACCTGGTCTGCAGCTTGTTATTTCCTTTTACTTATTTCCTATTTTGACTTGGTATGCATCCAAAATGTTCTATATGTTTTTAAAGATGTTATGTATTTATTTGACATAGAGAGAGCACAAGTAGGCAGAGCATCAGGCAGAGGGAGAGGGAGAAGCAGGCTCTCTGCTGAGCAGGGATCCTGATGCAGGCTCAATCCTAGGACCCTGGGATCATGACCTGAGCTGAAGGTAGCTGCTTAACCGGCTGAGCCACCCAAGAGCCCCCAAATGTTCCACATTTAGTGTGACATGTGAAATGGTGTGATATTATAAAGAATTTTTAATTCTTGCCAGCTGAAGTAACTTTACCTTCAGTCCCTTATTTATGGTGGAAATACCACAACTCTCATAATTTACAGCCTGTTTTGTTCTTTCATTTTTCTTTTCTGGGATGGTATAATATGGTGGGAAAGCTATGACTTTTAAAAGAAAGAAAGAGACAAGCCACCCTAATTGAATAAACTGAATTCTGAATTTTATGTCAACTTTTAAGGGATTGTGACTTTGGGAGTTAAAATTCTATGTCCTTCAATTTGTCGATTAAAAAAACATGTGGGTGTGATACACACTTCCTAGTTTGTAACATTTATGTATACACATATTTAGTGGTTCATAGAAATAGCTATTTTGTAAACTAAAATATTTGCAATGTTGGTCAAAACAACATCCCTTCATGGCTGGAACGGATGCTGAGGTTTTATGCAAAGGAAACTCTAGTTTGTTTATTAAGTTCATTTCAAATTTTCACTTGTTAAATTCTCTTAAAACACCTGGTCTCATACTGTTGCCATTTTGAATGTCAAGCTAGGAGACCAGGTGCTGCAGAGGCTGTCTGCTGCTGGGCCCGCACCAGCTGCTCTTCCCAAACTTCTTTACATAGTGGTATTTGCCTTGACCAGTTCACAGCTTTCAAGGGACTGTTCCAAAGCCTGGTATTCTCAGAAAGTGGGCTTTGACAGAAAGCTAGGAGATGTGTTATGTGTGTAGATGGAGGGATGTGTGTGGTCACACGTGCACATACACACACACACACACAGAGGTGAGTGTTTAATGTATGCCCATTACTAATTAATGCAGTAGGACTGACATGTGGATCCAAAAGCTCCCACTGTCAGAGCTGTCCTGTGCCTTCTTACAGGCAAGCTACCACGGAAGCCAAATTATAATCCAAATGTTGTTTGAAGAGTATAGAGTCAGAGCCCAAAGAGTTATTTATTTATTTTTTTTTATTTTTGATTTAAATCTTCAGTGGCACTGACCTTTCTCATGAAGAAGTCATACCTTGTTTCAAAAATTTGGGAGTGAACTTTAAGTACAGTCTATGTTTGAAAAGTTTCCAAATATGCAGTCCTCCAATCTAGATTACTTTGGAACAAAGGACAAGAAAGTGATCATAATTTAGTCAGAGGAAAAACAAATTATATGAAGCCCTGTTTGGAGAAAGACTGCTTGAACACAAGGGGATCAGTCAAAGTCAACAAGTCAAAGCTTGTTCCTAAAGAACCAGAGTTTGGCAACACTCATGCAAGAAAAATTGTGCCTTCAGTTCTGCCTTAATCCCTACCAGCTGGTGACCTAAATGTGATGTTCAGATCCTTCTGATATTTCCTCATTAGAAAATGAAAAATCCTCACACCAGTGCTGTTATCTGAATGTTTGCATTTCCCTTTATTATGAGAAAGCTTGAAAGGAGTTCAGGCTCCTGTGGTATTAGGAGAGTGTGTCAGCTGAAATCATCTTCAGAAGCCTCTGTGCTGGCCCTCGAAAGGACATGTTTCTTAAAAAATAATTTTTCTTTCTAAAGAAATAACACCAGTTTATTATATGCAACTAATGACTCATTGAATGCTACATCAGAAACTAATGATGTACTTAACGTTGGCTAACTGAACTTAAAAAAAAAAAAAAAAAAGAAGAAGAAATAACACCAGTGAGTGAATTAGGTCTTTTCAGTGTGTGTCAGGTGACCGAGATTTTTTTGGTAGGAAACATAGAAAAGTGAAAAAGCAGAAGAAACCATCCTAATTACAAAGTATCCAGCCCTCAGGAGACAGAACATCAGGGCTCTATGAGTGTGACTGCAGCCGATGGGTCGCCCCTCAGGAGCCTCGCCCCTTGCTTCTGCTCTGATGATGCTTCCATTTTCTGCTTAGTTTCTGTGTCCTGGACAGACTCTCATTGCTTCTACCTTGCTTGAACCTCTCTCTACCCTACTCTTCTCTACTTACAAGTTTACAACCATTTCTTAGAGAGTCTATCTGGTTTTGCTGCTGAGATCTCCCTTTCTATCCATGTGTCACCATCAAAAGCCCCTTGGGGTTGGGTCTGGATTTTTTAAAAAGATATTTATTTATTTATTTACTTATTTATTTATTTGAGTGAGAGATAAAGATGGCACATGTGTGCGGGAGTAGGGGCAGGGCAGAAGTAGAGGGAAAGAGGGAGAGAATCCCAAGCCAACTCTGAGCTGACTGAGCACCAAGCCCCATGCAAGCTGATCAAACAACCCTGAGATCACGACCTGAGCCAAACCAAGAGTCAGATGCCCAACTGACTGAGCCACCCAGGGCCCCCCACTCTGTTTCTTAGAGCCCTTGTGGGAAGCAGCCTTGAAGCGTCGGAGAGCGAAGTTCTTGTCCCACAGAGTTGAAGAATGAATCTCTGGGGCAACAGAGAGTGATTAAATTATTAGAAGTTTACTAAGTGAAGATACAGAAGAAGGTTTTAAGAGTGAGAGGGGTGCTGACAGGGCTGTCACTGAGGGTCTTTAGAGTTGGTCTTTTATAGAAAGCTAACCAGGGAATTTAAATCCTTTTAAGATTTCTACTGATATCACCGTTGAGCAAGGAGCAGTGATAACACCTTCAATGGCTTACTTCCTTTTTAGAGTCTGGTTATTCTTTGTTGGTCACAGGCGATTATCATAAAAAAAAGACATCCATCCCACGTGCCTAGGGCAGGGTGGTCCAGTTCATTCCCTTATCTCTGGTTTCCCCAAACCTCCACATTTTTAGGATTTCTGTGAACCTGATCACCTGGTCCTCTATCTGTCTCTCCCTACCTAGCTCCCCCTCTCCCTTACTCAGCCTGAGGCCAGGCCACCTCATAGGTTCCTTATTATGGGTAGTGGTTCCCAAATGTGGTTAATCATGGCAATCACTTGGTGGGTGTATTTAAAATGCAGAATCCATCCCGTCTCAGGGAATTTTTGTCAGTGGGTCTAGTTAGTTTCTCACAAGACTTCTTTTTTTTTTTTAAAGATTTTATTTATTTATTTGACAGACAGATCACAAGTAGGCAGAGAGGCAGGCAGAGAGAAAGGAAGGGAAGCAGGCTCCCCGCTGAGCAGAGAGCCCGATGTGGGGCTCGATCCCAGGGCCCTGGGATCATGACCTGAGCCGAAGGCAGCGGCTTTAACCCACTGAGCCACCCAGGCGCCCCTCTCACAAGACTTCTTTGTGAGAAATTTTCTAGATGATTCTGAAGGACTACTTTAGATGGCTATCTCTATGTTAGGCATACATTTCTGGTCTAATCTGTCGTGTTTATGATTGTCGGATCCACTTACACAGAGAATGAGAGAACTTCATTTAACTGCTGTTCCAAGAAGAGGGGAGTATCACTGGCAGGCC